>NC_092454.1:20587415-20901686 GCF_036169615.1 Heliangelus exortis | reverse complement strand
ATGCCCACAAACAACACAGGTCCCTTTCCATAAAGCTTCTTCTGTGCTGCACTCCTAGGTTATGTTTTCCCAGGTGCAAACCTATATGCTTTAGTCCTTGTTGAACTTCATAGTATTCTTGTTGGCCCACCCTCCCTTCCTATCTAGGTCTTTCTGCAGAGCATTTCTCCCTTCTGAAATTGCCCCTTTCCCACTCAGTTTTGTGTCATCAGCAAATATCATCAGACTACATTTGACTGCATCATTCAGATCTGTTATGAAGATTTTAAACAGTGTTTGACCTAATATGGATCCCTGAGGCACCCCACTAGTGACACGTTGCCAGCTTGAAAATATGTTACCACCATGCTCAGGGTATGGTTTGTCAGACAGCTCCTCTCCAGCAGCAGAGAACTCTTGTCTGGACCATAACACAACAGTTTCTCTAGGAGGAGACTGTGGGAAAATATACTGAAAGAATTGGAGAAATCCAGGTAAACAACATCTTCAGCTTGTCCCACGTCAACCAGGCAGGTCTACTTTGCCATAGAAGGTTTGTCAAGCATGATTTGCCCTTGGTAAATCAATGCTGGCTTTTTATAATGATGTGCTTCACTTAACTTGCAATAACCCCCAGGAGAATTTGATCCATAATTTTCCCAGCTGCTGAAGTAAATGGGACTATAATATCCTGGAATTCTCTTCTTTAATCCCTTCTTGGAGGTAGGGGTGACACTTTCTTTTTTCCAGTCTTCTCATGTCCCTCACCCTCCATGAATTCTTAACAATTATGGAAAGTGGCCATGCAAAAATGTCAGCCAGTTCTCTTAACAACCTTAGGTGGATGATGTCAGGGTCCATCACTTCATAGGCATCAAAGCTCCTGTAGTAGTTCACATACCAACTGTTCATCCACTGACTAATTTGGCATATAATGCTCTGTAGGCATATATCACGACTAGTTTTCTTCCCAGCACTAGTCTTCCAGGTATGAGTATAACTGCACCTCCATGCAGTACTTGCCCACCTCTGCATCTGTGTGCTCACAAAAGCTTTCTGATTTGTTCACTGCTATGATAACAGATACCAGATACATGATCTCCCCCAAGCCCTTTTCCAAGGCTTCAAAGAATGTCTGTTCAATAAAGTCACAGTCATCCATAACTAAAACATGTCTGAAACATGAATGCAAAAGGAGGAGTGGGAAAAGATGTTACAGTTATGTGACGACTGATTGCAAATGTCTCATTGTCCCTTTCTTTTCCCCATCAGAACCTTTATTTTGGATATGTTTTTTAAAGGCTCCTATACTATTCTGAGGAAATATTTGAAAAGTAGCATGACTCACTCAAACTTGAGAAAGAGCTCCAGGACAGAACCCCCTGAGGCAGATCTTGCTAAAAATGCATCCAACCTTACCACTACAGCACAGCCAATGTCTCCAGTCTTGAAGGCACATAGTGAGGACTACCACCCAGCCTGAGACTCATCCTGAGAGGGTGAGTAAGCTGCCTGTTAAAAGCATTGTCTCCATCTCCTTTATTAAATATCTTCATTCAAAGGGAACCTGTTAAAGCTGCAGGACCAACTGCCCATACTGTTCCCTGAAGAAGCAGTCCCAGTCTTGAAGCTGCCCATGATTTTCCAGTAGGTAGAGAAACATTCAGGTATTATGTGCCTAGCCAGGTATAACTCCTTTGGCTACAGAAGCTAGCCCCATCAAAAGTCCCAAGAGAGAACACTTCCCAATAACCTGTTAAGGTACCCACACTGTAAATCGGTACTGAAAAGGTTTCCTCCTAACACCCAGACCAGGAAGAAGCATCCAAAATGGAAGTAGCATCCTCCTGTCCCCAGAGAGCAGATACAGCCTGCCTGGGTGAGAAGGAAGACTTCAGCAATCAGAGGAGAAACTGCCAGGCCAGAAATATAGAAATTCTTTTCCTGATGACCTGAAAAACAAATGGTACTACAGAGACAGTAACACGGGCCACAAGCAAAACAACTTCCCTCTTAGAAACTATTCATCATGCACTCACTTGAAATTCAGAGAGCAAAAGGAAATTGTACACCTCCTGAGGGAAAACGCTGGTGGGTCTCCCAATTGCACAATGCAGGCAGCCTGCCCACCAAGACTCAAAGGGTCATTTCTATATACTGCCATCTGAAGCAGAAACTTGTCTGGTAGAACTTGGTAGAACTTGGTTCCTGGTAGAACCCAGACTCTAGCCCTTTGCATACTGAAAAGCAACACCATCCTCTCCAGGACACACAGCACAAGACAAGCCCCATGTTTAATAGTGGGGTGGGCACCGTGGCAGGAGATCATGCTGCATTCATCAAGTCCCTTTCTTAGTCCCCATTCAGAGGACCAGATCAGAACAAAAATGCACTTTATCCAGGATGTAATGCATAGCACAGTGTTTTTCTTTGGAGCCCAAGAAAGCTGTGCAGAATCCTCCTACCCTCCCGATTTGAGTCAGAGGAAGGGGAACCTCTTCTGTGAAAATGACCCAGTCAGTTCAGTTGGTCATGATATCTACTCTGGGAAAACAGCACAGATTTCCAGTCAGTTCTCATCAGATCTTGAGTTTATCCAGTCCAGACAGTATGATAATCCCCAGTATGTCCATCTAGGCAGGATGCCAATAATAATAATCTGTCTAGGCAGGATGCCTATAACCACTGCACAACAGACAATGCATTAAAAAAAAAAAAAATAATGGGAGAACATTCTCTATGATAAGGCTATTCCATGGGCCCTGGAGGATCATTTTCCATGCTGTGGCATGCACATTCCTACACCTTTGAAAAAGAATCCATATTATTCTCATGGGTGGACCACTATCCCACTAGAAAACGCTTGGGATCTTAAAAATTTATCTCAAAACTTCAACGTCTTCTCGGCAAAGCATATTACGATGTTCTATGTGACTATTTAAGGAGCGAGGCAGCATTTTTTCCACTGTTACTGTTAAACTTCCTCCTGCCCAGCAAATACTCACTGGGGTTCAGAAGGAAACCAGTGTGCCAGAAACATCTGAACCACTCATGCAGAGTTGTACCATTTTCAGGTCTGAGTTCATCTGATCACTCTTCCCCTATGTTTGTGTGATGTGCAGGGAATCTCAGGGAACCTACCAGGTTCAAATCCTACACATGGGAACAAAAGCATCCTGAAGGCAGTTACTCCAAGTATTTCAAGTATGCTGTCTACCCAAGTGGACCCCAGCCTACCTAGAGGTGCCTGAGCAAAGCTCAAGGCCAGGAGAAAGCTTTTTTATCTTAAGTGAAGAAGCAACTAATCATGAAAGGAGCAAGTCATACTAGATGAGATCTGTTGAGCAGGAGACACCTGAGACATGGTCACATCCAACTAGGCATGTCCCTTGTGAGTGAAATACAGCAGGTGACATCCACACTGCCACTGTTCTGGACAAATCCTATAAAGTAACAAATTCAATAAGAAAAAAGCTTCTCAAAAGCAGGCTGAGGGCTCACTCACCCTTACTAAAGAAGCGCCTGAGCCAGAGGCAATTGGAAATGCAAATCAGATTAATTAAGTCGATCTGATAGGAGAATAGGCAGCCCAAAACTTGAGAACATGGTCTCAGGTGACTGCGGCAGCTCTTGTCCAGCACCAGAGCACCACCTGGTGACAAGCAGCAACAACAGGTTTTCAGACGTTTTTCAAGAAAATATTTTTTCCCTCTGAGATGCTTCTCGAGTGTCTGATCACTGATGCCTTCAATAAAGAACATCCATCATCCTTTGGCTCTCTAGCAGGAAATGTGAAAAACAACCCAGAGGAAATCAGGTCAGACTGCCTACTGCTGTAAAACTGATGTGTGTCTTTAAATAGCAGGCAAAGAGATATACAGATAGCCCAAGGAGATAAATTAGCATACATATGTTGTCCTGTAATTCTTAATACCCTGAGGAATGGACAAGGCAAAACAGTGGGCATAAGAAACAGCATCTACTCAAATGATATGTAGGCCCAACAGCTGTACTAGTCTGAGCAACTTCTCTTTTGTACAACATTTCCCTGCAGTTCTAAACACATTAGGGCTGTTAGTCTTGTAAAGCATTGATACCAACTTTGTGCAGAGGGCATGCTTACCTGGAATCACCATGGGATGATGTAATGGTCTTCTCTTTCATGTTAGGATGTGCTCATGCCTTTCTTAATTTAATTTCACCAAAAGAAAAAATATGTTAAAAAAAATGTTTTGTGCAGAGGAATGACAAATAGATTTGTGTAAGTTGCTCAAAGGGCTGCTTTGTTTTCCCTTTAACTTTGGAGACAATATTTCTGTATATAGATTGAACAGACTGGAGTCCATGAGAGGTCAACAGCTGGCTGACTGATAGTGGTTTGCAGAGGTCACAGTCAGAGAAGTTCAGTGAGAAGACAACTAGTAGCTAGAAGTTGCTTCTCTTCCTTTAACTGAGATCTAAACTATTTGTTACAGCCAGACTGGTGAAACAGAACTCACCTCTGCCTATAGCTGTCCCACAAATCAAGCTCCCTGCTGAACATCAGTCACTTCTGTTGCTAACAATGCTTTCAGACTGGATACATCATGGCTGCAGTCAGTGGCTAAAAATTTGAGGCACAGCCCCTGATCTAATGCTACCAGAGGAAGAGGTAATTTCTGAGAAGAGAGTGCATGTAAAATCTACTGGTTTGTTTCTGTGACCAAATCTCAAATGTAGGTTAATAGATGTCTGGGAAGCTGATTGTCCAAGTAGTCTATTGCAGTGCCAACATAGCCACTTAGAGAGCAGTATGACAGGATAACCCATACCTCCAAACACTGAGCAACATGAGCTTGGAATTACAAGCAGCTCTTGCCTATGCTTTGACCCCAGTTTAGTTTCCTTGGTAGAAGAGCAAAACAAAACTTCTAAATATCTCCTGCATTAGGAATTTAAGATCCTCTGTGGAAATTTGTCCTTCTTGTTGCATTCAGTTTTATAGTCTGTCATTACCGTCACTTGTGTATTCTGCCTGGTGGCAAACAGTGCTATTGGTCATGCATGGACATACTGGTGATGTTGCTGGTTTGTACCACAACTATCAACAGCAGCAATCCAAAATACAGCCAGATTAAATGTCCCTGCTGCCACTTCTGTTAATATTTCTCTGCTGCAAGACCTCTTTATTCAGGTGTGTTTCTTAAATCAGTGTTGCAGTTGAGAAAGATTTCTGCTGAATAGCAATATTTTCTCTCGTTAACATATACCTTTGATTTCATTAAGTGATGCATTGAGTCAGTGGTGTTCCCTAGGGATCAGTACTGAGTTGAGTTTTCTTCAGTATCTTCATCAATGACCTGGTATGGAGTGTGATATAAGGGTTAATATAAGTGCCTGCTTAAAGAAGCTAGTAATTGTTTGGGGGATCATATTGACCTTATAGAAACACAGAATGCATGTTTAAAGACGTTAGTAGCTGTTTGGGGTAGCTGAAGAAATGTGCATGCCTAAGGAAGAAGAGGTGAGAAGTTTGCCCTCAGGGCAGACCTTCACTTTACTTTACTTCATGCCCACGACCACCAACGACGACCACCAGGAGGCACTGCGCAGGCGCAGAAGGGAGAAGATTATGAAAATGCTTTGTTGGGACTAATTTTAAGACGAAATGGGAGTAGGTAATGCATATGTATAGGCGAATTTCAAAATCTAATGAATTTGTAAAGTTCCAGTGTATATAACTGAAGGTTGACTGCAGTATTGCTGTGCACATTTGAGGTGGAGAATCCCCCGTGCACCCAGCGCTGAATAAAAACATACCTCTCCATAACTTTACAAGTTCTACAGTTGTCATTTCACAAGTCATTTTTGGTGACCATGGAAAGACACTTCTCCACGCAGCTGCAGGATCGACTGGGAAACAGACAATGTAGGTGGGGCCCCGAGGTTTCTTGGCGGGACTCTTCTCGTAGCTCGCTGTGGGGATGGACAAGAACTGCCTATGGACAGTGGATAATGTATGTTTAATAAATTTTGAGGTATTGGGACCCATAAATCACTGGGAACACCTACACCGGGTTGAGGCTGTCGAGGCATTGCACAGAGATGTCTGTTGCAGGGCAGACCTCACTGGGTAAATAGGGGATACCCCTGAGAGAAAGGGCAATCACTAGGACCTGAAGGACCTTCCAATGATTGTATAAGAAGCAGGAGAAGGGTGTAGAATAAACAACTAGCTCATGGTCTCATGGTTAGCATTTGCTGCATTTGCCTCTGCGGCTGGGGTTCAATTCCTGGTCAGAGAACCAAAGTGTTCAACACTAACCTAGGTAATCCTTTTGTTTGTCAATGTTGTCTTTATGTTAAATGCTAGTAGTAAGTACAGTGTGAATGAATGAGACACAACGTAGTTGAGCAGTGAGTGCCCCTTTCGATTTCAAGTGTAGAAACTGTGGAAAAGTTTTATTACTGGGAATTGAGTTTCACTTGCCTTAAGTGTAGCTGGGACAATCATAGAATCATAGAATTGGCTGGGTTGGAAGGGACCTCAGAGATCATCAAGTCCAACCCTTGATCCACTACCGCTGCAGTTACTAGACCATGGCACTGAGTGCCACATTCAGTCTCTTTTTAAATATCTCCAGGGATGGAGAATCCACCACTTTCCGGGGCAGCCCATTCCAATGCTTGATTAAATGCTTGACAATCACTGGTCAAAGGCCAAAATTGTAAAATTTTTGTGGGTGAACAAAGTGAGTGTGTCTTACATGGGAAATATAGTTGTGACCTACTTTGATATCCTTTGTAGGAAGTGCAAAAATGTGTGGCTGTAAGATCTAGTGATAATGGAGAACTACAACTGGCTCTGTGTGATATCTCCATTTATACCCTAGTGGAGTGTGACCTGTGATCAGCTGCAATTGGCTGGGAGCAAGCCAATTGGCTTTTGCCAATTGGCAAAAAAGGCAAAGTGAGCACCTGAAGCAAAGTAATCAGAATGGAAAGAGGAGTAAAGGTACAGCATTGCCTTAACCAAGGCATACACCACTGCCCAACTCCATCCTCCACTTCGTGTCTTGTTTAGTTCTGGGGTTTCACACCAGTCACTGAGGCCTTGGCCATGTCATCCCAGGGCCCTGTCTCGTGACTGGCCAAGGCAGGCATCTCTAAGCACATTTGGCAAGAAGGTCCATTGGATAACACCTTGTACTCTCCTGCGAGACTGCAAGACGAAGTGTCACAGGCTGTCCCCACACCCCAGCACTGCTGTCTTTCCCTCCGGACTCCCCTGCTTCCTACCCTGGGGAGGATTAAGGTTACTCTTGTGGATTTTCTCCTGCTTGCAGAGTCATCAGACCAATGCCTCAAGACTCAAGCTCTCTGTATCCAGTTGCCAAAGGTAGTTACATTACTCACTCTTTGTGGAGACAATGGAGGATTTGATAACTTCTCCAGAAGCTTTTTTTGTGTTCATTTTCTGGTGCTTCTTGGGTTAGGGAGGAGTTGAATAAGGCCCAGCCAGTCTGGGATGGAGTCTGCAGGGCAATGGGAGACACACACCACCAAGCAGCCCCAAGTGTCTCTGCCTGCCATAAGCCATCAGAGCAGGCTTTGGGAGGATGGCAGAGCTTGGTCAGAGCTGAGGACAAACCTCAGCTTGGTCTGGCAGCTTGACAGCAGGAACTGTGGATTTCATTGTTTAGGGACAGGACAGAGATGGCTGTATGTCTCTTTCCTCTGGTGAGGCCTTCAGGTGTGTAACTGTCAAGGCCAGCCATCAGGGTTTAGTGGTGCTGGCATCATCTCTCCTCCTCAGCCTTGCCCCCTTACACTCGAGGCCTGGCCAGGCCTTTCCCTGAGGTCTTTCAGGAGCAGCACAAGCCTCACCACAGCTGCCACCCTGTGCCATGGCTCCAAGACAGTGTCTCTGACAAGACTGTCAGTGACACACAGTCATTTTATGTCTCTCAAGTACTCTGCTGGCCAGTCATGGCCAGGAGCCAGCCTGAGCAGTGCACTGAGAGGGACTTGCCTGTGCCCTTCCATAGGCCACCTCCTGCTCTCTAATGAGCACAGTGTAGGACAGTTGGACATCATGGTGGGGTGTGGCTGTGCCATCTGAGATCTTCTTGGTGCATTTTTAAGAGAACACTTGATCAAAGATGTGGTCTTGACGTTCCCCACAACCTGTGACATGTGCCACTCTAGCCACTGGAGGCCATGAGCCTGCAAAGATAGGAAGTATTACCAGGTCCTTGGCTCTGTTATCTTTTCAATGTTAGCCTTCTACTCTTCCCAGAGCTGGCCTGTGATGGAGGTCTCCTCCTGAGAGAATGACTAAAAACAGGCAGGCAGAGATGGCTTGGCTCTGCCATGTTGACAGCAACAGCATTTTAAATAACTTTAATGTCTTGAGAAGAAAAGATCCTGCTAGCTTCAGGGAAACTGTAAGTTTTTTTGAGAAACTGGTAATGTTTTTTGAGATGGTCATACTTAGGTGTCATCAGTATCTCTTACTGACTAGTCACTGCACATGGAAGAATATGAATATCCTCTTGTGAAGTCTCTCCTGATCCAACCACACAGTATCATGACTGGACTTTTGTCTGTAGATAACTGCAGTAGAAATAGTAATTAATCTCTGATTATTCTGTGTTCATAGCATACTTTTCTTTACACTTTTGCCTACTTGATCATATCCAGACATAATCACTGCCTATCACTGAAGCTTATCATTGAAACTACTGTTAGAAGTTGCACTGAATTTCCAGAATATTTTCTGTGAGCCATGATTTTCACAAGAGGTCTCACTATATGGAAAGCCTACAAGAGAAACCACTCAGGAGCGGAGAAGTTCTCAGGATGAAGGGTATTTCTGGAGCCAAATTCTTGGTGTACACCAGATTAATCTTAGACATTCACAGGACCAAGTCTGTTTTCCTCCACCAAAATATTTCTGATACTTCTTTCTCATTAAATTAAATTTGAGTAGTATTCATTGCCTGTCATACTGTAAATGACTGCATGTATCTGTACATCCACAGGAGGAGGCACTTGAACAAAATTTTAAGTAACTTCCTAGCTCTATATTCATCCCTTATTTTGTGCACACTGTGTGCTGGCAATGGGGAAGTTAAGAGTTGATGAAAGGGCTTGGAAACAGACTGAATAGTTCATTTATTCATGAAGTAGTTTGCCTGACTAGTGGAAAACTACTCTACAACTTGGAAAATTATAGAGAGGGATATGTTTATTCAGGGCTGGGCATATGAGGGGATAATTCCTCCAAAATCCATGCACACCAATCTTGCAATTAGGCTTTTGTTATATACACTGAAGTTTTACATATTCATTAGATTTTGCAATACATCTATACATATGCATCACCTACTCCTGCTTTGTATTAAAATTAGTCCCTAGTGGTCATTTTCATAATCTTCTCCCTCCTGCGCTTGCATAGTGTCTCCTGGTGGTGGTTGTGGGGGTAGTGGGGATAGTAAAAATGAAGCAAAGGTCTTTCTCCAGGTAAAGTTTTCACCTCTTCTTCTCTGGGCATTCTCTTCTTCTTCAGTCTTCAGCACATATATTTCCCTTATCAGGTGATGACTAGCAAAACAGTTTCTTAGCTTCTATTAAACAAGCATTCTGTGTTAGCTTCTATCAGGTCAATGTGACCCCTAGAAAATTACTATCAGGCATTTTACATTAACCCTTACATCATCCAAGTTCTTCTAATAGGTAGATTTGCACTGTTTCAGTCAAGCTTTTCTTCAAATCAACTAATGCTATGTAAAAAGTAAGCCATTAAAATGTAGTTTTATT
Source organism: Heliangelus exortis (assembly GCF_036169615.1). Lineage (NCBI taxonomy): Eukaryota > Metazoa > Chordata > Aves > Apodiformes > Trochilidae > Heliangelus > Heliangelus exortis. The sequence goes on along the minus strand of NC_092454.1, from coordinate 20,891,906 downwards.
CCTTAGGCTGAAAATCAGATCTCTGCTAAGAAGAGCAAGATGGCATTTTACAAGGAAGCCACTTTTGTAATGTGCTGACACACACAAAGTTTAACCACTGCTCTGATGTGGAGCATTTCTGACTCATAAATCCCTGGCAAAAAAGAAGCAAGACATTTGTCATACCACATAGCTTGCATTAAACAACCACCACTTGTCTAAAATAAGGAGGCCAGTCTTATCGGAAAGCTGCAAGGCTTAGCAGGAGAGATTCTGCAAGGTGAAAACACTGATTTTCCAAAGAGGAAGCAATAATTTTATTTTAATTAAAATATTTCATAAGGCCTGCAGTAAATTTAGTAGTCTATGCTTTGTCCAAGAACTAGAATGATGCACCAGATGAACAAGGACAATGATGACTTTGGCTGCTTACAGTCTGGCATTTGACATTTTTCAGTTATATAATCTTAAATTAGTCTGAAAGCATTATCCCTTCTCTTCTTCATCCATATGCAGCTTGGCTAGGGTTCCTGGCACACAGAAAAGTTTTTCCATAATTTAGGTTTATGCATGACCAAATGATCCAGCTAAGTTCCATATGACTCATCCTAGTTGGATACCAAGGACAGAATTTGAGGGTAGCAGTGGTGCGATTCTCACCAGAACTGGAAGTGCTGCTTCATTCAGTTTTTCTCTTCTAGTTGTTTCATTCTGCACGATGTTACTCAAGTCATGTGTGTATTTTATATGGTCTACTAAGCTGAGTCTTAGAGCGTAGGTTGAAGTCATTCTGAAGAAAGATTTTTTCAGTTTGGGCCAAATTATTTAAGTATTCCCCAAAATTAGCAGTTTCATCTGAGCCTAACTTTCCAATATGTGGGCTGCTCAGCCCTCTTCTTATGTGTTCAGTGATGGCATTAATTATAATTTTGTGCAAACTAAAATTGAGGCCGATTATAATTTAATATTCATTACAGCCAAAATAGGTTCAAAAGGTGAAGTAGGAGAAAAGCAAAGTTATGGCATCAACTAATCTTGGTGTTCCTTACTCTCCTCACTTGATGCATACTACTCAGGTAACCCTGAGTATATTCCGATATAGTCAGGAGAGCTTCTTCCATGATTGACTGAGAATAGAAATACACTCCCAAAAAACTTAGTTGCTACATGCAGTGCAGAAATAATTTTAAGAATGAATTAGCCTGGAACTTCCTTAAATGGCTATTGCTTCTCTGTTAACTTTTCAGATAAGTTGTGGCAGTTGCATTGAGCAATGGAAATGGAAACTATAATGGCTGTTGTTCAGGCAAATGATAATTGAACTCCTTGTCTATGTTTTTTTTAAAGTTGTTTTGGATTTAGGAATAAGAAATGCTAAGCATGGTTATTGTTGAAGTTACCAGGACATTTTGCATCTGTTCCTTGTCAATAAAAAAATCTTTCTGTTAGAAACTCTCCTGGTTTGATCCAGGATAGAGCTAATTTTCTGTCTTGTAATTTTTATTTCAGCTAAGTCTCTTGTAAGCAGATGCAGTTGCTGAAATTAACAGTGAGTTTCTTATTCAGTGTCTGCTTCTAGGACTGAGAATGCCTGAAATTTATAGTTATGGCTAGAGAATGGTATGCAGAGCCAAGGCCACTGCTTGGTTTGGATAAGCATCTTATGCTACAGAAAGAGGAAGGGAGTAAAGGGGTCACACCTGCAACCCTTTTTTAAGGAGCAGTGGACAAGACAAATAACCAAAACTGACCAAAGTATACCACCCTATATACAGTATAAATTTGAGGGCTCACGAGAGTCTTCGGCCTTCCTATTTGCCCTTAGCCTTTACCCATCTTCACCTGTTCCTGTTTGCTTTGCATCCTTGGAGGATTATGTGCATTTGTCTGCCTGTGGTCGTGATCCGTGCTACCCTGAATCTGTGTGTTCCTGCCTCCAACTCCTGACTGCTGCTGACTCCAGGAGTCTCGCCTGGACTTCCCAGGGCTGCCCTGCAGCCTCAGTGGTGATGTGAGTGTTTACGGGGGGAAAGGGAAGAGGAACTTGGTATAATTTTCTGTATATTTGTATATATTTAATAATTTTTCCTTTTTATCGTTACTGTTTCATTAAAGCTGTGTAGTTTCCAACCCATAAGTCTCTCTCCCTTATTCTCCATCTTCCTTTATGAGGGAGGGGAAGGGGCTAATAGAGAGCACTTGTCATTAAAATTGCTGACCTAGCATTAAACCTGTCAGAAACATAAAGAAAATAGGCAATAACATGTGAAAAAAAAATGTGGTGAGTTTAATTATAACGGTAAAGTTTGAGTTATTGCATTATGAAGTAAATATTCCTCTGTTCTAAGAGTGGATAAAAACTTGGCACAAGGTAAAAAGATCCACTTTTAAGATTAGATTTCATAAATCAAATCCCAGTTTTATTTGTAAATTGTTTTGAAGCTCCATTCCATCTAAAGAAAGAGCTGATCCATCTGATAACTTAGGGGAGAATATTCCACCCCATTCCCCTGCCAAGGGTTTGTTTGCTCTTTAAAACAGTGATTTAGATTTAGTTCATCCTTAACCATTATGTTCTAACTAATTCCTTCCTGCTGGAAACCATGTCTCCCTACACCATAAACTCTGACATGTTGAGGACTATCCGGTCATTCTTATATGGCTTGATCTGTCTTCTCCCAGTTAGTTTATCTGTGACAGCATTTCCCCTTTCCATTCCCTGTCTATGTATTTTTCTCACAGATTTTCCATGGAAGACTCTCACAAGCACATTAAAATCCAAAGAGATTATATCCATCTACTCTAACATATTTCCATTATGTGTCACTGGCTTCCCACAATGCTGCTGGTGCAATGGAAATGGTGCTGGCTTTTGTTCCAGGCCGCTTTGCACTAAATTATATGATTTTTATCCTCAGTGTAACCCATGAGCTTCAATAGCCCAAAGGCAGATAGTTCACCTTTTTTCTTCAGAAAGGCAAATAAGGACCATTTTCTTGGAGCATGGAAACATTTCCATAATTTAAAAAAAAAAAAAAAAAAAAAAATTTATTTATTGTTAACTGATTAATTTCATAAGTTTCATGCCTTTTGGAAGTTTACTGGAGCAGTACAAATTAAAGGCTGATTTAAGATAGTTTTGCTCTGAGACTGTCTTAAAAATGGAATGTTAGAAAAGTAATACTGATTTACAAATCATCTTGAGTCCTGTACCTAGTAACCACTGGCTTAGGTGTACAAAAGTGGGTGGAAAATCAAGCCTGAAGGAAAACTGTAAGTTCTAGCTAACTAACTAACAAAAGTAAAATATTTGGTGCCTTTTGTGCAGAAGTATTACCTAGAAACCCACACTCAACCCTAGCTGTTGGAGACGATGATGTTACAGTTATGAAAACAGGTTACAGTTACAACTGTCTTAGAGTGTCTCTTGCTTTTCTGAAAGACAAATATGCAGTGACAAACTGGAACTCCTTGATAATGGGCATCAAGTTGGCCAAATGTGTAAAAGGGTTCAAAAATTAACAAGCTGAATCAATGGAGCCATTAAAGCTACTAAGCAAAGAGGAATAAGTTTCAGGGTTGGGGTTAGTGTTAGCTTATAAACATCTGATAGCAGGAATTTAAAAATAAATACTGATGGGAATAACAGAATGTGGCAGTTCTCCATTCTAGCCAAAGCATCTGTGGCTGGATGCTAGAAAGAAGATACTAGATGGTTCATGGTCTGAGCAGTAAGTCATGTATTATGTTGATAGAACTGGTAATTAATTATTTGCACAGGACAAAGTAGGAAAAGAAAAATGTCCTTTACTGTTTTTAAACACTTGAACAATAGGTCCAAGCCTTCAAAAATTCTCTTTAATGAGCAAATCCTGTCATGTTCCGCTGTGATGTTTCCTACATTAAGTTCTTGCTTTACTGTACTTAGTACTCTGTTCTACCAACTGCCCCACTTCCTTTGTCATTTCTTTCTGATGTGGAGGGCTGACTGGCCTATCATGTCATGCTAAACAGCAGTTTGTTATTTTCTTCCTTGAGGTCCAGCTCAGTCCATTTCCCAGCAGTCTCCCATAGGCTCTCATAACAGACCAAGGGTTCTTCTTCTGGTTCCTGTTGAATCTCAGAGAACTTTGGCAAGTTTTTTGGTTTATGGGCCTCGTGGTGAATTTCATATAACATTAGTTGCTGATATTGCTTCAGATTTTGATGCTGTCCCCCAGTATTAGGATCCCATCACAATATACAGGGGCAAAAGCTAACTGAGGTCTTCTTCCACATGTCTGCACTCTCCCTCTTCTTCAGTTTTCCCCAGAACACTTTTCTTGGTTTAATTCCTAAGATCACTGGCCAATACAATCCTTAATACAGACTTACAATGTAAGAAAACTCCTGACAGAAGCTGCACAGCTCACAAGATGAACCTCAGAACATAACAGGATGGAGTATGCAAACACCAAGTAACGATGCTATTTTAATATTCACTCAGGATTTGCAAGCTGTAGATAAAGGAGGCTCAAAGGCAGTCAATACACAGGAAGTGGTTTGATGAATGGCATCATCCAGTGATATGTAGGTACATTCTCAAGTGTGGAAGCTCTTTTTACTCTGTGTGTCCCTTTGCCCCTCCAAACATCCCCCAGGTAAGTTCAGCCCCTCTTTTCAAAAGCGAATGATGGAAAACTTGACCAACTTCTATCATTGTTTTCTGACATGGTGATGTTAATTATTGATTGAAATAAGCAAAATTTGGGGGGAAAATCACAATTGGAGAAAAATCACATAGAAGAGAGACAAAGGGACACACAGAATAAAAAGAGTTTCCATACCAGTGGAACAGCAAGACATATTATAAAAAACAGATTCCAATTATGGAAAGATGGGTCCAAAGTATTCAGCAGCCTGGCCTTCAGACAGGCCTGCAAGACATCTGCAAGACAGATGGGAAAGGAGTACTGGGACACATGAGAAAGGAATGGGAAGGAGTACTCCCCACAACTTATCTTGGTTACAGCCTGGAGCACTGGATAGAAAATGTTAAGAAATTGAATTCACTGTATTAACATACCATTAATACATTAACAAACCATTAGAATACTAAAATACCCACCCATAGGCTAGAGGAACCCCTGTAGAGTCCCGAAATCCGTAATTGTCTCAAAACAGCCACCCTGACAAACTGGCCATTGAACTCATGTTGGGTTCTCATTCCATAATCTACCTGGACACTGCTGTTGCATGGGAGCCCCCTGTTTGGTATCCACCCTGATTAGCAGGACACTGTCCTTTTTCACTAAGGGGCACTGGCCAGCAAGGGGGGTCCTGTGGAGACAGAGCACTTTCTTGTTAACATTCTGTGTGAGGCCACTAACAGGGAGAATACACTGAAATAAGGGTTATTGCTCTGCCAACCTGGTGGGGGTGGTCAAGTGACAGCCTGGACCTACATGCTCCAGCAATTCATCTCTGAAATTTTCTCAAGCCCAGGACTCAGTCTACACAAAGTCAGCTAAACCTCACCCAGGAGAGTGGGGCCAGGGAGCATGAAAAATCAGATTTGAAATGCTGGGTGCATGTGTTTGCCATCCAGGGACCACAACTTCATACCAAGTCACTTGTTGGATTCAAGCATGGGGATGTCTTTTGTATCCACTCCTCTTCATCTCCCTCTCTCTTGGTTTCTAAGGTTATTCATGGCACATAAGGGTGCCATAATTTTTAACTTTACTAAGTTCTTTTAACCTGTTGCTTAAGTTAAGTTAGGTTAAAAGAAATTAACTAGGAAAGGGCTAACCCTGCCCCAGAGGCAGTGAGAATTGGTTAACTCTACCTCTGCCATTTGAGAGGATCTACTCATACCTCGGCTCCTTTCTGTGAAAGAGTCAAGACCAAGTGAGATGTAATTGGTGTCACAAGTGGGATTCTCTGTGAGACATGGAGAAGCAACTGTGAAAGGGAACAACAGCCTTGCTGTACAAGGGGGAATGCTCAAAAAGCCATCACAATCACAGAGCCATCACAATCTTGCTGATAGCTCTGAGACCATTGCATCTCTTTCTCTCTTCCCCTCCCCACCCTGACATTCCACAAATAAATCACTGTGGGATAACATTTCTTGTAATCCTCTATGCAAAATATCTCTCCCCACTGATTTCTCTTCTGTCCTGTGCATGCCGCTTCTGCTTATTGTATAGTTGCTCATATTCTGGCTATGTTTAATAATATATGTATTACATATATAACCTACCTACATACAGGACTGAAATAAAGAGTGTTGCATTATTGTTATGTGCATATATATAGATGTAATATATGCACACACATGCATATGCCATGTGTGTAATATGCTATGTACCCTATATATACACACATGTTTTTCAGGGCTGACTCTTCTTCAGGGAGTTTTGTGCTGAAGGAGCCCTGCTCTGCCTTGTCCCATGGAGCTGCTCTCTGCCATGTCTACAGCCTTCTGCTCATCTTCATGATTATGCTTGGGCAGGGAACCCAGCTGATCCACTTCAAGTCATCTGTCTGAATTTGTATGTGCACTTTTCTGTCTCATGCCATCACCTACTTAATCAGGCATTAATGTCACCGAGCCAGAATGGGAGCAGCTGGTGTACTGAGTTGCTAGCTGCAATTGCCATTGGGATACCCGAGAGTGCCCAGACCTCTCCTCTAACTTCAAAACTGGGGAGAGAAGAAAATCTGGGATGGCAGGCTGGACCTGGGGTGCAATTCCACTAGGCAGATTTATTTCATTTGTCCTGATTTCCTTGGGGCTTGTGCCCCACACCCATCCTGGATCCTCTCTTCCTTTGCACAAAACAGAGACCAACTGGTCTTCATTTGATTTGGTACAGTAAAAGATGATAAACTGAATGCAAGTGGTGCAGAGCACTTGTACAGCAGTTTCAATAATTGCCTTTAAAAGTTAATTCAAAGTAGTTTCCCTGAGTGATCTGGTATAAACAAAGCTTCACTTGCCCCAACCACTTCCAGAGACTGTTAAACTAATAAGATATGCTTAGTCCTGATCAAGAGCATTGCATGGGATAATAATCAGGAATGATTAATTGGAAATAACTCTTCCAAAATATGCTGCACTCTCCTGTGCAGCCCAGGTATGGCCAGAGCAGACAGGGAGTCCATGGGGGCACAGGGACTAGATTTTCCTTCCTTTCTTGCCTCCCATCCCTCTTCTGGGTGCTCTCCAGCTAGCGCTGCCACAAAAGGTTTCCAGCACAGCATCGGGTTATGCCAACAAACTTCCTTGGTGAGAAACATGATCTGGGAGATCATGGTGGGAATTTATCACCTGGGATTAGCCACAACAAAGTGCCTTGTCAGACCTTCATTACTGAAGACCTTCATTATTGCATTTCATGTCCTATCCCTAGCAAAAACCCTGCCTTCTGCTTGGGTTTTATGTGGTAAAATGCCTCTTTCTCTCCAAAAATGCTGAGGGATAAGTAGCCCTGCTAAGAGCATTACTTTGTTGCAGCTTTGCCCAAGTCACAGGAAAAAATAATCTCTGCACAGAGAACTCAGGCAGGACCTGAGCAACTTCTGTCCTTGAGTCATAGAATCATAGAATGTCAGGTTCGAAGGGGCCTTAAGGATCATCTGGTCCAACCCTTCTATTATTAATGATTATATGATATTTATCAGCATCCCATTTGATGGAAGACACGAAAGCAGGGACCCCGGTTGCTGTGCACAATCAGAATTGTTTATTGTGTGGTTCAATCTACAATTTGCACCTTAAAGTGCTCTCTCTGCTAACATAAAACCTTATCTACCATGTTCCCACCAGAGGCACCTGGTCCAAATGGCAAATTCCTTAGGTTATTTACAGTTGTCACAGTTTAACACTGGCACAACAACTGAACAGAATAACAGATGCTCTCTATTAATCCCCCTCTCCTCCCTGATAAAGAAAGGAAAGAGAATAAGAAAGAGAGAGACTTATGGGTTGGAAACTAAACTACACAACTTTAATGAAACAGTAATGATAAATAGGAAAAATTACTAGATATACACAAATAGACAAATATACAGGAAAATTGATACTACGTTCCTCCCCCCTTTTCCCCCAGTAACTCTCATGTCACCACCGAAGCTGCAGGGCAGCTCTGGGAAAGTCCAGGCTGGACTCCTGGAGTCAGCAGCAGTAGGGAGCTGGATGTGGGAATACACAGATCCAGGCTGGAATGGGTCAGGACCACAGGCAGATGAACAGACGGAATCCTCTATGGATGCTGAAGCAAACAGGGACAGGTGAAGAAGGGGAAAGCAGGAAGGGGTTTGACCCTCATGATTCCTCAAATTTATACTGAGTATGACATGTATGGGATTGAATAGTCTGGTCAATTTTGGCCATCTAACTTGTCTGTTCCTCCCTAAGGGAGGGCTTCAGGTGTGACCTTCTTACTCCTTCTCTCCTTCAGGAGGGCAAAATAGTCCTCAGAACTGAGCACTGTCCTTGGTTCTGCACACCAGTCTCCAGCAGTAACTATAAACATTGAGTGTTATCAGTCCTAGAAGCAGACACTGTCAGAAAAACTTGCTGTCAATTTCAGCAAGTGCAGCTACTTACAAGAGACTTAGCTGAAAGCAAAAGTACAAGACAGAAAATTACCCTTATCCTAGCCCAAACCAGCACACATATATAGTCCTCCAACTCACATATTTCATTTGTCGAACACCAAGAATGGGTTAAGTCGAATGGGTTCTCAACTTAATTGGACCTGGAGAAATAAGAAAATAATTGCTGAAATGTAGAAAATCCACGGAGGCTTAAGGACAACACGTAGTCACCAATATGGTTAAAGTGAAGTCGTTTATTAACAATTCACACCCGCTTTATATAGAGCCCTTGTTTATATAACGATATCTTGCAGGTGGCTATATCTTGGCCACAAATCCTGTTCTCACAGAACTTCTGCTGGCTACCTCATTATCCTGTTATTTTTCTTTTCTGCTGCCAGCTCCCTTATCTTTTTCCCATAGCTCATCTTTCAGTAACCTTGCAACTAGGCCTCAAGGCCCTTAGCTTACTCTAGCTAAAGCTAAATAGTCAGGATTGCTCACATGTCTGTTTTCTTTCAGACAGTTTCCCAACACTGAAACGAATTTATCCTGCTTGAACAAATCAGAATTGGGCCCTTAAAATAGTTAAAGTTGTTTTAATTAGACCCTAGATCTGCAGCTGGAGGAAGAATTTCTCCATGTCAGTCTGTGCTACATGTACTTATTAAAGCAGGGAAGGTGATTTAAGATGAAAATTGCAGCAAAAGTTACTTTTCTTCTGTTTCTCCAAGTGGACATTCATTGGATTTAGATGTTACAGACAATCTCATCCTGCTGTGATTACCTTCCTGCTCAGACACAGCTTAAATGTCTATTCAGACCGTGAAGTTAGAGCAAATCTGACAGTTGAGCATTGTTTGGGTGAAAGCAGTCCCCTTCAGAAAAATAAATGCTTCTGCAATGACTGTGTCAGACACAGACTCTACCAAATCAGATCCCTCCTCAATTTACTGATTTGTTAATTGCTAAACAATTGAGAATTGTCCATGCAGAAAGAACACAAAAGGGACAGACAATATGAACTGTATTTTGAGGCTGGACTGTTCCAAGCCAAGGGCTGTGTGACTTTTGAGCCACCCAGTGGCATTGCTTCTGGAAAAACAACGTCCACCCCTGCCGCTCCACTTTTGTTCTGAGCTGGAGGTTTGGCCCTATTTCTGCTGAGGGTGAAAAGAAGCAAACTGTAAAGAAGGGTTCTGCAATATAACACAGACAGGGCCACTGAGGCAACCTCATCCATGGACACATCTTTGTTATTATCCCACTGAGCAGTCAATTTTTCAGGAAAAAATTTGATAAGCTTTAAGTTTCCCCTGGCCCTAGTGAGACCTACAAGTCCAGTGCCTTCCCAGCATTGCTCTGCCCTTGGTTGCAGTTTTTCATATATGTTGCCACATTCTGTTTTCTGCTGTTAGAATAATTTCCAGTTAAATGCATCCTTGGAGCCTATCTGGCTGTAAATTAGCCTAGAACTTGATGGATGGTTTGTTAGCTCATCAAAGTCTCAAGGATAATGGGGAGGCATAGATTTGGGAGCTATGTACTAGCTGGGGATTTTGCTTATGGCCTCGAACACAACACAGCTCTGCACACTGGGACACGGATGTCTTTTGCTCACCTTCAGCAGCTCTTTCTCCCCCTTCATCCCAGAGATGAGTTAGGAATACCAGGCCTTCAGCCTCTGATACTATCTTGTACTTCTACTCTCTGGGGATCTCAGAGTTTGCTGAGCCCTGGGAAGGAGCTGGCCACACCCTTCATCTTGTGGCAAAGGGATTATTATGGCTCTAGTGACTCAGCCCCGGGCTTTTGTTTGCTTCTTTACATGGAAGCTCCCTGCTGGGATCTCACTTCTGCACCTCCCACTGCTAACAGGGGCTCCTTCTGGGATTACCCAAATGCCACAACAGTCCCATGTGGCTGGAGAGAAGCCACAACACCCCGAGGAAGGGTGAGCAGTGTTAGGGGGAAGATGGGGAGCCTGGAACAGTGCAACGAGGCTTAGGGGTACAGCTTTGGGGTGAGAGGCTGTGGACTTGGCCCTGGTGCATTCCCTGGCTGCAGTGGGATGGGGCTCAATCCAAGCAATGTCCTCATGCAAGCTCGCTGGGTGCTCTGCCCACCAGCATGGAGAGGCCCGACTTCACCAGGATGTCTATAGAAACCCAGGTACCAAGTGGGGTGGAATAGCTCAGGCCATCTGTTCTCCTCACAAATTCAGTAAGAGGAGCTTGTTTCACAATGGCATCACTACAAATGCTCTCCTTTTATTCACTGTGCAGTGTCTATGATGGCTTCCTCATGTGCCAAACACATGAGTGGGTGCTGAGGCACAGGCAATGGGATGCAACCACTCCCTTACTTGGGTTTCCCTTTGAAAAGCAGACTTGGTTCCTAGAGTCACCCTTTTCCCCTTCCTGAGGCATCTGCAGAGTAACTGATTGAGTTAGCTGGAAGAAATGAGTGGCCCTAAGGTAAAAACTGAAACACAATCCACAGCTGAATTGTCCACAGGTGCTATGGAGGATCTGCTGTGGGGATCACCATAGGATATGCCCTGGGGGATGGTGGCTTATTCAAGAGCAAAGCGCTTGGTGGACTTTGGTCTGAATTAGCTCATGAAGATTGTTCATGTGCCTCAGTGCTTTGGGTGGTAGCAAATATCTGAGGTGACAAGCAAAAAGCTATAGGTGATGACAGAGCTGTAGATGGTGATACCATTAGCCCACTCCCCTGTGTCCAGCTTCACTGCCTACCGCTGCTGGTCATGTTTGCTCAAGTGACCAACTCTCCCTGTCTGTGGCAGTTAGGAATGTCCTCTTTAAAGCAGCAGCTTTTGAGCCTCCCTGGGAAGGATGAAGAAAAGATGGCTCAAGTGGAGATTGGGAGGTTGCAGAACAAGCTAAAAATAGCAGCAGCCAATAAGAAGTCTTATAATACCAACTTGAAACAGCAGATGCAGGCCCAGGAGTGCACCTTCACTCAGTTGCATTGTGTTTGGAAATACCAAGATCTGGGGACCTCAGTGCAGAAATGGAGTGAGGATAAGGACCTACTATGTTGTTGCAAGTGGAATGTGCTAAATATAGTTTGTCATTCCATTTTTACAGAAAAGAACTAAAGTCACTAATCCAAACACCTGAGGATATGTTCATAAAGCTTAGCTGGATCATGAGAAATTAGATGCTGGATCCAGGGCCTTTGAGAAACCTAGTGTCAGTATGGTGCTCTAATTTGAGACAGAAAAGCCCTGATAGCTGACTTGGACAACCAAGTAAGAAAATCCAGACTTTCCTTGGTTGAGGATGGCAGAGCCAGGGGTGAGCCCTGGTATGAAACTCCTCTATGTAAAATGCATTTAATTCAGGCCTTGAAATGTAATGCTACCTCCAGGCAAAAGGCACATGACAATAACAAATGGATAGAGCCAGGCTGTCATTCACGTCAGCAACACTGTCTAGAAAAGTAAGGTGTGACTCGTGACTTGTCCCGCTGCTTTCTGGAGCTCCTCCTCGATGGCACACATGTGCCTGGGGTCACACGACATCCTTCTGCTTTTGCCTTTGGCTATTTTTATTCTCCTGAAAGGGAGGCAAAATTGGAACATTTAGTTGTGCTGTCAAGACAGGAGGCACAGCAAGATCTCAGGGATGTTCTGTCACTACTCCTGAGGACAGTTCAGTTGGATTTAGCCAACAGTGGGATGGGAGGCCGAGGGAAACCCAGCGCTACAGAAGTGGCAGGTCCCTTCAACTTTCTGTTCTGAACAAGCTGTCCATGACAGAAGCCAGGAACATGCTCAAGTAGCTTACAGTTGCTTGAGGTGCTGAAATGCTAAGGCTTGGACAATAGGCCCGAGCCAGGGTTGCCTTGTATGGAAATAGCAAAAGTATATTGAAATTACATCCTTGTATTAATAATCAGGAATATCATTTATCCAAAATAATTGACTTGATGTTTCCATGTGGATATGTTAAAGAAGCCCTGTCAACCATGCCCTGGACTCTGGTGAAGTCCTGGTCATGGTTGGTCAGGAGACGAGCCAGATGTTTTCGCATAATGTAATATGCAAAGTCATCCTGACTTGCAGGTTGTTTAGTATATAAGGCTGGACCCCCTTGCAGCAACTTTGCGTGCCTCAGCCACAGGTGGACACACAGCATAGGATTTTCGCACTTGCCAGGAAGGTGTCTCCAAATCCTTGCTGCAATCTCCCCAGCTCCCCAGCAACTGTGCATCTGGAGGATGGTAATGTATGCAAGTGGTGATGTATCTTTCTTAATCACTGTCCTTTCTCTTATGTTGTAATGATTTGATGCATTACCCTGTATATTCTCTATTTGTCTGCTTTTGGTCCTTTGTTTCGTAATTTTCTTATTTGATTGTATTATTTAGTTGTCACTAGTAAAACACATCTACTCTTTGCACTGTGGTGTCCAAGGTTCATTAGCATCCTCAGTCAACGAAACAGGTGCTGCACAGCTTTTCTCCACAGGGTTAGGTTTCAGTCAGGGATCTCTTGGCCGAGTTGTACCTCTTCCACTGGTCCCTGGCTTCATGCTGCTTAGGGGTTTTTCTTCTGGCAGCTCCCCACTCTGGCAAAAGCTTTCCTCCACTCATTTCAAGGTAGGGCTGCAGAGAGCCCTGTCTGGGCCTCACCACACCACTACCCAAACCCCATCCTTAATGCCTCTGCCAGTCTGTACCAAAGGCTGTTCTGTCATGCTCAACACTAGCTGAATTTCCCTCCAGAGGCAGCTGCATTTCCACTGTAACACAAAAATAAACCCATTTCTAGTTAGTTTATGGTTCTGCGTGTGAAGGATGGAATCCTTTGGGATTAAAGCTGCTTCTAGAACTGTGAGCTCACTAGTGACGTGGTTGCTTAGCTCAGGTCAACAGAGGGTATTTTCTCTGGCTAAGTGTCCTGACAAGGGTCCAAAACACAGGGGTGGAGATTAAACTTCCTATTTTTTTTCTCTGTGTGTGCAGATGTAAAAGCTTGAAAAAAAGATTGTGAGGCAACACCAGGTAGTGAAGGCAAAGCAAGTGAACAGGGGCAAACAGCTGCAAAAACAGAGTGAGACCCTAGAGGTTCATCTAAACAACATAAGCAGACATTTTGAAGAAGTTTGGAGACTGTTTTGAGCCACACTGGAACCTGTGTGCAAAATAGCTTTTTCTCAGGGCAAAGGGTAATGGTGCAAATGCATTTGGCTGGCACCAGTTGCATAAAGGTCCTGGTTTGTTCCACTGACCTGATTGGTGCCAGAGTATCTCGAAGTCTCTATCACTCCTGATGAACCAGATGGTGGGTCAAACATTTTGCACAAAGATTTTGCTAGGTGTCTGAGGAAGCCAACTTCTATGAAGAAAGATACAAGGAGAACAGCAAAGTTATGGCCAGCTCAAACCTGTCATGGAAACCCTGCTGCAGGATACCAAGATCAGGAAGGAACTTGGAGCAAAGGGGAAGATCACAGTTCAGAACCCACTGCAATTTTTTGGTGGGTCAGGGCTGCCCAATTTTACACCTCTTATGATCTGGACCTTGTACATCCACCACCTGATTGCACTGCATATTTAATTGAGCTATTATTTCTCCCCTGCCCTGTCACTCGGGGGTTTCCCTCATGTGAATTTGGGGTCCCAAATTCCCAATCAATTCACAGCTGGCTTTATAAATACCCCAGTCAAGTTCCAAGCTCTCAGCTTAGTTCTGGATGTGGGACCATCTCCCCAGGGGAGAAAAACTGCGGGAGAAACCCATAGATCCCTGTGCTCCCACCTTCCTAGGTCTCCTGGAGAAGACAGATACAAAGCTCTTGCTAGCAGAATGCACCCTGCTCTACACATTACTTGAAGACTCTGACCCTGACCAGCCCTTCTCCAGCCCTTGCCAGCACTGCTGTCCTCCCAACCATGGACCCGTCCCAGCTCTGCCCACCACCCCTAGCCCTGGACCAACCCCAACCAACCAACCCTATCAAGGCCTATGACTGTGGGAGGGGGGATTGTGGGGCCATGTTACCCCAGTCAGCCAATCCACAGGTCCCTCTAAGATGCTTGGCCAATCCCCAGCTGCCACCCCTCCTCCCTAAGCCAGTCCTGACCAGCCTGCTCCACCCCAGCAGGTATATAATGTGGTGTGGGTGACAGGCAGCCATTTTCTTGGCCAATGTAAGGGCTGCTGGACCATGACCAACTGTGCCAGCAGGTTCTCTAGAGCCATATGGAGTGAGCCAGTGCCACCAGCATGGGCAAGAAGCAGAGAAGCAGCATCAAAGAGCATCAAAAGAGTTTGGTGGTTCTTGAATTCCTCTTCTGTGACCTGGCTGTCATTCCAGATACCTTCTCCTTCGGTAGGAGCCCAACACCTTCTCCAGACATTAAAAACTCTCTGGGTGATACTTGGGCATGGATTTTCCCATTGCTGACAGCAGCTAGGGATAGGAACAGCTGCTCTGTCACAGATGCCATCCCTGTTGCCCACCTCAAGGTCTTTCCTGCAGCATATATTTAAAAGTTCTCTGGACAAGATCCTCAGCAGCTCAGGCTTACAATGGTTTGTCCTGTGTTGAGTACATGTGTGGAGGACGGGACCAGATTCAGATAGGACCAGTTCAAGTCCTTCTGAATCTAAATTATTCTGGGGTTTCCTACACAAAATTAAAAATCCTAATGGGGTCAACGTAGGAGATCCAAGTGATGTTTCTGAAGAAACTTAGTAACCATTTGTAGAACCCAAAGAAGAATATTTGTCTCCAAACAGTCACCCTCACAAAGTGGACACTGTGCTCGGGTGGAGGCCTCATTCGATAGCCATCTGGACCCTGTTCTCTCAAGGAGACACCACCCTGATAAACAGGGCCCTATTCTCACAGGAACAGCCCCTCCTTTAGTGGCTATCCTGACAAACTGAACACTGTCCTGGCAAGGGAAGCTCTGTTTGATGGCCACCCTAACTGGTAGGACTCTATCCTTATTTGATAAAGACAGGGGCAGGCAAGATGTACCCTGCAGAGGCAGAGTGACATCTTGTGTGTGTCCTGTGTAGCCACTAGAGAGGGCAGATGTGCAGAAATAAGGGTTATTGCTTTGTCATCCCATCTGGAGGGGCCCTGGCTTTGCAAGATATGCCAAAGCCCTCCCCCCCCAAAATGGCGGGGTCAGGTGGCATAAAAGAGGCACACTTGAAATGCTGAATGCACACTCGCCATCCAAGTACCTGAACTTCCTACGAAGATCATCCCTGGATCCAAGGGTGGTGGTATATTCTCTCTCTCTTCTTTATCTTTACCTCTCTCCCTCTCCCTCCTGCTCTCTCTCTCTCTGCTTTCTAACCTTATCTCAGCCCATGAGGGTAACATAGTTTCTAACTTTGATAAGTTTTACTACCCCTTGCTTTGTTAAGTTTTGTTAGTTGTAAACTCCTCTTGACAAGACAAGAAAGTTGACAGCTTTCCTAAGTTTTTCTAAATTGTAATCCATTGCTTTGAAAGTACCATCATTTATAATTCTGCTGGTTGGAATCTCACATGCTTTATAATCTTACTCACTTTTAAGTAAAGTTGTGCTTTATACAAACCTCCTGGGTAATAACCTTACTCCTGAGTACTGTGCAAAGAATTCCTGAACTTAATCTCGCCAAATGGGTTGTTAAGAGATTAATTAGAGGAGGAGAAGGATTGGGCCCAGCCACACCTAGGCTCCCCTCTGAGGGAGTTTAGAAAGCAAGGGGGTCCAGTCTGAATCTCCCTGGGTCGACCCCCACTCTGGGGAACCCTACCTGTGTCCCCGCTGTGGGATGCAGAGATGTGCCTACTACATGGGAGGTGATATTTTGTTTGGCCCCCATAGCTAGGGAGCCGTGCTCACTTTGTAAGACATGACAGTGCCGTACCTACCTTGTGGGGTGTGACAGTAGGTACCAAAATGTAACATCTTAACAGGTTAACCTGTGTGTGTACATGTGTTTGTGCACAGTTTAGATGAGAAACTCTTAGATTTTTACTAGAACCTCTGTATTGATTATAGCCGATTCTTGATGATTCAGTTACTATAAATGAATTAAATTACTATGTAATTTTGTAATTTGGTATGATCAGTCTATTTCAACACTGAAATCCCTGCACTTAACCCATGAGTTGTGAGCCGCTAAGTTTGAGACAAGGAGTGGATGCAGCTGCACACAGACTCCTCTCTGAGAAAGGGTTTGGAAAGCAAGGGGATCTACTCTGACCCTCCTGACTCAACAGGTTGACCTTCTTCATTTTTTTCCCTTATCCTTCCGGAAATCACTTTGGCCTAGCCCTCACTCAGTCTCCCCAGTCCCTGCCTGAATAATTTCCCCTGATCCCTGTGAAGGTCACTACAATCCAATTCCAGCCCTTACACATCCCTTCCACACATTAAGTAACAGAGTGACCCTTGCCATCAAATCCTGTTCAGTCACCCTTTTAATAATTTATATTAAAAATCACCTTTTCCTGATACCTTTTTGTAGCAGGACACTCCTTCTCAATGGGCCTGCCTCAGTTTCCCTTTATGATCCAACTACTCTTTGTCTCTCAGATTACCCCTGTCTCATCTCCACAGCCCTCAGCCTGGAGTTGGAGAGTTTCCACAGAAATCGAAGGGCAGAGCAGACTCTGAACTGGTAACAACCTTGGAAATACCAGGAGAAGCCAAGTTGATATCTGTGGCACCAGCTGTTCCCCTCTGGAGTCCAGTTTGGACAAACTTTAAACAACAAAATACAGATATTACCACACCCTCATACCAAACAGAAAGAAAAAAAAGGTATCATGACAAAAAATCATTTAGGTTAGATATTAAGAGAAAAATTGTTACTGAGAGTAGTCCAATGCTGGAATGTGCTAACCAGGGAAGTGGCCAAACCACAAACCTGGAAGGTCATTAAAAACCATGCAGAAGGTCATTAAAAACCATAAAAACCACCCAGAAACTAAAAAAGCTGGCATACTGATAAATTTAAGAAATATATATTATTTTTTTTTAGGGGAGCGGGGAAGGTGGATGGTCACTGTCATGGAGATCTTAGACAGCATTACAAAAAAAGAATATTCCATGATTCTGAAATTCTGCCAAGGAATAGAAAAATTAAAAAAGGAAACAAAATCATGACAAAGAGCTGAAGGTGATGAAAAAACAACAGCATGAAAATCCTGGGGTAGCACATAAGTATAGCATGATGATGAAGAGGCTGAAGGCAAGTAAATCAGAAAGAGGAGTACAAGGATTAAGGAGGCAAAAATTGCATATTGGGAGGACAAAGGAGAAGGGAGGAAACAAAGAAGAAGATGGGAAATGGAGAAAGAAGTTACCTGAAAATAAGAACACCATGAAGAATGAAACAAAAGGTACCAGCATGAGGATGATGAAGAGCAGAAGTAAAGGTCAAAGAGAAACATTGAAAACAGAGAGGATGAAAAGCAGACAGGTGAAGAAAAAAACATGATGACCCAAGGAGATACAGGACAGTGAAAGTCAAAAGCAACATGAAGAGCTGGATGAAGAGCAATGGGGGAAAAGCAGAGGAAGAAGGGTGTAGCAGAAGTGAGCAGCCTGAGTAAAAAGAAGATGAAACAGAAAGCAAAAACAGGGAGAAATGATGAGGACAAAAAGGACACATTTTATGGAGAAAATTGAATGAGCAGGCTGAGTAAAAAGGAAATAAAGTGCAAAGGGAGGGTGAGTAAAATGGGAAGAAAGTGCAAAAGGAGAAACAGTAGGCCAAGAAGTCAAGAGAACAAAGTATGATAAGAATGAAGAGAAAATACATGAGGATGAGACCGGAGCCTGAGGCCAAAGCATGAGGAGGTGGCAAAGAAGGAGGTGGCAGTGGAGGAATTGGAGGAGGAGCAGAAGAAGATACCTGCAAATAAGACCATCATGAAGAATGAAACAAAATGCATCAGCATGAGGGTGATGAAGAGCAGATAAGTACAGGTCAAGGAGAAGGATCAAAGAGGACAAAATCATTTAGATAAAGACAGTAGGACACACAAGGAAGGTGAAGAGGTTGATGAAGGGGAATGAGAGAACACCAGGAGGATGATGAGGTAGCAGGTAAGTACAACATGAGGATGAGGAGATTAAAGGGAAGAACATGTCATGCAGAAGGAGGATTATGGAGAAAAAATGCAGGCAAAAAACGACAAGAACTGAAAAAAAATGTAGCAGAGGACAGTAGCCTGAGAAAAAGAGGATTTATCTGGAAACAAAAACAGAAGGAAAAGGATGAGGACACAAAGGAAGTGTTTTAAAGATACAAAAGTATAAGGAGCAAGAGTATATTGTAATCGAAGTGAAAAGGAGAAAGAGAAGAACAAGGAGCCAACAGATATGTGTGATGTGAATGAGGTGGAGAAAGATGAGCATGAGACTAGGGCCTGAGACCAAAGCCAGAAAAGAAGGCCGAAGGAGGAGGAGGAGGATCTGCTTTCCAGATCCAAGTTTTAAAAAAGGCATGTTGAATTGACTTCTGTGTAGAAGATCCTGAAATGACTTACTTGTGAGAATACTAATGATAACTCAAGGTTCAAGGGCCTTGACAGAGATATGCAGAGTCTTGTTGATGGGCATTTTCAAAATGTATGTCTTGCAGTAGCCTTGCCAAGGACCTGAAGAGGAACAGAATAAGGGAAATGAGGCAAGATTTTCAGGTTAGTATTTTATCTGTTGAGACAGATTTTGGAAATATTGTATTTGAGAGAACAGCCTCTACTCTCTATTCTGCATCCTCTGCTCCCAGGTTGCCAACACCCCATCTTGCTGCAATTTCTCAGCCAGACCACTACTGAGGAAGGACAAAGGAACACATAAGAAATAGTCTCACAGGTTTTGCTGCTGGAGCCAGAGCATAACCGCTGTACCAGCCCCTGGGCTTACAAACCATCCAACGGTCTAACCTGGTGGGGCTGAAAATATCCTGGTGCACGTTCTGCTGATGGAACTGACTCTTGAAAAAGGCATGAGCAACCAAAGATTCCCAGGGAGAATGGACAGAAGCTATAGAAAATGTTCCACTTTGTCTTGAGCAATACCTGATTCCCACAGAAAATGGTAGCCCCACTGAGGGTGTTTTGGGAGTGTGGCCCTAGCCCAGGCACTGTTGAGGAATTCACTGACTCCAACAACAACTGGGAGGCAGCACAATTAAAAAACATCCAGTTCAAGCTGTCACCCTGGAGCTTACATAAGAGGAATTCAAACCTTGGACCTTGCATCTTCAGTGGGATCCTTGGTTCAGACCTACTCACAGTGGCTGGCGTGCTTTAATCCCTGGATTTGGACCATAAGAGTTAAGCTTTGGACCATAAAATGAGCCTTTGGAAGCAGAACCAAAGACTTTGGAAAGTAAAAATGATCTTTTGGACACTAAAAATGTACTCTAAAACCCATCTTTCTCTCTGACAAATGAAGGCTTAGACCCCCTAAAATGAAACCGTGTGCTGTAGAAACAGGCTATGGGTAATGAAAGACAGGTTGGGACCCTCAACAGTAGGATTTGGGACCTAAATAGAAGGCTCTGAGCTACAAGCAACAAATGATGCTTTGGACCTGTAGACAAAGGGAAACTTCATGGTTTCTTGAGAGCCACAAGAAATGATGCTTTGAGGCTTTCGGTACTCCACTGGAGGCTTAAGATTTACAAGAGGGTTTGGATACTCTGAGCATTGGGACTCTGAAACGGACTACAGAAAGGCTTTGCAATCTAAAAATGAGGCTTTGAGTCCCACTGAAGGGGGTTGGCCCATAAATATGAGGATTTGGCACTCCAGATGTGGCTTTGGACTCCAAAAAGATTTTGCAAGCTAAAACTGAGCCTTTGGACCATAAAATGAGGCTCTGGAGCCTCAAATGAGGACCAGGTGGACAAAAATTAAGAACTTGAAAAATAAAAATGAGGCACTGGTGTTAGCGTGGAGACAAACATATAACCACTCGGGAGAGGTTATATGTGATGCTTTATTTCGAGGCCCCAGGAACCAGGGGTATGCACCCAAATCTGGCTCCAAAGTCAGTCACAACGTGGCCACAATTTATCCCGGAAAATTTCGCAATCTAATTACATATTCAACAGGCTACAGCGTTTTCTAATACATATGCATGTGTAGATTGCTTCATCAGTGAATTGCAACACTGGCCCCTTCTGCGCTTGCGTGCCTCCCTCAGGTGGTTGTCAGAATGAAGTAATTAGTCTTCCTCTGATGAAGTCAGACATCTTCCTTGCTGTGTTCTTTTCACCTTCCTTCTCTTGGTTAATGTCCAGCTGGTGTGTGATTACTTCCAAATTGGTTTTACTACCAGCTTCTTTCTATCTCTACTCGACTAACTTTGATATGCAGTCTTACCCTTATCTCGCTACTTAAATAAAGCTGAGTACCTAGTTTTCCTACTCCCAACAAAGTACCATTCTTTACAAGGTAAAACTTTTACATGTTTCCACATTCTTATTTTCTTCTACCTCTAATTCTAAAATAATAAGATTTGGAATATATTTCTTTTACTTTCTTTCTATCCCAACAATGGACATACAAATATCATTTTGGAACCTAAAAAGGCACTTTCTGTCCCACAAATTAGGGTTTGTGGCCTAAAACTCATGTTTCTTGGGAAACCAGAATTTAAACCCTAGCATCAAAGCTCTGGTTTCTAAACATGAGGCTGCAGGACAAAGCAGACTCACCAGTGAGGATGGTGGCCCTCCTGCAGGGACATGTGTTGGAGGTGGCAGGTGGGAGATGCCGAAGTGGCACTAGATGGTATGGTTATCACACCTCTCATAGAGGTAGTGGCAGGTTTGGTCCAGTCTCAGCAGGCTGGGCAGCATCAGGAAGGGGATGATGTGCAGTAGCTGTGCGGAAAGAAGCAGGGAAAGCACCAACTGGGGATATGCTCTGCTTTGAGGGGGAGTCCCTAACCTTACTGTCTCCCGTACTACACTCACCCTCTGACAGGGAAGACCCTGGATAGCAGCCACATCCTCCGCTTACCTTATCTTCGCTAGCGTAGGGCAGGAGGCTGTCAGTCTCCTCTGCTTAAGTGATTCTATCTCTCATTGGTCTGCAAGGCTGTCTCCGTACCCCGGAAATGTAGAGAGTTCCACTCTTCCCTGTGGGCTGCCTCTGATTGGTCCTCAGGCGATCAGGCTGCCCAGGGACGGTGCCCTCCCTGCCTTAAGGTGATGCTCCCTCTCTGATTGGCTGCTTGAGGGGGTCACTCTCCCTCCCCCGCCAATCCCTGCCCTTCATTCAGGTGATCTTTCCTCTGTCTGGAACTGCCTCTCCGAACCACGCCCCACTTGCTCTTCCCATCAAATGATGGGGCAGACAGTTTGTTGATCATCCGAGTGCCGCTCCTCCGCCAGCCGTGATTGGTGCAGCCCGCATTGCCCGCCCCTGCACCGTGCCTGGAGCTCCTGACTCATGTCCTTTCCTGGCCTAGCAGGCTTGCTTTGCGGGTACAGACGTAAAACTATTGCTTTAGGAGTATTTCTTTCCTTAGAGTAACCAGGCTCACTCATTCAACATGGGGGTACAGCCTTCGCAAGACTTCGGCTCAGCACGAGAGGGAGACGCCGCAGTCGGAGAGGCTGCAGTGCCAGCAGGCAGAACGCTTGCATGCTGAGTAAAGATGGGGTTTTGTTGTTTTGTTTTTTTAAAAGTTTAGTTTTCTATCTTGTGACCCCTGTGATTCAACAACCCCACCACTTGTGAAGAGATGTAGCCAAGTCTGTTTGCTGTGGGAGTGCTTTGGCCAGAAGCACTCAGAGCCGCAGCGCCGTGGTCCCCCTCACTGGCTGGGGTCGGTCTGACCCGGGGGGTGTCCCTGTGGCCCCTCACAAACCCTGTCCGACCGGACCCCGGCTCTCCCACGCCAGTGCGGCTCCCATGGGCAGCCCCACGGTGCGGGTCAGGCAGCCCCAAGCCGGCCCCTCCCTCGAAACCTGCCCGCTCCTGGAGACACGTAGTCGGCGGGGGGTAGGGCCGGTCCAGGCCGTGAGGACCCCAGTGCCCGGCGAGGCAGCAGCTATGCCGGGACAGTGCTGTGAGGTGAGGGGCCTCCTGCAGGCAAGACGGGGCGGTAGCGGTCCCCGCGGGGTGACTGGGGGGTGGAGGGGAACCCTGGGGAGCGGCGATGCCCCCGCGGGGCCGCAGCGGAGGGCGGCCGGGGTGTGAGGTGAGCTAGGGCTGGGCGGTGCAGTGTTTGGCAGTGCAATATTGGGCAGTGCTGTGCTCGGCGTTGCAGTGTTGGGTAGTGCTGTACAGTTCTGTGCAGGGCAGTGCAGCGCTGAGCAGCAGCGCCGGCAGTGTGCTGCTGTGACACTCAATTTCACACCTTGCAGGCACTGGTGATCCACGGAGATGGTCCAGAGTTTCTGCTGCCAGTTGTGGTTCAAGCTGAGTCCCAACGGCAGATACCGCCCCAGTTATAACTTTACTGGTCAGAGTTGTTCTGGGCAGACGTTTGTATACAGCTGGCAGAACTGGCAGTGCTCACACCTTGAATGTGTGAGGGACTTGCTGAGGAGCTGATTCCTGAGAACCTGTGAGAGGGCAGCACCCTGAAGTCACCAGATGGGAGAGAGCCTTGAGCTGCAGTGAAGATCCATAGGCAGCTTGGGGTTGTTAGGACACGTTGCCCTGAGCTGTAGGGATCTCCTGGCCAGGACCAGAGTACCCCACGCTTCATTCACATCCTGTTCCAACCCCTGTGTTCTCCTGGATGTCTGAGGACTCTCAGTGACACCTCAGGGTCAGGGACAGATGAAAGCTGGACACACCAATTGGGGACGGACATGGCACTTGAAGGCAGCTAAAATGAAGGGCTGTATGAATTCAGTCTCAGCAGGTTTGTCTGTCTGTTTCTAGTTGTGTTTCAGAGAACTTGGTCAACGTTTCCCTCTTATTTTGGGGAATGTGGGCTCTTCACTTTTAAAAGTCTCCAGATAATGGTTGCAAGAGCTTGTGGTTCAGTCCCCCATCTCTGTCAGTCCCCATTTTGTGTGGTAGAGTTGCCATGATGGGATGTGCTTCCTGAAAGAGCTCTTTCCTTGGCTGAGCTGGCCACAGTGTCTTTCTGTCCCCTCTGAAGGAAGTTATTTTCCATCATCTTAGGGTTACAACAATGATCAGGGGACTGGAACACCTGTCCAGTGAGGAAAGGCTGAGAGACCTGGAGCTGTTTAATCTGGAGAAGAGAGGACTGAGAGGGGATCTTATTAATGTTTGTAAATATCTGCCCTGTGATAAGATAAGAGATAGTGGACACAAAGTGTCCAAACAGAAGTTCCACCTCAACAGAATAGTTCTTTACTGTGAGCGTGAGTGAGCCCTGGACCAGGCTGCCCAGGGAGGTTGTGGCATCTCCTTCTCTGGAGACTTTCAAAACCTATCTGGATGCATTGCTGTGTGACCTGTCCTGGGTGATCCTGCTGTGGGAGGGGCTTTGGACTTGATTACTTGATTACCTCCAGAGGCACTCCCAACCCCTGCCATCCTATGATCTTGCAGTTTGCCACAAATGCAAACACTTGTGCGGAGTGCAAACAAGGTCCCATTCAATCCCCTCATCTCTCAGCATATCAGGGTTTGCTGTGTGCTGGTAAACTGGAAAGTGTCTAGCACTTAGATTTTTCTCCATGAATGACACGTTGTTTGCCGAGTCCTGCACTTTGGCCACAACAACCCCATGCAGTGCTACAGGCTGGGGACAAAGTGGTTGGAGAGCAGCCAGACAGAGAGGGACCTGGGAGTCTGGATTGACAGGAAGCTGAACATGAGCCAGCAGTGTGCCCAGGTAGCCAAGAAGGCCAATGGCATCCTGGCCTGTATCAGGAACAGCGTGGCCAGCAGGTCCAAGGAAGTGATTCTGTCCCTGTACTCAGCGCTGGTGAGGCCACACCTTGAGTACTGTGTCCAGTTCTGGGCCCCTCAGTTCAGGAAGGATATCGAGGTCCTGGAGCAGGTCCAAAGGAGGGCACCTAGGCTGGTGAAGGGACTCGAGCACAGATCCTATGAGGAGAGGCTGAGGGAGCTGGGGCTGTTCAGCCTGGAGAAGAGGAGGCTCAGAGGAGACCTCATCACTCTCTACAACTCCCTGAAAGGAGGGTGTAGCCAGGTGGGGGTTGGTCTCTTTTCCCAGGCAACTCTCAGCAAGACAAGAGGGCACGGTCTCAAGTTGTGCTGTGGGAGGTTTAGGTTGGACATTAGAAAGAATTTCTTTACTGAGAGGGTGATCAAGCATTGGAATGGGCTGCCCCGGGAAGTGGTGGATTCTCCGTCCCTGGAGATATTTAAAAAGAGACTGGATGTGGCACTCAGTGCCATAGTTTAGTGGATCAAGGGTTGGACTCGATGATCTCTGAGGTCCTTTCCAACCCAGCCAATTCTATGATTCTATGATTCTATGACTAGTGAGAAGTATTACCTCCTGAAGATGTCATGCTTCTGATGAGCAATTAATTACTTCTTACCAAACTGACCTACTTTTCTTTTTAGAGAGATGGACCATGATGAAGACCACGTGGATGAGGAAGCTTTTCAGGAAGAACACAGTCACACAATGCCAATCCCTGATGAAAAACTGAGGGCAACATAGTCAGCAGGTGTGCCAGATAACTGCTGTCCTTTCGCCATCCAGTGTCATGAAGCAAAATTGGAACTGGAATTTCATTGGAATGGCCTACCCATGACCGTGGTGGAGTCATCATCCTTGGAGGCATTTAAAAGGCATTTGGACCTGGTCCTTAAGGACATGGTTAAGTAGTTGACTGTGGTGTTAATCAAAGGTTGGACTGGATGATCTTGGAAGTCTCTTCCAGCCTAAACAATTTGTGAAAACCCCTGGGAACTTGTCCATAGAGCCTGTTACTGCATATCATGTCAGCAGCCATGGTATTCATACAGAACAAGTGTTTTAAAAGAAGCCAGAAAGGGCACTCTGAGGGTGACTGTCAGCTCTGGAGTGTGGAGATCATTGCTGTCCATGTGCCAGGCAGATGCTGGTGACCCACTGTGGTTGGAGGGAGATGCCTACTGCCCAGCACACTCAGTTAACTGGAATTTGAGAACTTTGCCATTTTGGGAAGAATGCCATCTGCACCACACTCCACAGATGGTGAGAAATGTGAATCTTCATCAAATGTACCTCCCAGAGCTTTCTGTGAACCCTCCTAGGCACAAGAATGGGTATCCCTCCTGAGAACTGAGGTCCAAAGGGATGCACTGACAGATGGGGCACAGCTTAGAGGGAGCCTGCACCATCCTTCTACACCTTCTGTACCTGAGCCATGTGACCTTGGGAAACAAGTCCTGAACACTGGGAGCATTCAAGTTTTGCCTGTACTGGAGAAAAGGCGAAGGAGAGTGAAGTTCAGGTGTCACCCAAGAGGGCCTGACTCCTTCCCCCCAGGAGCTCGGGGCAGAGAGGTTGCACTCCCTGAGCCAGGGATGGGTTTTGTCTGTCTCACTTGAAGGGGTAATGGGTCAAACAGCTGCAGTCCCTCACGTGTTCTCCATCTGGCCTCATGGGTTTAGCGGGACACTCTACCCCAAAGGCTCAGAATGCCTCCAGGCACAGCAGCACCACCAGCAAGCCTCAGAAGGTGAAGGTGGGTGAGAGCAAAAGAAATTGTGCTCAAATCTGAAGGATCACCAAGAAGAGGGAGCAAACCCATGACACTGGGAAAACTAGATTGCAGCTCTCCCAGAGTGTAAGCAAAGCTGAGAGGAGAAGGAGAGGCTGTATAGTTCATTGATTTACTCTGGTGTTCAGAGTTTCCTTTGTCAACAGAAACCAAGGAACTATTGCAGTCCAGGATGTTCACTCATTTAGAGATGAACATTTTAGAGAAACATTTAGAGAAAGAACATTTCCTGGGAATGTCAGTGATTACCAGGAACGTGTAGGACACACTAATGTACAGAACTGTCCTTCCAGGTGTGGACAGCAAGAGAAACACGAATGCTGCAGAACCTCAGGATTTTCAGCAGCTCTGCGTAGAAGGTTCTATGGTGTTCTTGGGCTCCAGGATGTTTGGAATGGTAGTGTGGTGTGTGTTCCAGCTGTAGAGGAAGAGAAGAGATATCCGTGAGTTGTTGGGGTCATTGCCAGACATGCAGTACATGGCTGCTATTTGCCATGAAGCATTAGAGGCAGGGTGTTCTGGAGTGCTGGATTAGCTACTGGCCAGATTCTACTGAGGTTTCTGGTCTAAGATGTTTCAATGACCTGTCAGTTCATCGGTGACACACACCCCAGGGAATCCCTCCAACCCCCACATGGAGTGACCCCTCCCCCCCATTAGTGAGAGACAACCCCCCCCCCCAGGGAATGACACCTCCAGAAATTGACAACTCCCTCAGGGAGGGAGAGACCCCCACTAGACAGTGACCACCCCTCCAAGGGAATGCACCCCCCCAGCACTGGGACTTTTCACCAGGCTCTTTGCACACAGCATTTGCACAAAGGGTCTTGCATGAGACTTGCACTGGGACTTTGCTCAAAGTATTTGCATGGGGCATTTGCACCAGGCTTGGTTCTTGAACCAAGGACCTTGGTTTAGGACCTCTTGCTCCAGGACCCTTGCACCAGGCCCTTGTGCAAAGGGATCACCAGGCAGGGGGTGTCACAATACCTCAGGATGGAAGAGACCCCTGAGCATCATCTTGTCTGACTGCCCTGCTCAAGGCAGGCTGAACCAAATGAGATTGCCACCAGCATGACTTTATCCACAAAGGGGCTCAAAGTGCCTTTTGTCCCACCCCACAGGGGGATTATAAAGATAGGTGACAGCGTTGGGGCACATGCTGGAGACTGAGACAGTCACTGCCTGCCAGGAGGACTTTGAATCACTGATGGCTTGTGACCCTCACCATCTCACAAACTTCCCACCCATCACTTTATCCACCTCTTCTATCCAGACATCACCAGTATGGTTACAATGGAACACCAGTAGACCACATCAAAGGGCTTGCTAGAGGCTAGGTACACACCATGTCCTTTCCCCTGCCCACTCTGCTTCAATAATCCCCTCTTTGTCCTTCATTTGCCTGGACCAGACTGGACCCCATCACTGTTCCAGGTGAGGAACTGAGGTGATGCTGACCAGCCAGTAATTCTCCCCTTCCTCCTTTCCTGTCCTTCTTGAAGGAGGACTCCAGGTCTCTTTTGACTCTAGCTATTGCAAGATCAGAGAGGTCTCATAAGGACAGAGAACAGTTTCACCAGCACCTCTCTGCCCCTTCCTACACTCTCTTCTCTATATCCCACACTTTCAGAGGGATGTTGTGGTGCAGCCCCCTCTCTGACTGAGCCACATGAGCACCAGCTGACATAGTCCTTGCTTTAGTTGCAGGGGTGAGGTCCCAGCACAGTTCTGGCTTCATAGCAAGTGCAGTGGGCTGAGACAATCTGGCACATTCTGACCTTGCCTGCTGGGGTTGCGAGTGGAGTCAAACAGGCACCTTCTGGTCCTAGTGGACAAAGAGCTGTCTGGGGTTAACCAGGCCCTCCCTAACCATACCTGCAACTCTGGTGTTTGCAGAACCTACCTGAGACCCTCCTGCTCAGAATACAGGCCCACCTTGAAGGCTGCCAAAGATCACCTAACCTTGATTGTGTCTGCCATGGAAAAGTACTGACCACCAATCATCTTAGGACACTATAATTATATATTGGTGCTATGAGGGAGGATATGCAGAGTCCATGCAGTCTGGAAATAGATGATCAACAACACCTCCGCTCTAGTGGAGCATCTTAACACAGTTGTGCTTCAAGCCCCCTGGAGGAACAGGACACAGAGGCTTGGTGGGCTATGGCCCAGCCTGCAGGAGGGGCTGAAGATGCAGCCATGACCAGAGCTGAGGGGAACAGAGAACCCCAGAGAGGAACATGCGGAAGGAAGGGGGTTAAGGGCAAAAGTGAGGAGGGGAACAACAAAACAAAGACGTACTACCTGACAAAGGTTATTAACAAACAGAACATCTGGAATTAAATAAAGTATCTTGGTTTCATAAAAAAAAAAAAAAAAAAAAAAAAAAAAAAGACTCTGCTAGTCAGAAAAAATTTACTTGGTGCAAAATAAAGCAAATATGCATCAATAAACCACCAGGAAAGTGCAACAGGGTTGTCATCCATTGAACAGATTAAGAACTTTTATTTGGATTGCAAGAAATATGTTTTCACATCTGGACAATGGGAGGGGAAACTATAGATGCACTATGTCAACAGAAAGATTTCCGGTGCCTTTCCTTAGATTTGTGTTCAAATCCAGTAGCATTTGGTTGTAACATCCTGGAATTCCTGTACTAGTCCTGCAAAGAGGATCCTAGACAACATTCAATTATTTTGAAGATCCATCAGAAGATATGGCATAAGCTCCAGAAGATGTAATTTCAAGTTCATCAGTGTCTGGGGAGAAAAGAGACAAGATTCCTGGTGTTACTTTTACAGTAGAGAGGGGCAAAGAGGTCACTGTCAGAACATTATGGCTACAAAGCCAGAGCTGAACACTCTCTGTGATTAAAAGCAGACAAGAACAGAAGGAAGTTGTCTCAGGAGCAACCTGCTTTAAAAAAGCACCAGTCACCGCAAAGCTGTGACTCTGGAGTAATAATTACAAAATAGGTGCAATTCCTGCTTGGACATCTGGCCTCACATCATAGAACATGTTTGATGCCATGTATGAAAAACATTCAACTCCTCTTATGATTGCCTGAACACTAGTGAGTGATCTTTCCCTAAAGAAAATCTTTTGTCACTGATTATCTTCATGCTTATTCAAAAAAGACAGCAACAGAGTAGCTACAAACACAAGCAATGAGTAAGGGACAGCAAAGACCAAGAACTGACAGCAGAGAATGTGTATTATGGGTTAGTGCTGAAGGCAATCAATAGACACAGGAGAAGTGATGGCTGAAGTCCACAAAAATCTATGTAGAGCTCCTTTTATGTTTGTGATTGAGGATTAAGTCTAGTGAAAGATGACTTCAGCTTACACCAAGTGTGTCTGTGTGGAGGAAATGGGTCAGTTTTCTTTGTGCTTATTTTTTTCCTATGCACAGTGGATCTCCCACACTGAAGGATAAAGTGAGATTTGTTGCAGTCCCCTTCATACAACCCTATTTCTGAGGTATCCCTGTGTTGGGATCAGTGTACTAAAACAATTTGCCCTGAGGAAACTGCCAGAATGAAGACCAGTGAAGAAGGAAAAGGTGTTTCTGTAGACAAAGATGTCTGAGTGGGTTTTGCATTCCTGTCAAAATTAACTGGTCATACATACTAGATAAGAAAATTCAACCTAAACCTTATCTGGGAACATCCTATGCCATGGTCTTCTTTCTCATAGTTTCTTTCGTACAAGAAAGCATGGTTCGTGATCTAGACTTCAGTATTTTCTTTGGTCTCCAAGCTCTCCTGGAAAAAAGTACAACCCTCAAGAATGAAACTCTTCACCTGTAACATATGTAGTTATGTCCTTGTTTGACGAGGAGTTATTTTGGCTTATTAGACCATGGGGTTTGGAACTACAAATGAGCTGTAACTTTAGGCTAAAAAGTACAACCTTGCTTATGGATGCTCTTCAGCAATAGCTGAGGACAGGATTTCAAAATGCTTACTTTAGCTGCACAGGTATAAGATTGTTCCCCAACAATTCTGCTCCTATGAATGCACTTCTTTGTCCTGTTTTTGTTTTTTGGTTTTGGTTTGGTTTGGTTTTTATGTTGTGTTTGGGTTTTTTTCAGGCAACTTCCTAACACTCTACACAGTGTTCTGTAAACAGGAAGTTTCCATGTTCAAGTAACTGTAAAGCTACCAGAAAAAAAAAACAAACCTATGCTTAGTACAGGAACTAAACAGCTTCTCAAGCTGTTTTTTCAAGAATTAGGAGCAGTCATCTTTTTCATAACTCTAATATGGCAAACTACTACCATGCCCAAGTTCTTCAGAGACAATTTCATCCCGTTCCTGCTTGAACTAGAATTACACAGAAAATATACAATCAACATGAGTGTAATATTAAACTTCTGTAGCAGCTGTACATCCCCAATGATTCTGCTCCTATGGGTGGACTTCAGAAGCTTCCTACTGAACTCAGAGCCCGACTGTCACCAGGATATCCCAGTTTAGTCAGACACTGCACTGGACTGACAGCCAGACCTCCACTGATGGAAGGTGGAAGAATGTGTTTCCCACAGAGCTTTCTGTTGGCTTTTTCTTGTTTTTCATCAGCTCTGAAATATTCAGACACATACCAATAATTATCTTTGGGAGTAACTTTGGCCCAGTTATCCTCCAGGTCTTTGACTATTATTTGACCTCTGAAAGTAGAACGGATTAGGAGCCACCAAACCCAGAACAGCATTTGATCTGAGGCCTTTTTTTTGGAGTATTTCTCAGTAGTCACACTACCCACAAGGAGCATAAGAGCTACCATCACTTGGGACCTCTCAGCACTAGGGCTTCAAAGCAATCCGTGAATGCAGTGTGCTTACACAGCTTCTTCCAAAAGGTAGAGGGCACCTGCACAACTACTCTGGGCTACGCTCCCTTTCTGAGAGATGTTCAAACCATACTTCTCAAATGGAAGCCAAAAAAGATATCTACTTTTTTTCTTCACAGAATCAAATTGTGTTCTCTGAAGGGTCCATCCTTATTCAAAGCAGTACAGGACAAAAAAATTAATCTCTTTTTTTTGCCATATACTGAATAAGAGGAGGAGATTATTAAAGACTGGCAAAAAGGCTGCTCATTAAACTACAATTACTTATAAGACCTCATTAATTCCATGATCAGTGGTGTTACTCCTGGAACACTCAAGAGACATTAAGACAGAGGGAGGGCCAAAGGAACCTTCCTCACAAATATAGCATCTCAGGCTTACATACATAACGCTGACCAGATGTAGAAGAGGAATTTTCAGAGGGAAACACGTGAGGAAAAAGATAGTCTCTTTATTACCACTCCAAAAAGCATGTACCTACCTTTCCAGTTTGTTTTGTAGGCATCTTCTAATTTTCACTTCCTCCAGATACAGCTTTTCATGGTTTTGTTTTTGAAAAATGATCTCTTGCTGGTTGTTTTTCACACTGTCCAATTCCCGTTCAAGATCTCTAGTTCTGCAGAGCAGCAGCTTTCTCTCTGCATCATGGTAACAGATCTCGCTGATCTGTTCCAGTCTGGCCTGGGAAGCTGTCTGCTCCTGAAGTACGTAACACGCTTTTACCCACCACA
Organism: Heliangelus exortis; assembly: GCF_036169615.1. NCBI lineage: Eukaryota > Metazoa > Chordata > Aves > Apodiformes > Trochilidae > Heliangelus > Heliangelus exortis. The sequence continues at coordinate 20,860,073 of NC_092454.1, read as the reverse complement.
AAGAAAAAGGGCCCATCAGCTGTACCTGCCCAGTGTCAAGGGCCCAGATTTATTCAGTGAGGCACCTGTGCCTCCTCACTCTCCTCAGCAACTGAGGCAGAACCATAGAGCTATCACCATCAAGAATTCTTTTCATTCAGAAAGAATCCCTCCCTCTCAGCACTACTATTCGTCAAAGCTGCTGATGAAGGAACACTGTCTCTGTAGGACAGGGCATAGAGAAAAGAGTTCCTCAAAGAAGGAATCCCCCACCCTGCCACTTTGGTGGCTTCTATTCTCAGAACTGATGGTTGATGTTTGTCATCTCTTCATGCCACTGGTGTTTGGTCTTTTTCAATTGTTCCTGGTCCCATCTGCAGGATGAACATCTCTGCTCGCTGATCCTGAGCATCAAGGAAAGCCAATCCATTCCAAAATACATACCTGAAAAAAAAAAATCAAAAACATGAGAAGTCATCTAGGGAGAAACTAACACAGGTTTCAGGAGAAAAATGACCACCACCAAAAAACCTCACACAAATCAGAGCTCACCTTTGCATTTAGTTTACCAAGCTCATTGACCATATCAGAATATCTGTCCTTCATTTTTTTCTTCAAATCAAGCAGGGACGCTCACTTCTCATATTCCCTTAGGATCTCCATAGTTCTGCTTGGAAATCTCTCCAACCTACACAGCAAATTTGTCAAGAAAACAATGAAAGGAACAACCAGCCTTTTTCACATGCTCTTGTGTAAACGTCATAGGTGGGGCTTGCTTCTTCTTAAATGTGCTTGATGGAACAGAAATTACTGAGAAAAAAACAGCATTCCTCTGCCACAAATCACCTGGAAGGTCCAAATTTCACATGAAGAATTCATGCTTCCCTCACAGGAGACCTGCAGGTCAACCTCCATTTGCAGTTCTTTTGGCAGCTCTTGAAAGCTCTCATTTCATCTACAGAAGTGTCTTGCTAGCACTAACATGAGGCTGGTATTTGTTCAATACAGGTTGACTTGTACTCAGGGATACTAACAAGCCCTACTTCTCTGTTTTCATATCTCTGTCTGAATGCACTTCAACCAGACAGTTCAGCTCTTCCAGCTCCTTTTCTTTCTTTCCTTCACTCTTGCACTTTCAAAACAGAAAAGACAGATGACACACACAGCACAGGAACAGTATCTACATGCAGGATGTGCACCTTGTTTTCTCCTCAGAGCAGCTGCAGTACACCTCCATCTGTTAGCCAACTTCCACAGAAGCCAAGGGACACAATTCCTGAGAATATTTCATCAGAGTTCCCATCCAACAGGCCAGTATCTAGCAAGAGAAATAGATGGCCCCACTGAATCAAAGAGGTGATTTTGATTCACATGTTCTCTCTCTTGGTGTTCTCTCAGACAAACCAGTAAAGAGCTGGCAGCTGCTCTGAATTTGTACTTGTATTTTTTCCTCTGCAAAAAAGAAGAAAAGGAAAAGACTGCCCCTTGAAAACTGGAAGCCTCTTCCTGTTTCCCAGGCGCTAGTTTACTTGCTCCCCATTCCTTCATTTTGTTTTTCTGCAAGGGTTTTTAAGCTCTCACTACCTTCAAAACATGCAGCAGCTCCTCCACACATTTAACAAGAAGCATGAAGCATTTTAACCCTGCCCAGGGGTCAGAAGATGACCAGAAGGAATTCAGGAAAGAACTGGGCAACTGCAGCCTCACTCAATGTACTCCGCTGGTAGCAAACCACACCATAAGCTCTGCCTGACAGAACCACTCCAAAATTTACACATAGGGACACAGCTAGCTTCTCTCTGCTTCCTGAAGGATCCCTAAATCTCAAGAGAGTCAGAGCCTAAAGAGCAGGAATAATAGAAAAACCTGAATAGGTAAGTACTCAACAAAAAGGTGAACAAGGTTGTGCTGCGTATTGGCTGGTCATCTGGAGGATTTCCTGGGCTCTGTTCCAAGAGTTCATTCTCTTCCCTGCCAAGGACCATGCTCTTTAGGTTGCAATCCTGGCTTCAGGTGCTCTTCCCTCACACTGTGCAGGTCCTCTGATAGCACAGACAGCACAACCTGCTTTTGCAGCTGTGAAAGCAACAATGGCAAAAGGAAAAAACTAAGATGACCAGAGAGATAACGCTGCAATGGAAAGCAGAAACTTACATGGAAACAGGCCTAAACCCTCTTCTCTCCATTCAAGATTTCCAGCTAAGGTTAACACAGCGTGCCTCAGGAAATAAATTGCAGCAACTGAGGCTGGTAGAAAAATTGAACACTCTAGAAGCAAGAAGAAGAGTTTGCAGCTTTGAGGGATAAGAAGACACTCACACAAAATAACCCTAAAGCTTTCTTACAAACAACCTCTGGAGTTCAGAATGATAGAGTAGAAAGATTCCTCTAACGTCCTCTACAGAACATAACCTCACTACTTCTGTAGCAGCTGTACATCTCCTGAGAGCAAGAAAATCTTTTCAGATCAGCAATGCTATTTATGCTTCTAAGCAAAGGGGCAAAGATTTGCCTAACAGATGCACTGAAGAGGAATAGAACCTGCTGATTCAGCTCAAGCATCCAGAACACAAGTTTATTAGATGCTTTAGCAGCACTCTGTATGAAAATGCAAAGTGTAAAACACAGAAGCCTATCATGTACCTGCTGCTGGTGCTGCTCCTCTGCAATTGCCTGTGCTGCTCAGAAGCTAGTTATCAAGTATTCCAGGTGGTCGTTGTTAAAAATGACCGAGACTCAAATTCGGTTAATAGTTTAATTAATTAATAAAATTGAGATTGCAGTGAGCAAAACAATACTGGGTGCATGGGGAGTCTCCGCTCCACTCACACACACACCTCTAAAACTCTAGAATTACCTTATATTGATTATAATTCTATGAATATTAAAAAGGGGTGGGTTTACATACATATTCATAGGGATTACCTCATGTTATTACAATATTCATGATAGGTGGAGTCTAGGCAGAGTCTAGACAGAGTCCTCTTGGGGTGGTTGTCAGGGGGTGTTTGGATGAAGTAAGAAGTCTTCCTCAAACTTGAACTCTTTACCTTTCTTGTTTTCACCGACTTCATTATCTCGTTACAGAGCAAAATTAGACACTAGCCATAATTTTTCCCTTTTCTGCTGGTTGTGGCATTTTTATGTTGTCTTTGTGCAGATGTTTGCATTCTTTTGGTGCCTAGTTAAGCCTTGGCAGTGCCTTGTTTTAAGAACAAGACCCACACTTCAATTATCGCCAAGACAGAAGTTAGTCTTGTTAAGGCCTTGTGTTGCTTAGACTGTTTTTGTGGAAAATTATAGGTCTCAATTGCTTTGTTTAGCCCCACATTCGCTTTTTTCTCTTAGTTTAATTCTGAATTTACTGGTTAGGAATACAAATTCATTAACATATATTACAATCATATATCACAGTCATGAACCTACAAAAGCATTAAAAGAAGCAAGAAGACACACTCTGACTGTCCAGACTGAAAGTTCCAGATTCCTCACTACCAAAAATGAATATTACATGCACCTCTTCACCTCTTTATTCCTATTACAACCAGCACAAATTATCAAAATGGCTGTAGTTTGATGGCACTGTAAAACTGGTTGCAGTCATCTGATGCTTGCTTCAGGGAGAGAGAGAACACTATGAGGGACACAAAGAAACTTCAGTGAAAACCAGTAGGAGGAACTTTTCACACCCACATGACATTTGAAAACCACGCCCTGTGAACCCTGACTGCTGTCCCTCTCCTCTTGTCAGTACCAGTACATCAAAGTCCAACTCTCACAAGAAGTCTTCACAAGAACCCTCATTCATCAGTTAAAGACACCCTTCAGATACCTTCCAATATCTGAAGGGTGCCTACAGGAAGGCTAGAGAGGCAATGGGTTTAAGCTAGAAAGGAGTGGACTTGGACTGGATGTTAGGAAAATGCTCTTTACCATTAGGGTACTGATAAAAATGGAACAGGCTGGCCAGGGAGGTAGTTGAGGCCTCATCCCCGGAGATATTCAAGGTGAGGCTTGACAAGATTCTGACCAACCTGATCTAGTTACAGGTGTTCTAGATGACCTTGAGAGGTCCCTACCAACCCAATTTATTCTCTGATTCTCTGATTCTAGAATGAAGTTATTTACAGTTTGGTTGTTCACAATATGTTTCCCTATTATGATAATATCCCAGATTTCTTGATTTTCCTTAAGCTTTCTCTGCAATCATAAGAACAGTTTCAAATTTATTGTTGTAAAAGTTGTTCATAGGGTTATGAACTAGACTTTCTCATATGCTTCGGTTGTCGCACTGAATTTGGATAAGGCTTGTCAACAAATGGTTTTTATTTCTATAGCTCCTTGCATAGCTGTGTGTATGCTGTACCAGGCAATCTCAAACAGCCAGGGCTAGATCAGCTACCATCATGACAAAAATGGTGTTGTTCAGCCTTTTTATGGCAGAGCTGAAAACAGCATACAGTGCAGTGAAGATTACTGTCTGCATATTAATCTGGGGCAGCTAGAAGAATGAAAATAAAAATGAATGTTGAATCAGTTGATTCTGATATTGGCTGTGTTTTAATTACAAATAAAGGAAATATGCCATCATTGTTCAGTAGACCTGCTTGGCTTGCCTGCCCCAATCTCTCTGAAACTGTTTTTTCTGTGGGTTTGGGCTGACTTTACTTGTGCTTTCTGCACACTTCCATCCTCTGGCACTGTAAGATAGGAGAGAGAAGATGAAATTCTGGTTTTAGCTTTGTTGCAGATTTCTCTGGATTTTTTTTTTGTTTGTTTGTTTTTTTAAGGGCCCAAATGCTCAGAGTATCCAAACCCTCTTGTAAATCTTAAGCCTCCAGTGGAGTACCGAAAGCCTCAAAGCATCATTTCTTGTGGCTCTCAAGAAACCATGAAGTTTCCCTTTGTCTACAGGTCCAAAGCATCATTTGTTGCTTGTAGCTCAGAGCCTTCTATTTAGGTCCCAAATCCTACTGTTGAGGGTCCCAACCTGTCTTTCATTACCCATAGCCTGTTTCTACAGCACACGGTTTCATTTTAGGGGGTCTAAGCCTTCATTTGTCAGAGAGAAAGATGGGTTTTAGAGTACATTTTTAGTGTCCAAAAGATCATTTTTACTTTCCAAAGTCTTTGGTTCTGCTTCCAAAGGCTCATTTTATGGTCCAAAGCTTAACTCTTATGGTCCAAATCCAGGGATTAAAGCACGCCAGCCACTGTGAGTAGGTCTGAACCAAGGATCCCACTGAAGATGCAAGGTCCAAGGTTTGAATTCCTCTTATGTAAGCTCTAGGGTGACAGCTTGAATTGGGTACCTCTAGTGACCAATGACCGCTGCCCCAAATCACGCCTCTTAGTTCTCCCTGAACTACCTGTCACAGGATCCACCACTCCAGCCATTCAGGACCCTCCCACCAAGGAAGTAAGTTGTCCTTTCTTCTTTCTTTTGTGTACTTTTACACAGACATTATTCCCCAGAGGGAAGAGATGCAGAGCCCTTACCAGAGACATTGGTTTCATTAACTGTGCCCCAGCCTGATTCAATTTAATAACCAATGAGACTGTAAAACAGATCAGGTCATGTTTTAATTTCCTGCTAATAAATTTCATTGGTAGGGTTGAAGGCTCCGGCTCAGTCTTTCAAAAAGAATTTCACAGGGAGACAGGGTTGCTTGTGGAGATTTTTGTGAAACATTCATTCAGAGCTGAAGGAAGTGCAGGCAAGACATGTTTTTTAATTGGGCTGCCTCCCAGTTGTTGCTGGAGACATTGAATTCCTAAACAGTGCCTGGGCTAGGGCCACACTCCCAAAACACCCTCAGTGGATCTGCCGTTTTCTGTGGAAATTGGGTATTGCTCAGGGTGAAGTGGAAGATTTTTTATATCTGCTGTCCATTCCCCCTGGGAATCTTTGGTTGCTCATGCCTTTTTGCAGAACATGCACCAGGATATTTTCAGCCCCACCAGCTTGGGGTGGTACAGTTGTGCTCTGGCTCCAGCAGCAAAACCTGTGAGACTATTTCTTATGTATTCCTTTGTCCTTCCTCAGTAGTGGTCTGGCTGAGAAATTGCAGGAAGATGGGGTGTTGGCAACCTGAGAGCAGAGGATGCAGAATAGAGAGTAGAGGCTGTTCTCTCAAATATAAGATTTCCAAAATCTGTCTCAACAGCTAAAATACTAACCTGAAAATTGTAGCAAGATGAACCTCTTTTAGGGCACGGCGCTCCAAGGTCCAACCAGGTGTTCCAGGAGAAACTCACGAATAGTGCTCTGAGTCTAATGCTCTCAGGGCTGACCAGCCTGAATCGGTGCTATTGCTCCAAAAATGGCCTCCCCCCTGGCTTCCTCAGGAGTGAGCTTTATTGGTCCCCTAATCCTGCTCATGCGCAGTAGGGGCCCGCCCTAATCAGGCACAGGTGGGCATAACACAAGGTCATGCCCACTACCTGGCAATTAGTGGCACCTAGCTGCCTCATTTCACTACATGAAAATGTTGCTTCACTTCCCTTATTCTGTCCCTCTTCAGGTCCCTGGCAAGGCTACTGCATGACATACATTATGAAAATGCTCATCAACAAGACTCTGCATATCTCTGTCAATGCCCTTGAACCTTGAGTTATCATTAGTATTCTCAGAAGTAAGTCATTTCAGGATCTTCTACACAGAAGTCACTTCAACATGCCTTTTTTAAAACTTGGATCTGGAAAGCAGATCCTCCTCATCATCAGCATTCTTCAGCCTTCTTTTCCAGCTTTGGTCTCAGGCTTTGATCTGATCCCTGTCTCACCTCATTCACATCAAATATCTGTTGGCTCTTTGGCATTCTCTTTCTCCTTTTCACTTTCTTAACAATTTACTCGTGATCCTCATACAATTTTGTCTGTAAGACATCTATTCATGTCCTCATCCTTTTCCTACTGTTTTTATTTCCTGATAAATTCTTTTTTTCAGGCTACTGTCCTCTGCTACCTTTTCCTTCTCCTGAAATTCAGTTTTTGCCTCCTTAATCCTCCTCATCCAGCCACATGGTGGGTTCATCCACCTCTTCTCCTTCCTTTGACTCTTACTGTCAAAGATAGCCATTATTGGCTTTCCTTGATGATCAGAGAACAGAGATGTTCATCCTGCAGATGGGACTGGGAACAACTGGAGAAGACCAAACACCAGCTGCATGAAGAGGTGAGAAACCTGAAGCTCTATTTGCTGTAGCGGCCACTGTTTCTCACCCTCCCACCAGGCAGTGTGAGGAAGAGCCTGTTCCCAGCCCCTTGATGCTTTCCCTGTAGGCCTGAGGTGCCCCAACACCTTCTCTGCTCCATGGTGAACCAGCCACACAGACCTACCTTCCTTAGCTTCCCTTGAGCCCTTCTGGCTTGTTGACCTCTCTCCTGTCAAAGATGCCGGATGTAACATAATGCCTGGATAAGTCCTGATGGGTGCTGAGCAGAGGTGGGGGGGGAGTCCACCCTTCCCTTGTGCCCTCTGGCTAGGGGAGAAAGACAGGAGAAAACCTGGGAGACTGAGTCAAGTGCTGCCTGTGCTGCCCCATGGGAGGAAGCAGGGGAGCCCAAAGGGCTCGCCAGACATGCTGAAGTGGAGAGAGAGCCTGCAGAACTTTGTGCTGCAGCCTCCAAAGCAGGCACAAGGTGTTATCCAATTGAAGCTTTGCTGACTGGTTTGAAAAAAACAAGTGCTGAGCACAGAACAAGAAAAGAGTTGAGGGGGTGGACTGGGCAGAGGTCTTGCAGTAACCCCAGATGTGTGTGCTGGGACCACAGTGTGTTGCTGGGTAGACAGAGCGCTGTGGATGAGGATGCCTGCTGAGTTCTCTTGATCGGATGTGATCCCATCCATGGAATCCATGGAATTCTATGGAATCTGATGTTGCTGTGCAATGGATTGTGACCCTGCATCACTCAGTGCTTATAGCTGGGTGCTGAGTCTCACCCAGACAGCTTGTAGCCTCAGTCCAGCTGAGAGGGTTCACAAGGCTTGCAGCGTTGAGTGAGGCCTTTGGTGCAGGTGTCATGCTCAGGGAGTTTCTCCTTGCAGCTCTCAGTGCTCTACCCTGGAGCCATCGCAGGAGTTTAACCTGGACCTGCCAGCTTTAGGCAGCTGGAGCACACAGGAGGCATGCTTGCAGCAGCAGTGGTGAGCTGGGAGGAGACACATCATCTTGGGGAGCTGGGAGCATTTCGTTCTTGAGCAACCTGGGCATTTCTTCCACCGCTCCCTGGGCCAGCACATGACCATGGCCTCCCATTTCCAGCAAGACACCCATTGCTGCAGTGTCAGTGAGAGGGATCAGCTCGACATCTCTGTCTTTCCTCAGCCCATCACAGCACATGGAGAACACTGCCATAGAGCTGGAGGACCACTGTCCAGTATGCTTGGACAGCTGGCAGGAGACAGCTATGCAATGCCATGCTTCCACAAATTCTGCTACCCATGCCCCTTGCAGTGGGCTGAGCACAAGCCCAAGTGCCCTCTCTGAATAAGGATCATCTCCATCATTCACTGGGTGTGGGCAGATGAGAACTTTGAGGAGGGTGTTGTCACACCATCTGCAGCATCTTCAGTGGTTGGCCACCAGGCAGGATGAGCTCCTGGTCATCCAGCTGCCCACAGCCCTACAGCAATGGAAGTGCTGTCTGTGAGGATGGTGCCCAGGGCTCCTCTGGGTGGCCTCAAACCCAGCACCTGGTCATCCCTTTTCCAGGACCACCCAGTGTTCCTCCAGCTCCACCTTCTGCCCTCTGTGCCTCAGGAGATGGGACTGATCTTTGGGACCCAGTGTTTCAGGGCAGCCCTAGTGAGGGACCTTGTTGAGCCCCTCCTGCTCATCTTTGGCCTGAATGAAGAGGTGCTGGTCCAACTGCTGAGGACCTCCCTGGAAAACTGTGTGACATTTGTGCTGCAGCTCATGAATGCTGCTGTGCAATGGTGCTGCAGGGATGCCCTTCGTCTGCTTCAGGGATGCCCTTCCCCAGCACCTCAGCAGCTGCCCTTCACAGGAGTCCAGGCAGGCCTTCCTCTGCCCCTATTCCTATCCCCAGGGAGGAAGAAGAGCCTCAGGAGGGGCCCCAGGATGCTACAGCATGTCCACCTACTACCAGCCAGGGCAGGGAACACTCCCCCGTGGGGCCGTAGCAACCTCCAAAGAGGAGGGCCTGCAGCTGCGGGACCTCTCCTCCTCCAGCCAAAAAGAGCCCACCGCATCAGCACCACTAGAAGAACAGTGAAACCACGGCTGGGCCAGCAGATGGGGCATCCCCCAGCCCTCAGGGTCTCCCAGCCTTCTAAGCAGGCAGTAAATGAAAACAAAGTCCTAAAAACTGCAGAAAAGGTCTTGCTGCTACTGACAGGTGGCACTGATGTCCCCTGCCCCATGCTGCTTTTCTCCCCCTTTTCCTGAGACAATGCTGTTTCCTCCTGTCCACTGCTGTCACAGCTTAGCAATTTTGGCAGACCACTAACCTAAGGACAAAATTCCTCTTTATTCCTACCCCACTTACGAAGGAAAGATAAAAGGAGAATAAAGACTGGACACTTGAAGTTAGAAACTGAAATCAATTGGATACAGATTTACTAACAGAGAGGAAAAGTAATAACATAAAGGACAAAGTAACAAAAACCCCAAATATATACAAACATATATATATGTATATGTGTATATATATATATATATACACACACACATAACCCAATAGATAGGGACTGACTAGCACGTGTCAAGCTGGTGCAGCACAGAAGCAGCACAGGCAGCAGTGAGCAGAAAGAAAAAGGGGAGGAGCTGCTGGTCCTCCCGAACTTTAGTATGGCCAGAAAATGGGAGGGAATAGACCTCTCCCTTTGTGTTTCACCCCTCTCAGAGTCCAAAAGTCCTTCTCCTCTAGTTCCTCATGTTCAAACGATGACAACTGCAGAGTGCCATGCAGCATCTCCCTCTGATCTTCCCCTTCTTTGACTGTCATGGGGCCTGTGCCCTCATAGTGCATCTCTCCCCACAGCACAGTGCCATGGGTCTTGGCCCTCTTCTCTTGTAGGGCCCCTTTCCCATGAGCCAAGGTGCCACGGCACCTGATCCTTTCCTGCAGGGATGCTGGTTGCAGCACCACTGAGTTGGGTTGCTTGGCCTTGCTCAGTCTTCTATGTGCTCCTCAGGGCTGCTCAGCATCCTGTCAGTCACTGCCCAATGATTCCTGCTGCAGACAACCTGGCCACACAAGATGAGGGGAAGGACAGAAAGTGGCTGCTGGGTTTGGCACCCAGAGCTGCTGCCAGGCCCCAGTGAAAGTGTCACAAAAGGCCAAAGCTCAGCTTGAGTGGAAACCAGCCAGTGTTGCATCAGACAACAAAAAAAGGATTTTTCAGGTAGGTTAGTAGCAAGAGGAGGTCTAAGGAAAGACTTAAGTCTATACTTTATGGTCACCCGGCAAATAGGGATGCAGAAGGAAGTGGAGGCATTTAATGCTTCTAATTTTGCCCCAGTCTTTAAGACTAATGGCAGCACTTGGGCTGCCTGATCCTCTTGAGTTGGACAACCACAACCACACAACAGTGACTTAGCATTTGTGGACCTTGACATTGTCCGGGGAGTGGCTGTACCTGTTGAATGTTTGTAAGTCCATGGGGCCTGGGTATCTCTTCCACCTCTCTCTGGGCAAGCACATGACCATGGCCTCTCTTCCATTTCCAGCATAATAACTGTTGCTGAAGCACCAGCAAGAGGGAGCAGCTCAGCATCTCCAGCTTCCCTCAGAAAGGCAGGAGGGAAGATGAGAGAAGTTGCAGAGAGATCTGCATAGGTTGGAGTGCTGGGTGATCATTAATGGCCTGAAATTTACCATGAGTAAAAGTCATAATTGCAGCCCTTTGTTGACATTCCTGTCATTCCTGTGCTTCAAGGTGCCCTGACACCTTCTCTGATCCATGGTGAACCAGTTAATTCAGGCAATTAACTGGATGAGACATGTTATCTATTAATCCCCCTCCCTGATAAAGAATGGAGAGAGAATAAGTGAGAGACTTATGGGTTGGAAACTAAACTACACAGCTTTAATGAGATGGCAATTATAAAGAAATTAAAAACTATTATATGTATACAAATATACACTTAGCAAATATAAAAATATAAAAAATATAAAATTAGCAAATTTGCAGACAACACTAAGTTGGGACGGGGGGAGTGTCGATCAGCTAGAAGATAAGAGGGCTTTGCAGAGTGACCTGGACAGACTGAAGAGTATGGCCAATTCTAATGGGATTGAAGTTTAATAAGGTCAAGTGCCAGGTCCTTCACTTCAGCCACAATAACCCCACACAGAGCTACAAACTGGGCACAGAGTGGCAGGAGAGCAGCCAGGCAAAAAGGGCCCTGGGAGTCTGGGTTGACAGGAAGCTGAACATGAGCCGGCAGTGTGCCCAGGTGGCCAAGAAGGCCAGTGGCATCCTGGCCTGTATCAGGAACAGTGTGGCCAACAGGTCCATGGAAGGGATTCTGCCCCTGTACTCAGCCCTGGTGAGGCCACACCTTGAGTCCTGTGTCCAGTTCTGGGCCCCTCAGTCCAGGAAGGAGATTGTGGTGCTGGAGCAGGTCCAGAGAAGGGCAACAAAGCTGTCAAGGGACTCAAGCACAAGTCCTGTGAGGAAGGGCTGAGGGAGCTGGGGTGGTTTCGTTTGGAGGAGGCTCAGGGGAGACTGTAGCCAGGTGGGGGTCAGTCTCTTCTCCCAGGTAGCTACCAGTAAGACAAGAGGGCTCTGTCAGGGGAGGTTCAGGTTAGATACTAGGAAAAAATTCTTTATAGAGAGGGCGATCAGACATTGGAATGGGCTGCCCAGGGAGGTGGTGGATTCTCCAACCCTGGATGTTTTTAAAAAGAGAGCAGATGTGACACTCAGTGCCATGAACTATAGTGGTAGTGGACTAAGGGTTGGACTTAGTGATCTCAGAGGTCCTTTCCAACCCAGATGATTCTATGACTCTGTGATACTGGAAAAACAGTACCATGTTCCTTCCACCTTTGCCCCAGTAATGCTCATGTCACCACCGAGGTTGGAGGGCAACCCTGGAAAGCTCCAGGCTGGACTCTTGGAGTCAGCAGCAGCTGGGTACTAGAGGCAGGAATACACAAGGTTTGGGCTGGTATAGACTGGGACTAGAGGCAGACAAATGGACAGAATCCTCCAGAATGCCAAAGCAAACAGGGACAGGCAAAGAAGGGAAAACAAGGGTGAATACCGAAGGGACTTGACCCATATGATTCCTCAAATTTATACCAAGTATCACACCTATGGAATGGAATACTCTGTTTGGTCAGTTTTGGTTACTTGTCTTGTCTGCTCTCCCTAAAGGGGGGTTGCAGGTGTGATATTACTTCCTTTCTCTTTCTGGAGGATAAGATATTCCTCAGAACTGAGCAGTGGCCTTGGTTCTGCATACCATTCTCCAGCCATAACTATAAACATGGAGTGTTAGCAGTCCTAGAAGCTGCCACTGACTGAGAAACTTTTTGTTAATTTCAGCAAGTGCAGCTACTTATGAGAGACATAGCTGAGAGCAAAATTACAAGACAGAAAATTAGCTCTATCCTGGCCCAAACCAGGACAATACCTTATGCCTTGGAAGCAGGAAAGATCAGATACTGACAAGCTCGCAGAACCTTGCAGAATTAGCTATGGTGCCCAGGATAATTATTTTCCTGAGGAACTAAATGGAAGACTTCGGAATACTTCAAGACTAGTTAGCTTAGGGTTGGGATAGATTCCTTTACACTTTTTGACATGACCACTTCTTTGAGATGCTAGACATGGCACCGATGCTGTAAAATAAATTTTAAAATTACAAATCTCTTTGAGTTATGCTGTCTTATATGGGCTGCCCATGGAGATGGTGGAGTCACTATCCCCGCAAGTATTTAAAAACTGCGTATGACATACCTCGGGACATGCTCTAGTGGGCATGGCGATTGATTAATTGATTAATTGGCTGGGCACTAGCAAGCAGGCCCCGGTGCTCGGGCTTATGCTGGATCTGAAACTACAGCATTTTTCCGTCAAGAGAGAACTTGCAAGCCCTTCTGCTGGACTCTTTCGCAGTCTGAAATTTGAAAGTCCCTCAACATTCCCTGCATTTGTAGAGTGGGGAAACGTGTGCGCATTTTTAAAAATTTTTTCTGGAGCTTTTTTTTTTAAAGTCTATTCTTTCATAAAGCAGAAATCCAAACCGGAGCTATATATAGTTACTTAAACAAAACAAATTTGAGAAGCTTTATTAAAGTTGCCAACATGGTAATAAAATCAGGTATTTAACCTGATATAAAATCAGATAATTTAACAGTAATTATCTGTAAAATAAAAAAAATGTTCAAGAAAACAAACTCTTAGTAGCACACAAATTCAAGAAAAGTCATTTCTGAATAAATTTTTTAAAAATGCAGAAATCATGGAGTCAGATCACCTGTTGAGAAGGCTGGCAAGTGTTTCAGAGAATAGGCCAAAGTGTGCCTGAAAAGAGACCAATAATCCTTTTCCCTCTTTCTTGGATCTTTAAAAAAGCTTACCATGTAAGCTAAAATACATTAAAATACTCAAAAAAAGAACAGTGAAAAATCATGCCACGCTTTCTGTACATTAGATTCATGATCCATAAAATTTAACTGCACCTGGAATTCCAATTTACACTCTACACCACCTGACAATGATTTCCCACCTATTTATAACACTAGCATTTAAAAGAGGGACTGAACACTTCCAGGTCTCACAAAAACAGAGAAGGAAAACTGAATCTGTTTATGAAATAACAAGTATTTTTAAAATTAAAAATAAAAAACTTCCCACAGAACAGTGACAAGTACCTGGTTCTGCAGAAACTATAATGGCATTGCTTGTAACTTGTCAGTAAATCAGTTTGTGTTCGAGAACAGTAAGAACTTTTTGTCATACACTGTCAGAACTCACATATCAGAACAAAGGAAAATGGAAATCAGAACTTGATAGCAACATCCTCTTTCTCACATACATATTCAGTATGAATTATCCATCAGCTTAGATCATATGACTCCTTAATAATTTCTCCAAGAGACTTCCTCCTTTTTGTATCAGCCACTGTCAGGAAGTCCAGATGTTTAACAAGCTTTAACACTGGCTGGTAATAAACAAGCAACAGATGCTCTCTATTAACCCCTCCCCCTTCTGAAAAAAGTGGAAGGAAAATAGAATAATGGAGAAAGACTCATGGGCTGCAAACTAAACTACATATCTTTAATAAACAATAATGATTAAAAAGGGTATGTATACATATATTCAAAACTGATATTGAGCCTACCCCCCATGCACCCCAGCAACGCTGGATGCACGAATGTAGGGGATCTGGATCAAAGGCAGAAGAACAAATGGAGCCTTCTCAGGATGCTGGTCGTGAATGAGGAGAGCCTGACCATCATGACCCCTCAAGCTTTGTACTGAGTATGGGGTGGATGGGGTGGAATACTTTTTTGTCAATTATTGTCAACTCTCCAGTCTGCTTCTTGGTTCTGCATATGACTCTTCAGCAGTACCTGGAGTTATCAGTCCTCCAAGCAGACACTGACTGAAAAATTCACTGTTAACTTAGGAAAGTGCAGTTACGTACAAGACTTAAAATTACTAAAAAGAAAACTGGTTATGTCCTGGCTCAAACCAGGACATAGCTTCATGTTTATCATATTACTTCAAAATCTGGTTTCTACGAAAATTGTGGAAAAACACCAGGAGAACAGATGGAGCTACTTGAGATAAAGGTGCTAAGAACAGAGTGGTGTGAGCCTGGGAATGGTTGGAGGAGTTTGGGTTCTCAAGAGTGTTATGATCTTGTGCCAGCTGCAAACTGTGGGAATGGTTGAATTAAGATTATTATGTTAGAAAAAGGTATTTTTACATATGTAACAAACAAATCTATAAATAATTCAGTAGATATCAGGTGTCTATAAATCTGTGGCAAACCACACAATTGGGGCTTGGCTGCTTTGTCAACTTAGTTGTCTCAGTCTTCTTTAAATTGGAATTCTGCACAATTTTGATTAAGCATAAGCAGAGTTCATGCTTCATACCCCCCAACAGAAAATCTGGTTTTAAAAGTATAACATAAATAGAGCTGTAGGAAATAATATGAAAACAGTGGCTCATTAGTGAGTTCTAATGTTGAAATACTTTATCAGTTTTCACCACAAATTCCAAAATAACTTCTATCAACCAAGGAATTTGCTCTTTTCTTGTTCAAGAGTAACAAAAACCTAACTGAAAGGGTGAAGTGGCAGGAAATCAGAACATACTGTGGTGAGACCTGTTTCCAGTAGCAGTCAATTCCTTTTTTTAAGTACAGCACAGCTGGCTATGTTACATTCACATACAGGGTATGATTTGTAAAGATATTCTGTTAAAAGAAAGAAAAAAACTTAAGTTAAAAACTGTTGTTATTCCACTAGCAGGATAGATGTTGCATTAACACATGCACTGGTGTTTGTGTAAAAGCACAGAACTTTTCATATACAGGTGCCCTTGCCCTAAGTCACCTGACTTGCCTTCAACTTTGCAAACTAACGAAACAAGTCTACAAAGAACAGAACATGTCACTCACAATTCTGAGTCATCCATCCTATCCACTGAAGACAGTTGTAGGAGAAGCAGTTAATCTGTGCTTTTAAGACTATTGAAAACATACACATAAGAATTGGAGAATAAAATCATTAACTTGTAAGTATCTTATCTGAAACTGTCCTTCTTTGACTATGTTTACATGACCCTGCACCACCTTAATGCATATATTTCATCAATGGTCTTAATGCCTTTAGAAGTATCCACTTTTCCTACTTCAGGAACTTTACTACCAGCCCAGTCAGCTCATCTCCCTGGGAATCTCTCTCCACTGACAAGAAGAAAAGCAATACCAGCTGGATATCAAACTTAGAGCAATCAGAAGCATGGGAGGATTTCTACTGAAAAGTAACAATTCAGTACAACTCCACAGTAAGGAGAAGGTGGTTAGTGCCCTAATATATGCAAGTGCCTCTGCCCCATAGGAAATTCCTTTGACAAGGGTCCTCTTAGGTCTCTATTATTTAGTATCCATAAAAGGCCAACAACAGATTTAGCATTAGTGCTCACCACATCATGCCTCTCCGTTGGAATTCTTCCTCTGAATGCCTGGGAAAAGAGTCTGCTTTGAGACACAGTGATCACAACAACTACCACTGCACAGCATAAGGATACTAGTAGCTGGACCATGATGACTCCAGGCACTCCTCAGCCAGAGGCCATAGTTCAACAGTCTTCTATAGAGCCACTTTCAAAATTATTTGGAAATCTACTCGGAGCACTCTTCCAGTGTGTATCTTACCAATATGACCGTATAAAAACCTGGCAGGGTCTCCCACTGCTTCAGTTGTTCCTCAGCTGACTTCAATACTGCAGTACCTTGGCTTGGGTCAAACAATAGTGCTAGCACTGCTGAGATCCATCAAAATCTGTGAACATTTAAAACAGAGAAAAAAACCTTAAAAAAAAAAAAAAAAAAAAAAAAAAGCGCAGTAAATATATACAGGTATTTGAAATTTTTATTAAATACCCCATGTTAATTGTTCATTAGACTACACTGTGGAAGACAGCACTATACACCCACTCACAGGCAGTATCAAGATACAGTGATGAAAATATTTTGCTTTCAGAAATCTCTCAGCAGAAAAAGCAAGCATTAACTCTATCATTACAAGTACACTTACTAGATTTGAGGAATTACAGAAAATATTTTGATTTTAAACTGGTTACCTCTGCTGTGCAGCACAGCAAACTAAAAGCAAAATTGCAACTAGCAGTGATTTCAGATGCAGGCAAAGCAAACTGTGGGGCTGTCTGAAGAGGCAAAGATGCAGAATATTAACATTTTTGTATTCTCTGAATAGTCTTCCCCAAAAGAGAAAAAACACATTTCAGATAGTGAAATTCCACAATTCAAACTATCTAGAAATTGTATGTTGATTAAAAGAGGATAAATTACAGCTTCACAATTAAGAAACCACACTTTCCTCAATATATTTGTATTCCATCATAATCAGTTTAGATGCAAAATGCTGGACAGCTGCACTAGGAATGCCAATTGACTAATTTCTAATATAAATACATTCTTATACTCTACAATGCCAAAATAAAACACTGCTTTCCAGAAGACACAGAGCTTACATTTAAAATGACCACAGAAACAGTATTACAACTTTTTAATACACAGCACAATTTCTCCTCAACAAATAGGTTTGATGATCTGCTTCTGTTTAATACCAAAAAAAGCTTATTTTCCCAACCTCCAAGGAAATAAAAAAAAGAGGTGTATATTTTTTTATGGTGATGGCAAGAAAACTATAAAAATTAAATCATATTCTGACATAGGTTTAAAATTTCGGTTTTTTTAAAAAAAACCCATCACCTTAACAACAAAGCTAGCAACAAGATTGAAGATCTTTTATATCAGTAACATCCCTGCACAATTAAAAAACCACAAACCAAGACCTTGCAATCTGTAAATGGGCAAATATCCTCAACAACAAAAACAAACTGAAAACTGATGATTCTGTAAAGAAACTGGGCTTTCAAAACAATGAACAACATCAGCTGTCTCTTTACAGCAGCAATTGAACAGGACAAGTGACTCAGCCCTTGCATTTACACTTCACGTGATGCATCTTTTAAACTCTGCTTTAGCTTTCCTCTGAACAGGGCCTGTGTGGCAAGGTGTCAGTAGTGGGAGGTCTGCAGGGGTGGCTTCTATGAGAAGAAGCAGGTAACTTCCCCTATGTCCAACTGAGCAATTTCCAGCTGGCTCCAGGACCCACGAACAGCCAAGGCTGAGAGTATCAGCAAAGGTAGTAGCATCTCTGGAATAGAAGTTTGTTGGGAAACTGTCTGGAAAACTGTTGGGAAACAGACATGTGAGCAATCCTGACTATTTAGCTTTAGCTAGAGTAAACTAAGGGCCTTGAGACCCAGTTGCAAGGTTACTGAAAGATGAGCTATGGGAAAAAGATAAGGGAACTGGCAGTAGAAAAGAAGAATAACAGGATAATGAGGTAGCCAGCAGAAGTTCTGTGAGAACAGAATTTGTGTCCAAGATATAGCCACCTGCAAGATACTGTTATATAAACAAAGGCTCTATATAAAGCGAGTGTCCACTGTTAATAAACGACTTCACTTTAACCATATTGGTGACTGCGTGTCGTCCTTTAAGCCTCCGCGGATTTTTTTTCCTACATTTGGTGCCCGAACAGGGACCCTCTCGCTGTTGCTTCCAGGAGCGATGAAGACAGCTGGAATGAGAGGGTAGCGAGAAAGCTGACCGAAGGAACGGTGCGGCAGGAGCGGAGAAGCCAGTCGAAAGGAGACTGCTGCCCCGGCGGTCTATGTAGCTGGTGCCCGGCTACGGAACGAAAGAGGTACCTCGAAACTGAAGAATCTTGCCAAGAAAAAGGTGAGCGGCTGGGGAGAAGATGGGGTCTACACTCTCTAAAGAAGAAGAGGCAGTAGTTAAGCTCCTCCAATGTATTCTCTCTAAGAGAGGTTTATCACACGAAGGCAGGACCTTACGTGAATTACTGAAATGGGCACGGGATAGAGACTTGATCCCCTCGATGGGTACCGTTTTTGAGTTACCTACTTGGGAAGCCATAGGTACTGCTCTATGGGATAAAATTAACGATGGAGATAAGGAGGCACGACGCTTAGCCACACTCTGGAAATTGATTAGAGAAACCTTAACAGAGACGAAAAGTGAAAGAGTAGCAGCCTCAGCATTTGCTGCCTTAACACCTGATCTACCAATACCGATGAATGCTCAAAATATGGACTTGACCTCTAGGCAGTTATTTGAGACACCTAAGGTGCCCCCACCAGCACCTGAAGGGACTATACTGATTCAATCTCAGCCAACTGTGCCATTTGACCCTGGAGGGTCAGATGAAAAGCAAAAATGGGACTGAGAAGCAAAACGAAATGCGACCGAAAACACCACCAGAATCGTCGGAGGACCCAGAGGGAGAGAAGCCGGAGAACACAGGTGAGGAACCTTGGAATGCAGACCCCCCCCTCCTGCCCGCCTGCCACAGCTCCCAAACACTCTGCCACCACTGCCTTCCTCTCCACCTCCGATGCCTGATTTATCTTCTTGACCACAGTTGCCATCAATTAATCCTCTGCTTCACCTGTCAACACCATCAGTGCCTGCTATAGAGCAACAACCAAGGAAAGAACTGGGACTCGGAGACAAGCAACTCAGGGAACTGCTGAAGAAACTGAAAGAACTGGAGACCAAGGATGAGTATACCCCTGAAAAAACCCTAGTTTTTTGCTCCGGGGAACACCCTGAACAACCCAGGGGCACTAATGCATTTTTATCCCCTGATCTGTTCCCTATCCCTGCTCCTACTTCCCTTAACCCTTTAACACCCACTGCTCCACCTCTTCTAGATCCAACATGGGGAGGGGAGGGTGGTAGAGGGGATAGTGGGGGGGGGGGGGAAAGGTGGAATCAACAATTGCAATTTCATCATAAATGGCAGATGCTGTGTGAAAATGAAGCTGTGATTCCTAGACAGAACACCGATGCATTATACGGAGTGCAAGCACAAATGTTACTTGGTGCTTGTCCTTTTGTATGTGCAGATTTGCAGGCATGGTTTCAAACTGAAGTGTTACAACTTTCACAAGAATTGGCGTATAAAGCTTTGCAAACTGTGCATGATCCTGAACAAGCACTTCCCTCTTTTACAAATATTAAACGAGGGAGTGGAGCCATATCCAAAATTTGTGGATCACTTATATTCAATGGTAATATCACATCCCGACTTGACAGAAGAGATGAAAACAAAATTTTTTATATGTCAGCATATGACAATGCTAATGAAAAAAACTAAACGTGCATTAGGACTACTCCCAAAAGGTACTACAGCAGCCCAATTGTTAGAAGCTTCTGAGCAAATGCTAGAAGCAGATAAAGCTGCTTAAGGACCATCATTGCAATATGGTTCTCAATATTGATTTATATTGTGGTGCATGGTCCACTGGTGTTTCATACAGAGACAAAAAACAAACAAACAAACAAAAAAAACCAAAACAACAACCAAAAAAAAAAAAAAACACCAAAAAAAAAACAAAAAAAAACAAAAAAAAAACTTGGTAATTACACTTGAGTTTTGGTTTGGGAGATTGTACCGCTTCATTTTGTTTCAGGCTGACTCCACCAGATTTTAGTAGCAATAGCATTTCATTTTTGAATCTTCTAGTGGTTGTTGTTAATTTTTCTCATATATTGGTGAGGAGTAAAAAAAAAAAACAAAAAACCAAAAAACCAAAAAAACCACAAAAAAAACCCCACAGTTATGAGAACGAGTATGCCTTTTTGGAGGCCGAGAATTGCTGTTTGGAGAGTGAGAGCTGCTCCTGGTACAGAGAGCACCCCCACTCCTGCCTCCGCAGCCACTTCTCGCTCCCCCTCACACAAGGGCATAACTCAGATATGGCTGGTGAGCATTGCCAGTGTATCTGCTACAGCTGCAGCTGCTGTCTCTGCCCCCACAGACACTGCTGCTGCTCAAAAAATGAGCCCTGCTGCAGACACCACAGCAAAAAAAAAAAAAAAAAAAAAGGGGGGGGGGGAAATGAGGGGGGGGGGAAGGAGTGTGCCTTTGCTGTTTAAAGGCTTGGAATTCTGTCTCTAAACAATTTTATTAGGCCTTTTTGAGCCTCAATTTGGCAACCATGAAGGAAACCAGGACTCCACTGTGCCGTGACCCAGGAGGGGTCTGGGGACGCTTTTGGGGCCCCCCGACGAATTTTTGTCAGATAAGCCTCCTCTGCCCTCTTGGTTCTATGCACCAGTGGACACCAGACCTTCCTCATAATAAAAAGGTATTTAAGTCCTTCCATTGCAGTGTGAAATGTGCTTTTCATATTGTATTGATAATAGGTTCTTGTTAATGTTGTAATTCATGTGATCGTTTATATGTTGATTATGGGATCCCTTGTCTATGTGTTGATTGTTGATTGTGCTATTCTGTTGCACTGCTAAGTAGATGAACTTAACTTCTGGTATTTTAACACAGATGCTAAAAGATGTTGATAGTGTCAGACATGCAGTTTTATAATATCGTGCTGCCACTTACTTTTTATTATTAGCTTTTAGGTTATGTTTGTGAAGACTTTGATGGAGCGTATTTGCATGAATTTATCTGATCATTCAGAGTCAATTCACAACCAAAAACGATTGATTAAGATAACATGAAAAATTAATTCTTGCATATATTGGGTTAAATGAATGGTTAAATCACTTAAGGATATGGGGATAGCTTAGAGATTTAATTAGACAAGGTTTATCAATTATATTTGTTATTATTGGTTTTGATGCTTTCGTATTGTTAGTATGTTGTTTATGGCAATGTATTATTAGCATGTTATTTCACGTGGTGAAGTAAGTCAGGATTGCTCAAAAACAAAAAGGGGGATATGTTGGGAAACTGTCTGGAAAACTGATGGGAAACAGACATGTGAGCAATCCTGACTATTTAGCTTTAGCTAGAGTAAACTAAGGGCCTTGAGACCCAGTTGCAAGGTTACTGAAAGATGAGCTATGGGAAAAAGATAAGGGAACTGGCAGTAGAAAAGAAGAATAACAGGATAATGAGGTAGCCAGCAGAAGTTCTGTGAGAACAGAATTTGTGTCCAAGATATAGCCACCTGCAAGATATTGTTATATAAACAAAGGCTCTATATAAAGCGAGTGTCCACTGTTAATAAACGACTTCACTTTAACCATATTGGTGACTGCGTGTCGTCCTTTAAGCCTCCGCGGATTTTTTTTCCTACAGAAGTTAGGAAGGGGAAAACTGCTGTACAACAGCAGCCAGATAGAGGAATGCAAATACATTACAGGAACAACTCTGCAGACACCAAGGTCAGTAGAGAGGGAGGAGGTGCGCCAAGGCACAGGAGCAGAGATGACCCTCAACTTGTGGTGAAGACCATGGTGAGGCAGGCTGTCCCTCTGCACCCCGCAGAGGGTAACAGGAGAGCAGATATCCATCCACCTGCAACCCACAGAGGACCCAAGCCCGAGCAGGTGGATGTGCCTAGAGGAAGCTGCCACCCCATGGGGAGCCCATACTGGAGCAGGATTGCTGGCCAGACGTGAGAAATGCAGAACAGTCTGTTCCTGAATGCCTGCACCCCATGGGAAGGGGACGTAGAAAGGACTCAAGATGGAACAGTTTCTGAAGAACTGCAGTCCATGGGAAGGATCTATGCTGGCGAACTTCATGAACGTGTCCTGTGAGAACGACCCCACACTGGGGCAGCAGTGTGAGGAGAAAGCAGTAGAGACAGCGAGTGACAGAACCCTTCCTACACGCCGCTGACCCCGTCTCACCCTCCCGCCTGCCGCCACGGCGCGGATCCCGTCCCGACAGTCCGCCCGAGCCCGGCAACGACCGGCTCCGCCGAGGGATCGGTACTAGCCCGCACGCCAAGCCGAAAGAAACGGGAGACCGCACGCCACGCCGGGGCGGCAGATTGCAGCATCCAATACCGCTTCGGCCCTCCAGTCTGCCAGAGCCGCGAGAGGCGGGGCGGGCTGGGCCTGGCACGCGAGACCCCCGCCTCTTCCGAAATTCGAGCCACCAGCCGCGAGCACCGCGGCCGTCGTGGCACTCCGCCCCCCGGCCCACGCTGTAACGGCGTGCCCGGCTACCCGCGGACGGAAGGAAGATCCGCCGCAGGGGGGGGAGATTAGGGCGGTGTGCAAGTGGCTCGTGGCGCTGCCCGATGTCCGCGGCTGTCGCTGGAGGGGTGGAGGCGCCGCGCCGGGCCCGCTCCGCTGCCCGCCATCGGGTAAGAGCCACTCGGTCGGAGGCTGCGGAGCGGCGACTGGGGTTCACCAAGCCCGCCTCATAACGACCCCTGGAGTGCGACGGAACGCTCGCCTTATGCTCCCGGAGGCGTCGCCCGGCTGCCGCTACCGATGTCGGAATAGCGGCGTTGCCGGGCTTCCCTGGCGGCCCTGCGCCGTTGCCGGCGGGCTTTGACATCCCAGCGGGGCAGTGGCACCCTCCCGGGAGTGCGAAGAACTGACAGTAACTGCGGAAAATGTAAACCTCTGACAGTTACGTGGTTATTCTGAACAGTTACAGCAGCAGAGAGTAGGGTGTCGAGGACCAGGTGTGCAGTGTTGATATATGGCATTAATGTTCATACATAAATTTTACACTGAGGTGTGTAACGTTAACCAACTTGATCTTGGTTATGTGGGGCAGTAACAAAGATTGAACAGGTGCCTGGTGCAACCGCAGGCCTGAGTCCTCGGTCCCCGTGACTGCAGCTGGGCCCGGCGCCGGCAGGTGTGTCCCTCCTCTCCTCGAGCAGCCCCGGCGGCGGCGGCAGAACATGGGCCCTGTCCTGCGCACCGACAGGGTTACCAGGCTGCAGCTGAAGGGACAGGCAGTCTCCTAGTTAATGAGAGCATCAGCAGAAGTTGCTGAGAATTACCTTTTAAATATTTTTTTTCCAGGGAGCCGCCCTCCAGAGCTGATGGAAGCAGTAGTACCTCCAGCTGTTTGTGTCCAGCGTAACGCTGCATAATCTGACCCAGAGAAAATCTTGTAACACAAATGTTGTTTCAAATAATACTTAAGTTTCGAAGAGAATTTGCACTTTGGTTGCAAAACCGGGATCTAAACTATACTGCAGACTCTCTATTAATACTCAGTTATTAGCTCAACTTGACTGTGTTTTGGCATTAGCTAACAGAACTATCAAAGACAGAAGAATGTTACTTAGGAATGTGAGGATTTTTTGGTTATTCATACAGCTGCCAGGCTTCTCCTGGTTGAAAACAACTTCAGGCCACCTCCCAAAGTTGAGTAAGTGTTGTCAGAACAGAGCCCACAGAATGCACCACCCCAATCAACTTCCAGGCAAGCATGGTATGCTGTAGTGACAACATAACATACTAGTGATAATTTTTTTTTTTCTTGTTTCTCAGTTCTGTGTGCTGTTTTCGCTACTAAGCACCTGCTATTGATTGGCATTTACATAATTCCAAAATACTTATTCCTCTACCCATCAGGCTTGTGTTAGGGTTTTACCTGAAAGTGTTACCGTCACTTTCACAGTGCAGCATTTTTTCACAATATTCCTGACAAGACTGATACGCCATCTCTCTGTCAGTCTCTAAAAATAATGTTCCTTTCATCATGGTTTCTATCTCCAAGACACCCTTCTGGCTGATGACTTAGTTGGTTATGATCAAAGGAGTATCTCTAAGCAGCCTTATTTTCACATCAGTGTGTAGAAGTCAGTTACAGGATAGTATTCTTAATTTTAAAAATGCTTTGATCTTCAAGACCATGTCAGCCTTGCCCAAGGCTAGCTGGATTTTCTTCAAGTATCTGCTGTCTCTGAAAGTAAGATCTGGCCAGTAGTACCTAAGCACACAAAACCACAATTCAAAAAGTTTTTTGTAATGAAGTATTTTCTCCTCCATTTGTATTGCTTTGTCCTAGACAGGGCTGGTTTTTTATTGTTTAGAGAGATATTTTCCTTAAGTATTTGTGTGTCCAGTATTATGAAATTGTCATTAGTGACTGTTCTTGTTTGTAGGAGCTGTGTGTTTCTTTCTCTAAATTCTGAAATTTTTAATTTCAGGAATAGGATGTTAAGGATAGCCTTTCTTAGGAAAAACAAGACATTCTGTGAAGCATTAAAGTTAGTATCTTATATTAAAGAAAATATTTTCTAATTTTGAGAGCTCATCCAGTTAACCATTTCTTTTGTGCAAATGGATAGCAGTGTTACATGCATTCCAGCACAGGTTGGGATAAACTATGATGGGGGATTGATGCTGAGTTCATAGCTTGATTTTGTTTTCCCCCTTTTTTTCCTTCTTCGATTTTTTATTTTTGTTCTTTTCTTTTTTCTTCTTTTTTTAAGAGGAAAACAGAGCAGCTGTTTAAAAAGTACAGCTCTTTGTAGTCCTCTGATTTTCTTAAAGATTAACAATCAATCAAGTGAAAAAACCTTGTTAAAAAACTAGTTAAAGCTCAATTTTCATTCCAAACTTGTGTTTCTTTCAGGCCAGGTGCTGTAGAGCAGTTGCTGGATCATAATTATAAAATTCATTGTTCTTTACATAATAGAATAAGCTCCTTTTTAATATATTCTGTCTTTATGTACCATGACCTACTTACTGAATTCTGTACGAGTCAAAAATCAACATTGAGAAGCTTAACATGATAAACGTTTCTCCAACCATCTTTCATCTGGGAAAGAACAACCACAAGTACAGTATGGGTTGGGGACTGACCTGTGAGAGAGCAGCGTAGAGGAAAGGACTTCGGGGGTGCTGGTGGACAGAAGGATGGCCATGAACCAGCAGTGTGCCCCTGAGGCCAAGGCCAATGGCATCCTGGGGTGCATTACAAGGGATTAGTGGGTTACACACAGTGTTATTACAGTGTTATTACAGTGGTTAGTAGGTTGAGTGATGTTCTCTTCCCCTTTTACTTTGCCTTGGTGAAGCAGCATCTGGAATATTGTGTCCAGTTCTGGGCCCCTCAGTTCAGGAATGACAGGGGACTGCTTGAAGGAGTCCAGTGCAGAGCCACAAAGATGATTAAGGGAGTGGAACCTCCCTTAAGGGGAAAGGCTGAGGGAGCTGGCTCTCTTCAGCCTGGAGAAGGGGAGACTGTGGGGCAGCATCATTAATGTTTAGAAATATGTAAAGGGAGAGTGTCAGGAGGATGGAGCCAGGCTCTTCTCAGTGATGCCCAATGACAGGACAAGGGCTAGTGTATGCAAGCTGGACCATAGGAGGTTCCAGGTAAACATAAAAAAAAGGTTTTTTTACTGCGAGAGTGACAGAGCACTGGAACAGGCTGCCCAGGGAGCTGAGGAGTCCCCTCTGGACACTCAAAACAAGCCTGGATTAATTCCTGTGTGACCTACACTAGGCTATCCTGCTCTGGCAGGGGTTGGACTCAGTCTCTCTTCCAACTCCAACATTTTGTGATTCTGTGGTATCTCTTTTCTTAGAGAAGAATCTAAATGACTGACTATATTGGCGAGAAGGCTAAAAGCTGAGTATGTTATTAATACATTGGCTGTACATGCCATGTCTCAAGGACTTTAATAAGAATGTAACAAAACTTCCCATGTCTTCTCTGCTTCCTGTTGTGATCCATATATCATGAATGAGATGAGGTATGAAAATTCAGATACAAGAATAGAAAAAGCCATTAATTTACACAAGAAAAACTACAGCTAACTTCTATCTCTTGAAACAAGAAATAAATACTGTAAAAGCATGAAAATAACAGGTGATTTAAATTAATCTTTTTCTATGCTATGAATAGACAATGGATTTGTATCCTGCTTTCCATTGACATGGAATTCCTGAAAACTTCAAAATTGCAGAGAAAATGGTCCAAAAGAATACAGCTTATTTTGAAAAATGAGCCTGCCCAATGGACAAAGATGATTTCATTAGGTATTTTTTCCTCTTTATGCTTTCCTTTCAAGCTTCTTCAAATTCTGTGTTGTACTTGTATAGAACAGAATAGTACTGGGCTACACAGGAGAAGTGCTAACACTGTTTTTCTTTTAATACCAGACACTCTTTGCTTCCAATCCCAAATTTAAACCAATACTTACACTCTCTCTTTATTCTAACTGCTGATTGCAGTATTGAAGAGCAACTAACTATAGATTATTTCTGTACAAGAACCTTCTATATCTCAATTAAAAATTGCTTTAATAATGGAATTCATTATATTATTTCCCAGGAGACCTACACAGCCCTTCTCTGTATCTCTGTCTTGAGGATTAGGATGTAGTCTGTAGAATAATCTGGAAATTTGATTATTTAACTGCTATATTCTGCTCCTATTTCTGGTCAGTGAATTTAAGTAGCAACATGAATCCTCTCCTAATTTAAGATTAAAATTCGTAGCTATTTTTCAGTATGACAATTAATATAACTACTGATCTTTAACGAAACATAAACCTGGTGAGATGTAATCTAAGTAACTGCATCGAAAATATACCTGCATCTCTAAAACAGCAAGATTGATAATAACTAGTTTAAGATTTGTAACAAATCTTTAGGGCAGTTGAATAGTGGCACCTGCTTTTGCATGTCCTTTACCAGCCAGTGTATGTTCTAAATGCCTTAACTGGTTAAATGAACACAAATTGTAACATAAATATTTCACTCTTTCAGACTGCTGCATGACTTCAGTTCAGAAGGCATCCATTTCTCATGAACTCCACATGAAGAATGAAAGATGTTCCATATTTTGTCATCAAATTGTTATATAAGCTGGAGTGACTGCAATGGGACAAGCTCTCACAGAGGCAGTAACAGAATATATCATGCACTCTGGTTCTTATGAAAACGTTACATGTAATTTTATCACGGATAGTAGCCAACAAGTTGCAGCCCTGTCTTTAAAGAGCAGTAAATTCTTTACTGAAGTAAGATGCTGGTCTTCCACACAACAGTGTATTTTTAAATATACTGAGTAACATGGATTGATGCTGCCATAATTGAAATCTGTGTTCTCTGCTCAGGAGCTCCACCTGTAGTATATTCTTGCACAATAATGTACAGTATAGCCCATAAATTTTGTCTGGACAACAAAACCAGAGTTACAGTCATTCCATTTATTGGGGTTTCTTGTTTGTTAGTTTGTAAGCATATTTAAATGCTTTCTTTTGGTTTTAAAAGCCCATCTCTTCATTTGTCCTCTCAGAGCTACCTGTATTCCAGCACTGTTAGTAATCTTCGAGAAGTCCCAGTAACCTTTTCAGAATCCAGAACATTTATGTTTTGGGCTTGGTATAATTTACAAGAATGTTACCAAAATACCTGAAACTACCAGTGTCTTCTATACCCCCTTCCTTATTGTCATCAAACAACTGCAGGAACCAGCAGGAAGCTACCAAGGGGCCAGTGCTCATAAGCATAGACAGAAGGGGGGTTTTGTCAGCTGTAAATTGAAGTAGCTATTTTTATAAGAAAACTACTTCATCCTGCAAGGCATGGAGGAGTTCTAGCATAGATCAAAGCTTTCAGTGAGTCTTAAGAACAACATATGCCTGTGTCCTGACAGAACGACTTACTGAAGTGTCTTAATACAGTTTGGGATATATATATTTATTACAAAGGACAAGGCAGTGTTCCCAAGGAAGTCTGCATTAACTCTGCATAGCAGCTGTCAGAGGAAGAATCCACCTTGGTCTGTTTTATGATTCAGGCAATCATAACAAATGTAGCAGGGCTGAAGGCATGACTGTATTAACTACCATAACTAATTTTTTAATGTATAGCATGTCTCTTTCCATAACACCATGGTAAGTGGAGGAGAAGCAAATTAGCAAAAACTCCTCATAAAACAGAACTTTGCTTTATATACATCTGATGTAGAGTCCTTAAAAGTCATTGATTCAGAAGCTTATGCAGAAATACACAACTGAATTTGTGGGGATCCTGAAATATTATCTTGGAAAACTGAACTGTTCATTTATTTTATAATTTCATAATTCTAGTGCTGCTTTACTGCATATAGAACCAATTCATCAGGGAGGCAAGTATGCTTAGGCTAATGCAGTGCTTGTGCATTCCTAAGTGCTTTTGTTTTACAGGACTAAAATAGTGATATGATTGTCAGAGTCCTGTTGAAGTAATTCCAGTACCTCACAGCAATGGGCTACAGATTTCAAGAGCCATAACCTGCTTTATTTGTTTATTACAATTCTTACAGGTTCAGTATCAGCATAGATCTGACTTCTACAGCAGGCTGTCTCACAAACAGTGGGGTCTCCTAGCCCCCACCCTTGCAGCTTAAATCTGCTACCTGACAGGACATTGTCATTTACATGGTTTAGTGAAAAGCTGCTGAAATCCAGCTGACTGTCCTTCCCTTTGAATCCCGCAGTAAACCACAGCTTTGTTGGGGCTCTAGGTTTGCATGAAGGAATAGTAGGGAAACCACGTTTTGCATACAGGATGTCTCAATCTTCAAAGGCTTTTTAGAAAGTAAGATTTGTCTAGAGCTTCAAAGAAACCCTCTGGTACAATATGATAACCTGTATTATCACCTCCTAACAGGAGCTGTTGTCTTCTGTTTAGTTGTTGTTTTTTTTTTCCTTTTTATGATTTTTTTTTTCCTTTTAATTGTGAAGGATGGCCTTTTTAACGTGTTCAGAAAGATCTGTGATGTGTTTTTAAGTCCTGCTGCAAAGCTAAAGTCAGGACTTTAGCTTTCTGGGGAGTGTCTTTCCATATGAAAAATATGTACAGAAGAGCTGGCTGCTGAAGTAAATAACAATTCTGAAAGTGGGGGCCTTTTAAAGTGTAACTGATACGCTTACAAGTAAAACCCTTCCCGAAGCACAACAGAACTTTCACAGAAGTAAATTCTCACCTGTAGTTCATTTAATATCTTAATTTATTAAACATGTTATGTAAAATCTACATTGTTGTTTCAGTTTTCATGTTTACACACAGGAAGATTTTTTTTTGATTTCTAACTATGATGAGACAAGAGATTCCCATGGCCTACCTTCTTATGGGATATACAAACATTAAAACACTACAAGAATTTCTGGCTCATTTAACTCTCTTTTCATTGCCTTCCCTTTATTTCCTTCCAGGCCTGGCAAAAATGAACAGGCTTGCATTCCAGAAGTAATTTTTAGACAGTTCCAAGGGAAAGTCTGCTGATACTAACTACTGGAAATGGGGAGAACTCCTAGAGAGGTCTACAATTCTTCATCTGACAAGTTACATGAAAGGTCAATCCTTTTTGGATACTGACTCTTGCAAAAATAGCTTGAGTGCCACCACCTAGAGAGTGCTGATACACATGGTGCCATTTGAGAGAATTCAGGTACTTCTGGGATTTCTATTAGTGCTAGGCAGAGGTATTGTGCAAAATCCTCAAATGCAATTTCACCCCACTTTAAAGCTGCTGGCAAAGGGAAAAATAGGTATTAGCTACTCTTTAAAGCAACAGAGCTACTCAAACTACCTGCAAACTACAGATAATGTACATGTAAGTTTGTCATGCATAAAAAGCCAAATTTTAACAGTATGTGAAAGGCTAATATATATGTATTTAGCTGGATTCCAGAACTTTGATAGTTACCCTGTCCCTGTGCAGAGGTCAGACTGTATCTTCACTCTTCTACCAGATACATTATACATCCACATTATCCTCATATAGAACTCTCCTTGGTACTTAAACATTACCTTTAATTATATACCAACCAATTTATACTTCTGTGCAGGGGGTGTTTCTGGTTATTTTTTTATTAGAGAGAAAAATGTTAGAATTATATAATCATTCTTTATGGTAATCAAATAAATCTAGATTCCAAACTTTTACAAGGATGGAATATCCAGCTGTTTCTCCAAGCTAATGGCTCTTTCAATCTCTGTTCAAATGATATGGCACATCCTGTGAAATGAAACTAGCCACCCAAAAAAGTCTCAAAACACATTAAAATGTACACACTAAAAGTAATTGATATTGACAAATAAGGAATGTTGTTTATTAAAGCTGTGCTTCAGAAAGAGGATGTTTAGGGTTACGTAGCCTTCACCAAGGCACACAATGGGAAAAGGTAAGCACAGCTGTCTGTAGAAGAGACATGTACAACTACTAGTGAGGTGTGCATGCAGGCAAACACAATTAAAAACTGCACAGCTGGTCTTTGTAACAAAACTGAACATAGAAGGAAATACTGTGACTTTTTAATGGTCACAGTTTTACTTCAGTATCAAAAAACATAGCAAATATTTCCAAACACAAAATTCACAATTTGAATATATGAAATATTTGAAACAAAGTGCTTCACAGATCTGAACCCTGCATGGTTGTGCTATCTGGTCTAGAAGCATTTTGTAGACATCATAGGAGCATTTCACACAGAACTGAAAATGTCATTCAGGTGAATCAGAAACGGGACATTTCCATGGACATTTTTAATGTTTTCACACTTTCAAGTAGTTGAGTTCTTACAGCCACTGAGTTTTGTAACAACAGTAACAAAACAGTAACAGCAGTACAGGATCATGGATTCCTTTAGCAGCAAAAACCCATTTCAAAGGGCACGTGGTCTTTTCGGGTTGATCTGTTTACTGGCCTGTTCCTCCTCTTGTAGAGCTGCCCGGAAAGATTTCACTTTATCTTGAATGGAAAACAGAGAATGAGTACTGATGTGCCTGTGCTCAACACAGATCTTGAAATGAAACCCTGATGAAATCCACATCCAAGCCACAACAAAGAATATTCCTCCACAAAAATAGCTGATGATACAAAACTACAAGAGCAAGCTTAAATTCAATACTCACCACACACGGAAGTTGCTTAGAAACTCTGTTCCTTCTTAGATGCTACCCCTGTCTCTACAGAGAATAGGTTTGGAAACTGCACAATTACATGCTCAGGATGTAACCTTTTCACACTTAAATTCTGCTTCTAACTTATGGTGTGTAGGGATAAAAACACCATATGCTTCCTTTTACTTCCCAGCACCTCCCAAACTATCCTTGGGGACATGCAAAACTTTATTTAGTAGACAATCAGTCTTTTCTCTACATTCTGAAACCCAGCAGAGTAAATTCCATACCTCTGGTCTATAAATGCAAAAATTATATGTGATCAAATTTTGAAGTTATTCACTGTAAACAGATAAATGCATCATTCATTTCATTGTAAGTACAAAAACAAAGGGAGAAACCTGACAAAGGAAGTGTAGCATCCTTTCATATTTTGATTCCTGTCCCCCTCCATTCCCCAGTAATATGCCCAAGAATGGCAGGCAAGAACTCAAATTGCCAGAACAAAGTTGTTGGTCCAGAGTGATAGGAATATTGAGTCCTGAGCAGAACAGAGAAGACTGGGAGAAGGAATATTAAACTTTTAACAGTTCTTCCCTCCTATAAAGCTGTGCATGTATCATGGTTACCTGTAAAGATGCAAGCTTCTCTTCTGATACCTTGTTTCAAAACCAGTAGCTAGGAATTTTTCAAAGAACAGGGAGTCACCTAAACTGTGTTTTTCCCCTGCTGCTGAGTCAAGTTGTCTTCTTAAGAGAAGGCCATCATCCAGAAAAAGCGAAGAAATGTATCTGCAATTCTTTGCCAAAGTATACTGGTGCCCATGCATGCTGACAAGGCAAGGAGGCTGTATCTAGTTTGCCTGATGTATTCTAACTTAGAACAGACACTCAGGCTGAGTAAATAGTAAGATTTCATCTTATAAGGAGTTTCCCAACAAGGAGCACAAAAACCCTCAACCATGATCTTTGCCATCAGGTAATTAAACAGATTCTAACTATCACAAAATAAAAATCAAGTGTTACAGGTCGAAGTCCTAGAGGCAAGATCGTCAAGCCTAATTTTGTGACACTGCACATAAAATATAAGCCCTAAAATCTAAATCCAACTTTTATTTGTCTACCTATAAATAATGTAAAAAAAAAATAATTTACCCTTCAGCCCTCAATCGCACCCTTGAATTTTTACCACCACTGCATGTCTCCTGGAGTTCAAAGAATTACAGAAACTAAAATGAAAAATTAATTTCCATGAGGTAGGAAGCTGACAAGCTGATTTTAGAAGACAAGTGGAAGAGTCAATTTTGGGCACTAAGAATTATCTGCAGCTGTTCAACAAGGTGAGGCTGGAAAAATTCAGACAGAAAGGCTGCTGAAGTAAGGCAAGCTACTCAGGGCTTGATGGCCCTCTCTTAAGCAGTCTTAAAAATGACTGCCTGCTCCCTGCTACACTATGGAATGCAGCACAGCAAGACTGGGAGTTCCTACTACTTTTGCCTCATTACATGAGCTTCTTTTCTCATACAGCTTGTTTGGATTTTCTTTTTCCCACTTTTATTGTTTTGGAGCAAAAGAAAAAGAAAATTGCAGGATCGAGTTTACACTTCCTGGAGGTGTCCTGGTTTGGGCCAGAGTAAAGGTAATGTTCTACCTTGCACTTGCTACTTTCAGCTAAGTCTCTTGTAAGTAGCTGCACTTGCTGAAATTGACAGCAAGTTTCTCAGTCAGTGTTTGCTTCTAGGACTGATATCGCTAAATGTTTATACTTACAGCTAGAGATTGGTATGCAGAACCAAGGACACTGCTTAGTTCTGAGGAATATTTTGCCCTCTGGAAGGAGAAAAAAAGTAATTACAGGTCACACCTGTAAGCCCTCTCTTAGGAGGAACGGACAAGATAAATGACCAAAATTGACCAGAGTATTCCATCCCATACACGTCATACTCAGAATAAATTTGGGGGCTCATGAAGGTCAAACCCCTTCTTTCTTCACCTGTCCCTGTTTGCTTCAGCATTCTGGGAGGATTCTGTCCATCCATCTGCCTGTGGTCCCAATCCATGCCAGTCTGGATCTGTGTGTTCCTGCGTCCAGCTCCTGACTGCTGCTGACCCCAGGAGTCCAGCCTGGACTTTCCCAGGACTGCCCAGCAGCCTCAGTGGTGACAAGAGAGTTATTGGGGGAAAGTGGGAGGAATGTGGTATCAATTTTCCTGTATATTTGTATATATTTAGTAATATTTTTCCTATTTATCATTACTGTTTCATTAAAGCTGTGTAGTTTAGTTTCCAAGCCAAAGGTCTCTCTCCCTTATTCTCTCTCCTTCCTTTATCAGGGAAGGGGATTATCAGAGAACATCTGTTATTCAGTTTAATTGCTGGGCCAGCATTAAACCTTGACAGGAGGTAAAGCAGGGATTTTTTTTTTTAAACTAGGATGAACTGAGCAGTGGGAACTTCTTCTTAGGCAGCAGAATAAATGCTCTTTCCACAGACATTTCAGCACAGCATAAGGGGAAAAAAAGACCCTATTACTCCAAGTCTCTATGGCATATGAAAACACACTGCTAATAACGCACACAAAAGTTATTAAAAGCAATTTACCTCTAAGTTCAGTCAGAATATCAATTTTTTGCTCCAGAATTGCTTCAAGTTGGGTAGCATAAGAATCCACATCATAGTCTACTTCTTCTGTCATCTCAAGAAGAGCTTTTTCATCTTCCAGCCACCTAATTGATTCCTAGATAAAAGGTAAGAGAACCTACTTAATTCATCAGCAAAGTGCCAAGACAAGTTTCAAGACAAAGATCTCAACTGGACTTTTTATCAAGATGACTACACTTTTCCTGCCTAGTCATATCTATGTAACATTTCAATCAAAAAGTGAAAACATATTCCTAATTAAGCAAACTGTATGTTTTCTCTATTGTTTCTTAATTTCAGTGGTCATACAAGCAACAGGTAATCCCCAGCTTCTCCAGTCCTCTTCAAACTCAGCGTATCAGGTGGCTGTAAAGCTAAGAAACTCAGAGGACAGCACTCTGTCACAGTTATGTCCCTTTAGGTAGGTATCAAACTTTGAAGTCAGGCTTCAATTTTAGGTATGGGCTGGTTGCCAGTGACTATAATCAGTGTCTTTACTAGAGTCAAGGAGCCAATTCTGTCCACAATCAAAACCAGTTTTGAGAGAAACCAAATAAAAGAAGAGGTATTTTAAGCTCACTATTGCATAAGATAACTCCCTACCTAGATTAAAAGTAAAGTCTGTTTAAAGAAGCTTTTAGGCATCTTTGCACTCTGAAAAAGAGTTAAAAATCAAACCAGTCTTGCAGCAAGGAATGTAATTTCCAGAACCATGCAAAGCTATTGTTATGAAAGCTATTATTACTACAATTTATTTTGTGAATGTAAAAGGCTCAGTGGCACTGACCAGCATTACACTGCATGGACAGTGTTCCTTTCAAAGACCCTGGCTTAATAGCAAGTGAAAACCTTTAAGTAGCTGTCAAAAGCAAGAAAACAGCCAGTTAGAATTACATGTCTCTTCTGGATTTCAACATGTCAGAAGGAGATGTCACAAAAGCATACTCAGATGAGTACATAGAGGAAGTACTGCAGTATCTTAGAGGAAGATGCCTGATCAGGAGTGGTGGTAATAGACACATTGCTATGAATTGCCATCTGTGGCACAGATTTCAAACTTCTTGCAATGAGAAAAAAACAGTCAACAATGCTGGAAAAGAACAACAACAGAAACTTCAGAAATGTTTGCCGAGAAGAAAAAATCTACTAAATTTCTAGGATGATACAGAAATATGCTTCTCTTCCATCACGAGGGCAAAGATCATGGGATCTGCCCTGTTAGCTTGTTGAAATGGGCCTAGCTTAATAAAATTACTTTGAAATCAGTACACACATCCTGCATCTTCAAGAGTATGCAATTTCATTGGGAAAGCCTGGATTCCTGGACTAGGATAAAACAAAGTAGAGCTCAATCTTTTTACCTGGAAGACAGCCCTGTGGTCTTCTACTACTTGCTCTTCCATTTCTACCATTTGTGACACAGCTTCATGGAAAGTAAACAACTGTGGAGAAACTTCCTCTTCCTAAAAACAGTTAAGCTTGTTAGTCTGGAAAGACCTGTGGCTACAGAAAGCACACTGAACGTGATCCATCTCATCACAGAACATGAAAAGAAGTATGCAGAAGACACAGAAGAGAATGTAGAACTTCCACTAAGAAAATCTCCAGAAATGAACAGAGAGGGTATTAAATTAAAAATGTTCACAGAATTAAATTTAAGTCATATTCACCAAAAATTTCCAGCCCTTAATCCTAGTGGATATTGACAAATAGAATATTCTGCAATAAATAAAACAGGTGATAACTGCAGGATAAAATAGGAAGTCACAATGGAAGAACACTGATGTATATTAAGCTTTAATGCCTACAGAAAACTGGTTTTCTGTCACTGTTCTTTGTTGTACCTAAAACAAC
This sequence comes from Heliangelus exortis, assembly GCF_036169615.1. Classification (NCBI taxonomy): domain Eukaryota; kingdom Metazoa; phylum Chordata; class Aves; order Apodiformes; family Trochilidae; genus Heliangelus; species Heliangelus exortis. Next base: position 20,824,192 of record NC_092454.1, on the reverse strand, counting down.
AGGCAGATTACAATTAAAAAACCTAAACAAAACAAACAAAAAAACCCCCAACCAAACAGAAAACAAAAAAACCCAAACCAACCAAAAAAACCCCAACCAAACAAAACAATAGCAATTACATCAGATAGATTTCAGGAAACAAAAATTAAATATTTGGAAAAAAAAGTAAAATAAATGTAAAGTGAGAAGTCCAAAATGTACACTGTGGATAACATGTTAGAAGAATGCAGAGTATGGATTTACAAACTGGGTCAAACAGGGCTTCCTCATAAATGAATACTTTAAAAGGGGGAAAGTACTACACAAGCTATAATTAATGATTTAGCAAGACAGTAAATTCCTTATGCAACGCCTTTGAAATATTTTTCTGAAACTGCCACAGTTTAGGCCTGGCCAGTACCAACCAGGCCTTTGCTCATTAACCTCCCACCTGCACTGGGGACAAGGAGGAGAAAATCGACCCTAAGCCTTGTTAATTGAGACAATGGATTCAAACATAGAGCACAAGAAGCTCTACCTCAACATGAGGAAGAATTTCTTTACTGTAAGGGTTATGAAGCCCTGGATCAGGCTCCCCGGACAGGTTGTGAAGCCTACTTCTCTGGGGACTTTCAAACCCATCTGGGTGCCATTTCTGAGTGAGCTGCCCTAGTTTTGGTCAGGACTCAATGATCTTCAGAGGTCCCTTCCAACCCCTCACATTCTGTGATTCTGAGAACCTAGGAGGGAAAAAGTCCTAATTTAACCTACAAGGAAAGGAGGAAACATTGCCAGATCTTAATACTTTCTCCCCACACCCCTCTCTTCTTCCAAGGCCTGGATTACTTCACTCCTGCCTCCCCCTCAGCATCATAAGGGGACAGGGAGCAGGGCTTTAGGGTCAGTTCACCACATGCTGTTTCTGTCACTCTTTCCTCCTCAGGGGGAGGACTCCTCACATCGTTCCCCTGTGCCAATGTGGGGTTCCTCTCACGGGAGAAAGTCCTTTACAAACCCCTGTGACATGAGTCCCTGAGGAACTGCACCTGGTGAGAGGAACAGACTGCTCCAGCCTGGGCTGCCTGGGTCCTCCATGGCTGCATATCCACTGCGGACCCATGTCTGCCCCTCTCCACAATTCTGCACAGGCTGCTTCTTCACGCCTACCAACCCGTGACACTTCAGGGGCTATAAATCCACGTTTACCCCACCATGGTCCTTCAGGGACTGCTCCGTCATTCTCCTCCATAGGCTGCAGGGGGACAACTGCAATCTCACCATGGGCTGTAGAGAAATCTCTGCTCAGTCAGCTTTACCCCTCCTCCTTCACTGACCTTGGTGTCTTTTGTCTGACATTTCTCTCTCACTTTATCCTCTACTCAACTCTGCAGGTCCTTTTCTTATATTTCTGCAGTTTCATTTTCCCTTTCTTGAATATGTTACTTGCAGAGGCACATCCACCTTCCCATATCTGCTAGGTCTTAGGCAGAGGTGGGGCAGGGATGGGAACGAGGGGAGCTACCTGAAGCTTCTCACAGGAGCCACCTTTGTGCCCCACCCCCACTTCAAAAACACCACTGCACTAACCCAAGACATTCCACCCCTTGCCTCTGCGAATCATATGTTTAAGAATTATCATTAAAATCCACATTCTTTGCAAGATCTTCACAAATTTCACTCACATCAACAGAAAAAAGAAAAACCCATTCCAGGATCAACAGAAGTAGAACATAAACAGTCTACCCTTCGGCCCCTTCACCACAAGCATCACAAACAAAATTCTCCACAATCAGTCAGTTCAATAACATTATTCAGCCTATGTTTTGCCAGTTACCACTCCTTGTCTCCTGCCTGGCTCACCAAAACTGCCAAGATCTAGGCCCAGCTGGTACTAACCAGGCCTCTGCTCGCTCACCCCCCACCTCCACTGAGGGCAGGGAGAAGAAAATCCACCCAAAGGCTCCTTAATCAAGACAAGGACAGGGAGGTTTGCATTCCCCAGTTACAGTAACAAGCAAAACCAGACAGGTTCAATTTGGGAAGAAAAAGACACCCTAATTTAATCTACAAGGAAAGGAGGAAACATTGCCAGATCTTGATACCTCCCACCTGTCCTCCCTTCTTCCCAGGGCTGGATCACTTCACTCCTGCCTCCCCCTCAGCAGCACAGGGGACAGACAGTGGGGGTTTAGGGTCAGTTCACCACATGCTGTTTCTTTCACTCTTTCCTCCTCAGGGGGAAGACTCCTCACATTCTTACCCTGCTCCAACCTGGGGTTCCTCCCACAGGAGAGAGTCCTTCAGGAACCTCTTCAACATGAGCCCCTCTCATCAGATGCAGTCCCTCGGGAACAGACTGCTTCAGCCGGGGCTGCTCACAGCAGAGTCAGGGCTGCTGAAGGAACAGTCACCTCTTCTAGCACATGGTCCTCCATGGATGCAGATCCACATCTGCCCCTCTCTGGAGTCCTGCACAGGCTGCCACTTCATGCCTGCCCACCTGTGACAGTTCAGGGTCTACAAATCCACATTTACCCCACCATGGTCCTTCAGAGACTGCTCCGCTGTGCTCCTCCACAGGCTGCAAGGGGACAGCTGGCATGTCACCAGAGGCTGCAGGGAAACTTCTGCTCAGTTTTCCCCCTCCTTCCTTACTGACCTTGCTGTCTTTTCTCTGGCATTATTCTCTTGCCTCCTCCTCGCCTCTGCTTTGCAGGTCTCTTTTTTCATATTTTGGCAGTTTCATTTTCTGTTTCTTGAATATGTTACTTGCAGAGACACATCCAGCTTCTCCTATCTGCTCTGCCTTGGGAAGTAGGTCAGGGATTGGAACCAGGGGAGCTTCCAGCAGTTTCTCACAGGAGCCACCCTTGTGTTCCCCCTCCCAACACTTCCAAAACACTACTGCACTAACCCAGGACAAAAACATATTGTAAAGCTTAATTAAATTCTGCAAGGAAACAAGTAAGCAACAGGAGGATATCTGGCTGGAAGGACTATTCAGTGGGAAGCTTTAGGAATCACTAGCATGTTCTTATAAAAGACTCCCAGAAGAAAAGCCAGTTACTCAAAAAAGAAATAAAGCAGAAATCACAAATATGGCAAGAAGGCAGAAAGTCTTGCAAAAAATAATTTAGTATACTAAGGATTTTTCTATCCTTCATTTCACTGGCATTTTCACAGATTGAGTTTTAATCCCTGCTGAACATTTAATGAACCAGAACTAGAGCTGATAACAAACAAAAAGGTGAAAATGCCCTTCAGAGACACCTCTCAGCAGCCCACTCTGGCAACCCAGGGAGACATGCTGGGAACATGATGTGGCTGCCTCCCAAATTGGGAGACACGGGATATACATGCAGGGAAAATAATGCTCAGAAACACAAGTGTGTTAAATACAACAGATGGATATCCCAGGATACTTCTAAATGCCTAAAAAAATTACACATGCATTTATACTGGAAAATACGCATACTAAAAAATACCTCTGCCTAGAGCAGACCTGCCTAGAGATTCAAATCCCTAGTAAGAAGAAGAAAGATAAGTAAAACATTCTCCTCTCATTCTTCAAGAAAAGCTTTTGGGTTTTTATACAGAAATGAACATAATACTATGAGTCAAAAAGGTGAAGAATGCTGTATTTACTTAATGACCTTGCTAACAGGCTACAAATACACATTACTCTGAATTTGTTCTGCCACCTTATCTCTTTCCATGTAATACTGTAAACCACTCACATTTTGCTCACATAGCAACTTTAGATCATCTCTCTGAGGGGAGCTTCCCACACCCCACTGTGTCTCCAAGTCATCAATCTGGTTGGGAGTATGGTGTATAATGGGACGGATATCTCCTGCAGCACTCGGATCAATTGTCAGCTCCTTCACCCTACAAGCAGAAAATGTTTAATTTGTAAACTAGAAACTTCCTGTGCAAAAACATCACAACTAAAAATAAAGCTTTATGGGTTTATGCACAATTAATTAATTTAATAAGAATGGTGATGTCAACTTCACAGATTTAGTGTCCTTTCAGTGACAAAAAGAAGTCAGACTCCTAAAAAGAGCAGACCACTGAATTTCAACTACTTGCAGACAGATTAAAGTCCATAATCTAGCAACTGGCATTTCCTAATTGAAATGCACTTGAAGGGGCCTATAAGAAAGCTGGGGAGGGACTTTTTACAAGGGCATGCAGTTATAGGACATGGCTTTAAACTGGAAGAGGGTAGATTTAGGTTAGACATTAGGAAGAAATTCTTCACTGCTGAGGGCGGTGAGACACTTCTGGTTGCCCAGAGAAGTTGTGGATGCCTCATCCGTGGAAGTGTTCAAAGCCAGGTTGGATATAGATGACCTTTGAAGTCCCTTCCCACCCAAGTCGTTCTATGGTTTTATGATACTCATTAACAGTTAAAAAGACAAAAATCCCCAAACCCTATATATTTACTCCTTATAATAACTAACATTAGAAAGAAAATTTCATTCAGCTCACAACTTGCTTTCAAAAAGTGAATCAATCAGTACTCCATTAGCTGTTACAAGCAAATCCACCAAGAATTCTGAAGAAAATAATTTGCTACCAGGTATCTCAGGGAATTAATAAGTCCTTTAATTATGATAATTTCAAAGGTGAAAATATCTAGATACTTTCAGCATTAAAACTCTTTAAAACATGGATAATGAGTCTGTCAAAAAAACACACTTAAAATCAAGTTTATAAAATGGACACAAAGTCTGCTTTACAGCAAGTTTTAGAACATACTCTTTTCTTTTTAAAGGCAAAAATGTTTTTTCAAGTAGCACTTACTACAATGAAAGCCATTTTTCACTCACTCGCAGAGTGAAGAAAAGTTTTTAAAATACAGATGAATGAAAACTTTTGGTTTTTTTTTTAACTAAATATATTACAATTAACCTAAGTGCAGACTTATCAGATTTGGTCCACTAAATGTGCAAAGGTGACATCACCATTTTTTGTTTTAAATGTATGAAGGAAAATAGCAAGCCTGGATACAGAGTATGGATGTTTAGGGAGAGGGAACAAAATACTGGGAAAATGACTGCAGATCATGCAGAACAATCACCTGCCAAACAAATTAAAAAATAAATAAGTGTGTGACTCAAGGCAAGGGGACTAATGAAAGGTTGGTCTGTAAAATTACACAGCCAAAAATTAAACTTAAAAATAAAGATTTCATGTATAGAATGAAGTAGACCTGGTGATTGAAGGAGAAAAGTCGTCATACTCATAGGAAGGAGAGAGATCAGAGCGACTGCCACTACCCTGTGAGAAGGGAATGTCCGAAGGACTAATTCCAAATTCCTTTACTCTGCAGCAGCAAAATACAGCAGCAAATTAAAAGAAAATGTCCTCAGAAACATAGTCAAAATGACAACTCTTTGTTTAGCATACTTCTTAAATAGTTTAACTATAAAACTATTATACTGAAAAACAAGTGTGCCAACATATTTAGATCTTCTGCAAACAAAGTTACAGATCACTAACGAAACCGAACAAAACCAGTGCTGCTGATTTGGCAGGGGACTATACTAACAGTTTTTTCAGAAGAGTAATTCCAGATTTCAGGTCATGAAGTTAATAAAATTTGCTCTACATTCAGTATTCCACTAAATGGCTCCTTTTAAAATACCAAACCACTACAGCTGCAAAACTTTAAATCCTCTTCTGACCCATCTTACACTGCACACATACTGTTGTTTAGCAGCTCAAAATTAATTGTACTTTGGAAACAATATATTGCTACCAAAAAAATGAAATATGACACAAAACACATGAAGCAACTGTACAGTGACAGGCATTTACTCCAGTCCTGATTTGAGCCAGGATAGCACTGATTTTCTTTCTATTAATTTTACTTTCAGCCAAGTTTCTTCCAAGTAGCTGCAATTGCTGAAACTAACAGCATGTTTCTTTCTCAGTGTCTGCTTCTGGGACTGATAATGCTCCAATTTTACAGTTACTGATGGAGACCTGTGTGCAGAACCAAGGCTACCGCTTGCTTCTGAAACTGAGCTGTAGAAAAAAAAGGAAGTAAAGGGATCACACCTGCAGCCTCCTTTAAAGAGGTTCAGTTTCCAACCCCTAAGTTAATAGAGAACATCTGTCATTGCTGGCCCCAATTCCATAACATATAAATTTAACAGTAAAGGGAAGCCCAGTTTCACCACAACTATTCAGGATAATAGAGACAGGAGTATAAGTAGTTACATGGCATCTTTTTCTGCAGTCACTTCAGCAATACACATTCTATAAGGGCTAAAAGATCCCACAAGTCTTTAGGATCGTGGGAGGTCCTTTGTTATGTTACTGTCACCAGGAGAGTAGATGCCTCATTCTCACCTGAAAGGAAATCACACAGACTGGTCCAAGCCAGGCAAATTTGCTACTAACTCTCTAGATCCAGACACAGAGACAATGGTATAAGCAGACCACCAGGCTATAAGCTTTCCTAGCAGCCCTTTGCACCCACTTAGCATCTGGCTGACTGGGGCCCCTGCCATGGAGAAGACATGGCTCAGTCATGTCTTTCACTAGGACACACAGGCCACTAGGTGGTAGCCTCTTCTGGCCAAATCAGGGTTTCTGATAGCCTAGGGGCTTGTTTGCCTCCTTTACTCCTTGCAGCAAAGTGCAGGGAGAGCTTCTGGGTCTCAGGTCTGCCTGCAGGACCTGATCACTCTATCTCCACAGGCATTAAACAAAAAACTGCAGCAGGGGAAGGCATCCTTCACACACACTGAAGAGAGACGAGCACTTTCAGAGAGTCACAGAGGTCTTCAGAGATGTTGCAACAGCCTCTGGAGGTGCTAATTTCTCCATAGTGGTTAAAAAATTACTGCTGGATTAACAGACTCATTACTCATGGGTCTTAGATATTTGCCTGAAGCTGGAAAAAAAAATCATATATGTGTATGAAAAATATTGTTAACTGCATGTAATTCCACCAAGAGGACGAAAAACACCCCACTACATTGAATGTAGGTATTCAGCTAACACTCCAGGGAATGATCACGAATACTGACTACTACTTAATCCAAAAGGTGGTGCCTCCAGAGCACAGGCAAAACTAATAGGGGCATCTCCCACAGTCTTTGCAATCCACATTATCCCAAGGAATAACCAATATAATAAGAAGAAAGAGCTCAAGTTTTTCCTGGGGCTGGTTTAGATTAAATATTTGGAAAAATTTATTCACTGAAAGGGTTGTCAGGCTGCCCAGGGAAGTGGTGGTCATCATCCCTGGGGGTATTTAAGACATATAGATGTGGTGCTTAGGGACATAGTTTAGCAGTGGGCTTGGCAGTACTTGGTTAATGGTTGGACTCAATGATCTCAAAGGTCTTTTCCAACCAAAAGTGATTCTATGATTCTATTTTTGTATCCACCAATGGTTAACAGCTTAAATGCAGTTTCTATTGATTCTACTGTAATGGCTGTAAAAAGTGACAGCTGAAATCAAGTATGAATTTGGATCAGTAATTTGGTTTTAATCTTATTAGGAAATGCAAATACAATAAAATAACTGAAGTAGCTAAAATAATTATACATCATGAAACAACAGTACTAAAAGTACCAGTGGTCAGTGGCAAGTATAGCTTTAAGTAATAACGTTTTCCATACCTATTTGCGTATCTCAATGTATTTAGAGTGTTTTCACATGATGCCATCCCCGGAGAAATTGTAGCAATCTGGAGAAGACAAGTTGCACCTCAGTAAATAATATTGTACAGATTAAAGGGTAACCTAATTAAAGTTATATATTTTTCAATCACCAGTTTCATTTGAGATCTTCTACAAAAACTGTCTACTATGTACAGCTGTCTACATAAAATTACATGTCAAGGAGAGAGATGTCAAGTAAAAGCTTCAATTTGATTTTTTTAACCTTATCTGGAACATTAAGAATTCATAGAAATTTTAGTCAATTTCCCACATCTCATTGTCCTGGTAACATAATACATGAATGCAAAACTCTAACTGAAAAAATAAACACTCTCAAAAAGGGAAATACCCAACTCAGTAGAAAGTAAGTCTACTATATCCTGCAAAAAAATTATCAGCTATTTTTTTAATATATCTTGGTATGCTGTTCTCCATAAAACCAGTCTGTATACTGATCTGAGAGATCTATTTGAAACACAGCCCAAAACAGAACTTATATTAAATTAACAATATTAAGGTATTAAATATTAACAATATTTAATATTAAATGTGAGCATGTGTTTATAAGTAAATTTTTTTCTCAATATTTTTCTTAATAATTTCTCAATAATTCTCAATCACAAATATTTTTTTTGTCATTTATAACTTCTCTGTGAATAATTCTTGATAGCTAATTCATTATCAAACATACCTGGAATCTCTAAGTCTTTCCTTTTCCAGTTAAACAGAATACCCTGAAGACTTCACTTTTTTTTCAGCACTCAGAAACAATAGTAACAGTGATCAGGCAACGGTGGTGTCATTATTTGTCCTAGCTTCTCTCAGTGGTGCAATTTTTTCAGCTGTGCTTCTTTCAAGAGAGTCATAAAGGCACAGCCCAGGCCAAACACTATGATTCTACACACTAACATTTTTTTTTTGTGGTAGCACAGCATCAGGAGAACAAAACTGATGAAGGTTAGAAAATCCTGGTCTTTTCTTTCATCCTGCTGCTGCTGTTACTGAACAAAAGCACTGGTAATCATCCTGAGAGGCATTTGTCCCACGATGGTGAAAGGAAAAATACGTAGTGGGAGGGGGTTAGAAAGTCTAAAAGAGCCTGCTACAATATTGAATTAAGTTTAAACCTTTAGTACTGGTATCAGCTACTGACGAAAACTACAAGCTCAGATTTAAAAAAAAAATATGATAGTATCTCTCTTTATAGGGGTGCTAGTTAACAAAACCCTACAACTTTCTTCTGTAATACAAACCCAGGCAGATGGAGCTTGTTTAGCCCTGTAAGGCCATCCATCCAAGAGAAGGATATTCTAACTAAACCTACATCCTGAGGACTTCCCTGTCACTGTCCAAGCTTGCTAGGCCATGGCAGACAAACCTTAGGAGTAAAGGAAAGAGGAGGGCCAGTTCTGTGCATGCTGTGCCTCACCTAAAAAAAACACAGTGCAGGCTCAAAGGGTGAACCCACCCTTGTAAAGCCACTGCAGCAACAGGCGAGGGTCGAATCAGCAGGGGAAAGGTGCACTGGAAGCCACAGACCCAACCCTGCATGCAGGTGGCTCAGGAGGTTGGTCGCTCAAGACTGACCCAGGAGATGACAGTCTTGTTCGGCTGCAGCCTGAGTGACCATGCTGCCTTTTTCAAGGAGAGCACTGCTTGCTCCACATGGAGAGGAGCCTAGAGAAGGTGGCCTAACCAAAGGTCATCTTCACCCCCCACCCAGCTGGCTAGCCACAGGCAATGGGCATCTTCTGATGTAGTCAAACAATGACAATGACACTAAGGCATACACCTGCCTCTAACGGTGTGTTCAGATTGACACATGTTGGAACATCAGAACCATGCTTGTTACAGTGGACAGTGGGCATCCTGAGTGTCATTCTGCTCTAATTGCCCACAAACTGTCACAACTTAACATCGAGATTGCTGAAGTTTGTCTTGATGAGGAAGGCAGTCTTAGAGAACATGGTACCAGCTACACACGCTATTGGTCAGGCAAACCCAAAACCGAAAGACATTTCTCAGGAGTTGGCTTCATGATTAAAAAACCTATCGCCTCCAAACTTGAAAATTTGCGGACATGTCATTCCGATCACATTAATTCTTTACACCTCCCACTACGCAACAAGCAACGTGTTGTTCTCTTCAGTATATTTGCCCCAACCCTCCAAGCTGACCACGCAGAAAAAGTCAAATTCTATTCTGACCTGCGCTGTCTCACCCACAAGGTTCCTGCAGGTGATAAGATCATAACCATAATCCTAGGTGACTTCAATGCCAGAGTAGGAAAGAACTATGAAGCCTGGAAAAGAGTACTAGGCAAGTGTGGTGTTGGAAACTGTAATGACAATGGATATCTCCTGCTGTTTTATGCTGAGCAGCAGCTCAGCATCACCAACACTATCTTCCAACAGAAAGACAGCCTGAAGACAACCTGGATGCATCCTTGATCCAAGCACTGGCAGCACAGTGACTATGTCTTAGTGTGCCAGAGAAATGTTCATGATGGTCCGTCATGCCCGAGCGATACCATACAGATCACTGCCTTGTGCAATGCAAACTTACCCCCAACTTTAAGCCCAAACCTAAGAGGGGTGGCGTCCCAAGGAGGAGACTCAAAGTTAATGATCCTCAAAAAGACACGGTGAGAAACAACTTCCAGGTAAACCTTCAAGTTAGACTTTTAGGTCATGCCATAGATCCCTCTCCTGAAGCTCTTTGGCAGCACATTAAAAATTAGCATCCTGCAGTCCTCTGAAGAATCCCTAGGGTTCTCCTCAAAGAAAAACAAAGACTGGTCTGATGAAAACAACCAAGAGATCCAAAAAGAGAACCGCTCACCAAGCACACCTTGCTCAGTAATCTTGCCACGCAAGAAAAACAGCTTTTTGTCTTGCATGCAGTAAGCTTCAACAGAAACTTCAAGACATCCAGAAGAAGTGGTAGATCACCCTAGCAGAAAAGTCTGAACTATGCGCAGCTATGGGTGACGACAGGGGGCTCTATGGAGCACTGAAAGCAGTGTATGTACCCACACACCAGGTTCAAAGCCTGCTATTCAGCACAGATGGCCAAATGCTTCTGACAGATAGAACCTTCATCCTGAACCGATGGTCTGAAAATATGACTCTCTTCAGTGCCAGCCATGTAGTCCAAGGCTCAGCAATTCAGCATATTACACAACAACTGGTGAAAACTGAATGGGACATAGCCCCTACTTTGGGAGAGAATCTTAAAGCCACGCAGCAGTTGAAAACTGGAAAGACAGCTGGGGTTGATGGAATTCCATCTGAAGTCTGGAAGCATGGAGGCCAAGCACCCCATGCTAAATTTCACGAGCTTCTTGTGAATTGTTGGGAACAAGGTGTACTACCACCAGATCTCCGTGATGCAGTCATCATCATCCTGTACAAGAAGAAAGGAGAAAAGTCAAACTGCTCCAGCTACCAAGGTATAACTCTGCTCTCTATTGTTGGAAAAATCCTTTGCAAGAATATTTCTGAATAGACTAGTACCTGCTATAGCAGGGGAAGTTCTACCCGAAAGCCAATGTGGTTTCAGAGCCAATAGGAGTACCACAGGCATGGTATTTGTTCTCAGACAACTTTAAGAGAAGTGTAGGGAACAGAACAAAGGTCTTTATGTGACATTCATTGACCTCACTAAAGCTTTTGACACTGTGAGTAGAAAGGGCCTGTGGCAAATCTTGGAACGACCGGGATGCCCCCCCAAGTTCCTCAAAATGATCATCCTGCTACATGAGGATAAGCGGGACCAAGTCAGATATGGCGATGCACTCTCTGAACCCTTCCCAATAATCATTGGTGTGAAACAAGGCTGCATTCTCACACCCACTCTATTCACAATCATCTTTAGCACGATGCTTCAAAGGGCCACGGCAGACCTCGATGAAGAAAATGGCATTTACATCCAATATTGTACCAATGGGAGCCTATTCAACCTAAGGTGACTGAAGGCCCACACCAAGACCCTAAATCACCATGTCTGAAAGTTGGGGTTTGCTGATGATGTTCACCTCATTGTTCACACAGAAGCAGATCTGCAGTGCGTAACATCCTGCTTTGCAGAGGCTGCATATCTTTTTGGTCTGGAAGTCAACTTAAGAAGACAGAAGTTCTCTACCAGCCTGCACCACAAGAAGACTTCCATCATCCCCACATCACCATTGGCAAATCAGAACTTAAGAAACTCCAGCAGTTCAGCTATGTGGGATGCATTATTTCTTCAGATGCCAAGATTGACAAAGAGATAGACAACAGATTAGCAAAGGCATACAGAGCATTCAGAAGACTTCATAAAAGAGTCTGGAGCAATGAACACCTGAAGAAAAGTAAAAAGATTAATGTCTATAGAGCCAGTGTACCATCTATTCTTTTATATGGGTCTGAATCATGGGTCATCTACTGCCATCACCGGCAACTCCTTGAACGCTTCCATCAGTGCTGCCTCTCTACAGTCCTAAACATCCACTGGACTGACTGTGTGACCAATGTTACTGTCCTTGAACAGGCAAGGGTCACCAAGTATGGAGACCATGATACTGAGGATGCAGCTGTGCTGGGCAGGGCACGTCTCCAGGATGGAGGATCACCACCTCCCTAGGATTGTGCTCTGTGGTGAACCTGCCACCAGCTGCCACAATAGAGGAACCCCTAAGAGGAGATACAAGGACTCCCTGAAACAATCCCTCAGCTTTGTCCATATTGACTGCCATCAGTGGCCCACTCTGGCCTCCAGTTGGAGGTCATGGAGAAACACATCCATAATTCTGCTGCCTCCTTTGAGAACACACAGAGAATCAGTCTAGAGGAGAAAAGACAGCGCAGAAAGAACCGTGCCTTGCCAGTACTGTCGCAGGAAACTTTCTGCTATGCCTTTTGCAACCAGACTTGCTTATCCTGCACTGGCCTTACCAGCCAAAAGCACTTGTGCAAGCGTGGGTAGAGCCCTTCTTAAATCTTTGTTCGTGAAGCCAAGCCATAAATATATATATATAGATAGATAGATAGATAGGTAGGTAGATAGATATAGATGTCTATAAATATAGATATAAATATATGATTATATATATTTACATATACAAGTTTCTTAAATCCTTCCAAACTCATTTAGCATGAAAGGTGTGTGCACCTCCTCCATCACTTCAGTGCTCAGAGTACAACACACACAGCAACTGCCACCACACCAGGGACTGCTCACGCATTTCTAAGTGTGTAAGGTAGAGCTGGTATAGGTAAGTGGCACCAGAGATGGATACCCTGTTCAGGGTACAGGAACCTATGCACAGGACTCAGTCTGCTGGATACAAACATTGACTATATGTCCTCATATCTCAACAAGTCTAGCCCAGGCAGGACAGGAGGACTCCAACCTCCCTATCAGTCACTTCCTCATTAGTAATCCAAATGAGGATGGAAAAAGCTATCCTTAAGACCCGTTAATTACCATTCTCCCTAATCTGAATGTGGCTACATTGACTACATGCCATCTCAATGGTATCAGTGGCTTTTTTGGGACTCCTTACTCTCACCCTGGGCACTGCAGCACATCAAGGGTGCAGCACTGACTGAAAAATGAGGCTGTTCTATGTACTTTGCAAACTTCATTTCTACTTACTTACAGAGGGGATTTTTTCCTTTACTTTAGAACTATATGCAATACAAAATAAAGGAATGCAAGCTTTATCAGAAATTGAGCACCCATAGATCATGTATTATTCCCAATGGCATTGTCAAATATTTATATGGTAAAAATGTTATGATAACTCTGAGAGAAGAGTAATAATTCAATACAAAAGCTTCACTTAAACAAAGGCAGCTGATTAGCACTTTAAGTAAGTATGGGTGATGATGACAAGTTCATGAAAGATTCATAAATGTTAATTATTCTACATAGAGAAAAGTAATTTCCAACACACGTATCTTTTGAAACCTTCTTTGGCAGTGTGGATACACTAGCTAGAGAGGCACAGTCTAGCTTTTCAATCCTGTACAGTACAGTTATCTCAGTGTAAAGAAAACTATCCTGTCTTTTCATGAACAAACCGAAGGAGAAAAAAATATTATACAAAAAGCTAGTTTACCACCATTTTCAAATAAGAACCATGCATAATAGCTAAAGGGAAGATTAGGCTGCCCTAGCACCATGGTTTTCCTGCTGTGGTCTGCAGACTACTCTGGCCTCTAGTCTGCTAAAAGTAATCAAAACTAAAAAGCCTAGTACTGGGTGTCCAATGGAGAGAGTTTACATTTCCAATAGGTAGAAATATTAAGGCTGCACAAATGAAGCAAACTGTACAAGTGCTTTTATTTGTCCTTTCCACTATCTGACAGAATTCTGTTTTTCATGCTGATGCAAATGCACATTCATACACTGTACTCTGTATATGTACAGTATGTACACATACATTGGGTATGCATCCCATCTATCCCAACTACTTCCCCTGTCAACAGCCCAGAGCATATTGTGATGCTTTTGGTAAAACTTTAAATTTGTCTCATTTAAAGATCATCACTCACTGTACTTCTACTCTACACAACCTCTTGCAAAAATCTGAGTCAGCTAAATACTCTCATAAAGATATTATTAAACACTTACAGAGAGATAAAAAAAAACTTCTCAAGCCTAGCCTGAGGTGCCTCGCTAGAAAAACAGAACAAGCAATATGAAAAGCCACTACAAAGTAAGAAGGGAGAAAGTTATCTGAAATGTCTCTGCTGAAAGTCTCACTCCACATACAGTGTCAGATAGTGGAGAAACTGAAGTCCAACACACTGCCACTAGCAAGACACCCATTTTAAACACAAAAGCCTAATTTCCCAGTGTCTTTTCTCATTGTAATTATTAGAAGAGTTAACCAAACCACTTACCATACAGGTACGGGAGTTTTCTCCTATGAATGAATCTCTTAACACCTGAGTAAGTTTACTTGCTCTGAAGGGTGTATGAGGTTTATTCCGGCCTAAGGCTCTAATGCACTCCTGAAGAACAAGCAGGTTTATGCATTAATTTTAACATGGGCTGAATACATATAATACAAATGCAACTCCAAATCAGAAAACACATACCTTAGTTACATTGCTGTCTCCTAAAGTATCATTACAATTCACAAAAGCTTGGATTCAAAAAGTGTTAGGCTTTTACCTCCTATTAAGTTCAGCAGAGAGGTAGCAGCTTAAAAAGGACTCAGAAGCCTAAAAACTTTCTGAATCTTATCCAAAATGCTTACATCTGCTGTATCCAACAATAAAACAAAAGTCAATGTTGTTGTTAAATATCCAGAATAACAATTATTTCTCATTATCAGCTGCAAAGGCCTGAATCATCTACAACCTCTGTCAGCAGAAGCAGTAAGGATATGCAAACTCTATCAATTAAAAGCACAATTTGGTACAATTACCAAAGTAATTCATCTGTCCTCCCATTTTAGATACATATCAGAAAAGTCTTCAATTTCAGCCACTGGGGATGTCTTGTGCCTTTTTTTTTTTTTTTTTTTTTTTTTTAACTACACACAAGTCAATAACGCAGTGTTTCTGCAATGTTTCTACTTGGTAATCACTAAGCGTTCCTTCATGCATTTAGAGGAAAAATCAATATTCTATTTTACCTGTCACATCATTAGAAAACGTAGACAAGCAAAGCCTGCAAAAACACTCACTTTAATAGATGTTGCTATTATGGCTTCCACATACTCAAAGGCAATGGAAGTATTTCAGTTACCTTGAGTGCTAAAAGGCTCTTGTTAATTTCCGCACCTTCCAGTCGTGTCTGCCTATCTGCACTTGAAGTATCTGCTCCTCTTTCATTGCCAGCCAAATCAATCAGAGAAAATTTACCATGCAATTTCCCTTTCCTTCTGAGAATAATCTGAAACACTGCATGGCTTCGAGATGAGTGTGCATTTGCAGATGTCTGGCCAGATGTCCTTTAAATAAAAAGAAGGGAAGTACATACAAGCAGGAGAAGGACCTTACATGTTAAACACACCAGCTTCAGAATGTCAGACTTTTCAAGGCAGTGTTCTGTTTTTTCTTATGTCTGTTGACAGCATGTCTAAAGTTCTTGTGGATACTAAAGATACCCTAATAAATTGATGTACATAGCACAATTCCACCTTTCCCCACCTCTTCAAACAGAGACAGGAGATCAGTAGTATCTTACCTCCCTTTTAAAAGCAAGCAGAATCAGACCTTCAAATATTTCAAATTATCAAAGACCATACATGTAAAATGCTCAAGGCATTTTTATTTGATGAGGCAGCAGTCTGCCCACAAGATTTATTTTAAAAACACTGAAACTTGATTCTTAAAAAAATTAAAAATTTTATGCTTAGCCTGTCACTATAGATAAAGGCCTTACTAAAGCTGAATAATCTGGCAGTACTCCAGATTATAAATTATGTGAATTTAAGTCAGTAAACTGGTTATATAATGCATGCAGTTCCTGTAGAAAAATAAGTTCTTATTTTTCGCTAGGAGCCAGAGAGGCTTTAGTATGTTTATCTAAAAAGTAGGGAGATTCCTCACTTGCAACCAACATCATTAAAAATTCCACTGTGTATTATAAACCCATCATTATAAAGAACCGCCCCAAAAAATCTTCACCTGGTTCTTTAATATGCATTATAAAACTGGTGGAAGCTAATGGAAATACCTGCAACTGTTGCCTATTTCAATAAGCTTAAGAACATCTTCCACGCATTTGACTTCCCGTTCCTGTAATCCCACCACCTGGACTTGCTGTTTACCATCTTCTAACACTCTTAGTTTTGTCTTCCTGTTCAACAAGTCAAAAACCTTTGGGGAGTAGGGAAACAAACAGTTAAAGAGCTGCTTTAAAAAACACTTTTGTTTCAAATCCCATCTCAAAATATTCAAAGCATTCCATGGAAAAAAATATGACTGTAAGGGAAGCATGAAGACTTAACTTAAAAGAAAGCTTTCAATACAAAAAGGAAAAAAATATTTTATACAAGAAGCTCAAAATATCATTTGTGAAAGGGAAATTTCCTTCCTTTAGAGAAAGACCAGGTACTTACTTTACCACTGTATATCTCGAAAAATGTTGCATATACTTGAAGTTCTAACTTCTTATAATTTGGCTTCTTTAGCATTAAGAATACATCTCGAGCTGTGAATACATTTCCAGAGTGAAAAGAAATATCCTATGTATTTTCATTTAGTGAAGACTCACTAATACATAACAGTCTATACTACAGCATCTCTTACACTTTTCAACTCTAACCAGATAGGGTCAGTATGCTAAGTCTAAAACACTGACATTTAAATAGCCACATTACATCAGAGATTGCAAAATTATAGACTTAAACGTCTGTTATGTTTACTAAATCTTTTTAAAGTAATCAATATATACATTGCTTTACTACCTGAAGACTATGCATCTAGGAACCACTTTTGACATTAACAAAGCTCTACTGTAATGCAGTATATGTAGCATCTTATATTTGTATGACAGGGAGCAGAAAACATACCAGTCTCAACTACACTGCAAAAAGCCAATAGATCAATAAAATCTCACCTGCAAGTGCATATATTCCTTTAGAACAATCTTGATTCTTTCCTGAAAAGTCACCACCCATAGTCTAAATTCAAAAAGCAAAAGACAAAAAAAGACAAAAATACACTATAAAGATCACAAAATTGTAACTTATGAATTTTTTACTTACTAGAATTTATCTAAGAATATCATACATAAAAAGAATTGTATTGATGACATGTAGAAAAAATACTTACATGGGTTTTTCCACTGCCTGTTTGCCCATATGCAAAACAAGTGGCCATTCCTCTTTCAAATATAGTCTCCACTAATGGTCGAGCTGTAAACCTTAAATGCAAAAATCAACAGAACTTAAGAAACTGAGTAGTTTAAGATGCCACTGGCACAAGGATGCTATAAATTTTGAGGCCAGAAGTGATACAGCTGGTCCTGTACTTTGAATGGCCAAAGGGCATCTCCACATTAATTACTGAACTACAGAGACTATCAGCTCTAGAACATTAAAATATCCCAATCAATCAGGTAATATTATTTTTTTATTAACTCTAAAAAAAAAATGTCCTTGTTTCAATGATACAACATAGCACAGCTTTCTATATGGACTTTGGAGCTCCCTAGAACAGACTGCATTAGAAGACATGGAAGTAGGAGACTGGAGCAGATACATAGGTTTTGCCAATACTAAAATTCTGCTATTGTTTTGGTTTTGGATGTGTTTTTTTAATTTCTCCAGTCAGCTACCAAGATTAAAGTTAGAAGACAGGTGGCCAAGATATTGTACATTCTTTACATTTTGAGAACATATACATACTGAGAAAAATCTCAAGAAAATATATACCAAATCTCTTCAGAATGGAAAAAAATTGTTATCCCATATGTATTATTTGCCAGTTAAAATATTATCCAAATTATCATTTTTCTACTTCAGAATATTAACTTCTAAAAGTATACAATTATTACAATTATTACTCTTACTTCAGCTGCTCATCACTACTCTTTCATGAAAAACTCCAAAAGCCTAAGAAAGCCTAAGAGAGATTTACCAATGAAGGTCAGAGTCTCTCTGCAAAAGTCTTGCTTTCTAAACTTTTTCTAGGTGCTTATACATCAAGTAGCATTAAGTGACAGAAACAGAAACAATCGTTATCAGAAACACTGAGGGGTTCACTTAAAAAAATAATCTGGGTAAGATGGAGCCATTGAGCAACCAAGGGTTATGCAAAAATCTGTTAAATGTATCACGAATTTTCATTAAAATATATATCAGAGATTAATTTTGACCAGCCATATTCTTCGTTTTTTCCTTTCTTTAGACACAGACTTCCTCTGTCCTGAAAATAATATTTTCATAATCTGGTGTATTTCACAAAGCCTATACCCAGAACACTCCATTTTATCTGTTTAATTGAGATGGAAAGTATCTAGTTTTCTCATTTATAATATATAATAATAATATATAATTCATAAAGCGTTATACAGCTCCAAATGGGGCAAAGTCAAAACTTTACTTTTACTTCTTTGCCATTTTCCTTTTTCAGAAATGTAAACTATGGTTCTTCAAAATTCAAAAAGCATACCCATTCAAACTGGTGTGTGTTTTTTAATATTAAAGAAAACTTGCAACTCAGTGTTGCTGCTAATAGAGGTAAATCCAGAAATACTTGAAATACAACTTAAGCAAAATAATAGTAAATAGTAATAATAAATATTATAATAGCAAGAATGAGTTTTTCTTCAAACTGAATAACATTTTTCAGTACAGAAATGCAGTGAGTTACTTTAGGGTACTGGAGAAAACTGGAATAAATTACTGCACTATTTTTTCCCCCAGTGTGACCCAACTGGGGTGGCAACAGATGACAATATGTAGCTTGCTCTTATTTCTATTATTACAAGAGGCACTGAAGCAGATTTTCCTTCATATAATAATCACTATTGTGCCCTATGAGAAGCAAATAGCCTGTATTGCTACACAGACGAGAGATTTACTTTTTCTACTTAACACCTTTCAGTATCTGCCCATATTGCCCATATTACCTCTTACGCTGTAATGTGGTAAAAATTGCCCAGAAGAAACTGAATACAAAAATATAACAATACTGTATGCCAAAAACACCCCTCACATTTGAACACCATGCTCAGAATGATAAATAACAGCAAGGAG
Source organism: Heliangelus exortis (assembly GCF_036169615.1). Lineage (NCBI taxonomy): Eukaryota > Metazoa > Chordata > Aves > Apodiformes > Trochilidae > Heliangelus > Heliangelus exortis. The sequence goes on along the minus strand of NC_092454.1, from coordinate 20,804,823 downwards.
AACTGTTTTTTTAAGCAGAACTATTACAAGAGGCAAACATCCATCTCCTGCAACTCCTCAGTATTTCTCAGAAAAGATGGTGCCAGTAGACAACCATGCAGGACAGATATCTCCAAAGTCACACCTTTTCTATTTACACCAAGTCATCTCTTGATGTAAACTGACTACGCAGATTTTCCTTTCACCACCTTTGTCCTCCTAGTCATATCAAGCATAAAACAGCAGTTTGAATTTTCAAGATAGTAATTCTTTGAATTTTCTGTTATCCACTGCCCGGATGTTAGCATCCAATACCACCCAGGATACAATGATAATGTTCACTTACTAGTTGCTGGATTAAAAATAAGAATTAAGATATTTTTGTCACTATTCCTTAAGGCTATGGGAACCACGTCCCAAGCATAAGGAAAATTATCTTATTCAAACTGCTGTTTAATATAAATATTCCTTGCAGAAAGCTTCACAGGATTTAGACTGTGTATCAAGACTATGACTTGCTGTGGTGTCTAACCTTTCTTACTACTTTTTCTACTCCATTTAATGACTTGTACAAGGTAATAAGATACTTCTAAACATGTTTTTGAAAGTGCTGCGTGCATTATTCTGTGCCAGCTGTGGTAGTGGTACAGAAGAATACAGGAGAAAATGGAAATCCAAATACCTTGGGGTTGAATGTGGATATGTCTATGTTACTGTTCATTTTAAATCAAAAAGATTCAGCATATTGAGCAAATTACTCCACACATGTCTGTGTTCTATCTGCCAGATTGCTTACAGCAGCCAAACTGGCTTGTGTATCTCAGCAACACAAAGCGATATAACCTCTCTTGCTTTCTTTGTACTCTCGCAACCCTCTCAAGATTTGCCATCACCTGTTAAATCTATTAGATTCAAACTGCAAGCTCTTTGGGGTTGGGGTCCTTTTCTTCCAAGTTTCAGGTTCATCAGGTACTACACACATACTAATCAAGCAATAACTCTGAGGCAAATGAAGCGCTCATGAAGTTGTTCAAATACTCAGCAGCTGAGCAGGCAGGAAATACATGCCTGAAAAACAGAAGGGCTTGGAGGACTGAGAGGAGGAAAAAAAGTCAGTGGAAGTGGAGATGATACTGCAGGTGAAGAATTTAGGATAAAGAATTAAAAGCAAAAGTAATCACGCAAAAGAATGGAGGTAGCAATATATAATCTGGTAACACAGAGAACAGGAGTAAAGTCCATGATCAAGGTAAACCCACAGTAATTGACATGGGAGAAACATGAGAAAAAAGATTAACGAAAAAAAAAAAAAGCCATATACACATACCTGTAAACCATTTCATTAGGAGCCGTGTCATCAAAGGCATAATCAAAACGAAAAGTTTGGTTTTCTAGGTACCTTGTTAAGTCCACCTTTTGTTTTGGTTCATGTACCATCACAACATCTTTACTAGGAATTGTTATTACATCAAGGTCTTTCATTAAAGTTTCTATAAAATAAGTGAAATATATATATTTAACTAGCAACATTTCATTATTTTTTACAGTTTTTCATTGTTTACACTCAAAACATCTCAGATAACACAGCTCCTCCAAGGAACAAATCTGCAATGGATTTTGGTTTCTGATGATACTGAGGTAGTAATATGCTACATAAGAGATTTCATTTTGAAAGTCTAGTGATCCTACCCTACCACTTGCTAGAAATTAAGAGAGAGGCTGAACAAGGCTGAACAGAAAAATCAAGTTAATTACAGCACTATCAGTGTAGGTTGCTACGCATTCTGTAAGAACAGTTTCCATGGCATTCTTTTCCCTTAGGACATTTATACTGTTTTACACTTTACTGCCCTATCAGTTGAGTTTTTATATATAACTGGAGTTCCACTGGAGAAACTGAACACTGAAGTTCTACACTGCTTGTACTGTCAAACTTAAAACCACAATTAAATTTGTGACCTTATGATAATCTGGTTTATTTGAAAAAATTGACCTTTTACTTTCCCTAGATCTTTAATGTTGCGGTCATACAAATACAGCTTTCAAAAAGAAAAAAAAATGCTTTCAGTCTATACAGACACTTTCATTTGTGTATTCCTCCTGGAACCTAAAGTATACACCATTAATATAGAATTTCTTTAAAAGAAAAACCTTTATAAAAAACACCTTTGTAAGAAGAAAAAGTTGAAAAAGCTAAAGATCCTTCCTATCATTAAGAATGAACAAAAGCCATCTAAATGTGATTTCAATAGTGAGTTCTTAGGTTATAATTACTAAACAACATTACAATTTATTGCTAATTGTTGTGTGAGAGATTAGTCAGGAAAACACAGAACCCAGTGATGCATGATATGCACAAAAATAAAGATCCTTTTCGTGTACGGTCAGGATCCTAATGTGTCCTACTTGCAATCCTATGTAAAATTTTTTCAGGCATACAGTTCAAAAATTTGATGTGGCTTTATACAACTGGATAGAATCTTTTAATCTGTTAACATACTGATAAAACAGTACCATGGTTAGTTAACATTGCATGATATTACACACCAACAGAAATACGCTTTCAAGACACTATATAATTTTTCAACTGCACTGCAATAAAATGAAAAGCAATTATTCCGCAGTAATCACAGAGATGAAAGAAAGAACAGTAGTGAAAAGAGATATATGAAGGACAACTCTTTGCAGCAAAATCTCTTCAGACTAAGCAAAGCTGATTTTTGTTAAATGATTGTTTGGAATAACGCATTTACCTGCTCCCACCTATTTTTTATGATGACCTATATTCCTTCATGATGAAAATTTGGAACAGTGCCCCTGAAAACCACCACATATTTCTCAATTATAAATGTGTGATGGAAAGAAAACCTTAAAACGTCAGAAACATCTATTTCTTGCAAAGTCAATACACAGGGTGATTGATACTGAGAACCTAAGCATTTTGGTAGTAATTTTATGTTGGTGGGACTGATGAAATAAACTATTTTACTTATTTCTCTTCCATTCTTTTATATTCTTGAACTCTAAAATGTGGAAGGAGAAACACAGTGGAGTGTGCGGATTCAGATGATGATATCATGATTACTAGATTACCTCCGTGGTTCATATTCTGCATAGATTACTTCATTAATAACTTTTTAATGCAGCTTATTCTGAAAAATGCTAAATAACTTTAGTACCAACCTCCTTTTTACTTAGACACTCACCTCCCTATAAAAATACCTCTGAACTCTTTTTTTTAAAACCTCCAAACTACTAATACTTAAAATACACAACTTACACAAAATCACATCCTACTTCTGAATGTACCAACCAACTTATGCTCCATGACAACTTGCTATCATTTACTGTAATTTCATTTTATCCACCTTCAGCACAGGTAGAAGGCGACATTTCCCAAGAACGTATCAGATTTCTATGCTCTTCTAAGTTTTTCATATTTTATTAAAGATGACTTCCACTGGTGAAACAGAGATTCAACTGCAACTGCAACCAGTTGCATGCATTAAATATAAATATGTTGTACAAAATAGTTTAAATTATCCAGTTTTTGAGATTATGCATTATTTCCAGATCAATAAAAGAAAAAAAATTAGAGAATAATAAAAAAAAGATACAGAGAATAGTAACAGTAAAAATGAGGAAAAAAATATAAAGTAGGGGAAGTGGCAATACAGAGGAGAAAAAATAAGACAAAACCTAACTATATACTGGTTTCAATATGTTTTTCCTCTCCCATACAATTCTCCCACTTTCATCTGGATATACTCCAGATAATCCTCGAAGTGTAGTTCTGACAGTACAAAACCAACAAATGCATACCATGTTGTTTTAGTGTCAGACCAATATTCTTTGAGTCCTTTAGCTGAACAAAATGTAATAGAAAGAGAAGGAAACATCTTTCAAAACAGAAGTCATCTTGCTTAAGCACTAGGTTCAGGCAGGCTTTATCCCAGAAGCATTTGCGTTCTTAATTTCTCACTGAAAGTAGAGAATTTCATTGGAAGATTGGAATTTACCTGGAGCTGAAAACCTAAACTTTTTTTTTTTTTAACACAAACTTCAGTCTCATGAACACCCAATAAGAAGAAATGTTTTAATATTAATCAACTATAGCAAAAAGTCACTGGGGAGTCATTCTAGACCCTAGTAATTTTTCAGTGGCACTTCATACGCCCCAAGGTATCTTGCCCAGTCCTGAGCAGCAACTCCAGGGGATACAAATCTCCAGTTTCTCTGTAACCCACTAGCCCTGTTGAGGATGGCTTGGACATGCTTGGTCACCTCACTTGTCATAAGGCATTAGCATTATAGCACTGAATTGCTTCTCTGATGTCTGATATACCTGAAAGTATAAAAATGCACACACAAAAATGTGTAGGGAAGTTTTAATTGGGTAGCTCTCTGCTCAGATAATTAATGTGAATGACAGTTTAAAAGAATGATGATCCTAATGCAATGTACAAATATGGAAAAATAAAAGCAGAATTAATTCCCAGATCAACAAATTACATCTTATATGACCTTGGGGAAAAAAAAAAAAAATTTGAGTCTCTCTGCACCTCAGCTCTGAGCCCATGAAATGGTGATAGTTGAATTACTTGTCCACCCATCTCTATGCAGCTTCTAAGACCATGAAATTTTCTGGGTAAAACACACATATTGTCTAATATAACAGAGTTTCATCTTCAGTCAGTATTTCTACATCACTTTAAAATACATAATACTACTTCCAGAAGCAGCATTTCAGAGAAACAATATTAGCAAAATTTTAAGTGTTCGATACCTTTTTTATTGAGTGGTCGTTTTCGTACACAAACACATATCCTGTGCTCATCAATCTGCAAAGGAAATAATCTTTCAGTGAACTACACCCTAATTCCATTTTACTTTGTTTTACTTCTATTCTTCACTCAATTAGCGAATCTTTTAAACAAAGAGAACTTTCCAAGGCAACAAGACATCTGATCTTGCAGAAGCCCTTTGTGTCTGCACAATAGTCAAGAACCCAAAAGGGAGAACTAGGCATTATTTGGTGGCCTTTTACAGTGGGGTTACAGAGTTGGTGGATAAGGGAAGAGCATCTGACAACATCTGCCTGGTCTTGTGCAAAGCATACGACACTGTCCTGTACATCTCTGTCTCTAAATTGGAGACATGAACTTATCAGATGGGTCACCTGATGGACAAGGAATTGGCCAGATGGTTGCACTCAAGAGTCATGATTGCTCAACGTCCAAGAGGAGACCAGTGACGAGTGGCATTCCTCAAGAGTTGATATTTGAACAAGAGCTGTTTTAAATCTTATATCAGTGTCATGGGCAGCGGAATCAAATACAATCTCAGCAAGTCTACTGATCACATCAAGCTGTGTGGTGCAGTGAGCACACTGAGGGGACCTCAACAGACTGTGAAGGTGGGCCTGTGCAAACTGCGTGAATAGTTCTCTATAACACAGATTTTTTATTAATCTGCTGACACTAAAACTTGTAGTTATTGAAAGTCCCAGACACATAAAAAAGTCATTTAAATATATTTGACTATTTTTCATGTTTACAGACAAGTATACATTGAAAAAAATGAAAACAAATAGCAAAAATATAGAAGGAAAAAAAATTTCCATGTTCCTTGGGTACTTACAGGATCTGCAGTGGTCAGTGGTCTATAATCCAAACTTCCCCTGAAGTCTCTTATCATGCACATAATTTCATAATTCGGATTTGTAGCATCAACATCCTAGGGAAGTAAGCAACAATTTTTAAAACATAGTTTTCTTCCTAAATGGATTAACTTCAGTATCTTCTTTTCCTTTTTTTTTTTTTTTTTTTTTTTTATAAAAGAAGTAAAATATACATTAAATGAAATCTTACTTTTTTTTCCAAAATACCAGAAACTTCTCAAGTACAAGTTTAATGCATTTTTCCATTCAGATGTCACCAATTTACGGATCATAAAGCAAAGCAGTTTTATGTCTCCTATTTAATTTTTGCAAGTAATAGAAAATTCTTTTTAACTAAAGACTTATTAACATTCTACTCAAGAAGAGAAATTATGCCTGCCTTTGACAGAACCTTCATACTCAGAAAACACCTCTGAACTACCATGTAACCCCAGTGTACATAGTAAATGTTTCTCAATCTGAGGAGGGGGCTCAGGGGGATACACTCCATTACACAGGCACAAAACAGACTGCAGAAGACAGTGCAGGCACCCCTGTTGCTCTAAACACAACCCTGCTGCATCCAAATTGGCTAAAGGACATCAATCCTACCACTGGCCATGAGTTAACTCCTATAGTTTCCCAGATGCGCTGGAAGCTCTTCCAAGTCTCTGAGCCCCCACAAAAAGCAGAGGGAACGAAACACAGTAGGCTAAACCCAGGCTCAGAAGTCCTCCTGTTCTTAAAGCTGGAGCCATCAGTACTGGAGCAAATGGACATGTAACAGGCCATGGATGGTGCCCCCTCCAAGCCTTGCTAAGTCTGAGCCTATTGTGAGCTGATCTCTGTTAAACTGCCCAAATGTCCTTTCTATACTATTTCACAACATGATGCTGATGCCATGCATAGGAAGTCCCCTCTGGTGCTCAGACCTTTTTAAGCTTTGCATGGCTCCCCATAAATGACATAAAATTCCCTTTGGATCACTGCTGGTTGTGAAAACAGTGTAGACACTGTTAGGAAGTGCTACATTTGGGTTAACAAGCTGAATATCTGCACCTGTGGCACAGAGGGTCCTCTCCTTAGATGAAGCTGCCCTGGTAATCAAAAGCTGACTGTACCTTGATGACCTTCACCCTGACTACAGTGAACTAAAAACTGTAAGTCCATATAAAATGTATTACTGCTGAAATGTTTCCTTCTAATATCCAGAAAGGGCTATTGTTTATTATGAAAAAAATGTCTGCCTAATATTCCTAAAACCCTGTTTAAAGGTCTTGCTCAGCGCCTGGCTAATCGTTGCTGCATTTCACAACAACAAAATACACAAAGCAATCCGAAACAAAGATACATACACATCACCAAGACGAACAGAGCTTCCTCATACTGGAGAAAGAAAGAAGTTTTTTACAGTGAGGGCTGTGAGACACTGGCACAAGTTGCCCAGAGAGGTGGCAGGCACCCCATCTGTGGAAACATTCAAAGTGAGATTGGATGGGGCTCTGAGCAACCTGGTTTGGTTGAAGTTGTCCCTGCAGTGAGGCTGGACTAGAGGATCTCTTATAAGATCCTTTCCAACCCAAACCATTCCATGATTCTCTGATACAGAAGTTTAATACACAGACACAAAGGCAGTCTTCACAAAAGCAGTAAAAAGAATATTTTAGGTGTAGTACCACATTTTCATACATAAAGCAAAAAATACATGTCCCCTAAACATATAGTCATATTTTGCATTTGTGGAAATTAATGGAAATTAAAGAGCATGGATTCAACATAGGTGATTTTACGTCAACTTAGAAACATCATTAAACCATGATGTAAATTCCCCGAATTATTTACTTGGTGGTAGGTACTTCTGCTGTCAGTAGTGGATCAGTAGTATTTCTTTAGAGACACTAACACATATGCACAGAGCTGCCAACAAGATTACGCTGCTAGATCTGCAAAAGCTTTTACAACACTGTGACAGAAAGTCATTTAATTTTTCTCACAGGATTTTTCTCACAGGAGATTTTTCTCACAGGATTAGCAACTTCATTTCTCTCACCCAAGTTTATAAAAACTTGCTGTCAAAAGGCTCACATGATGCAAAGCTAAACTACAAACATATAGACAAGTTTAAAGAAAAAAAATTTTAAATACATTGTTCAAACTTGAGCCACAAAAATATCTCCCACAAAGCATCAAAGACCATAAAGAACAATTAATCATAATATTTTAGTACCTCCTGAAGAGTAACAGCTACCTAAAAGCCAAAAGTTTGATTATTTTCAACAACAGATTTTCCATAAGAAGTAGCTATCATCAGTAGTAGATCTTTAAGGAACACACAGCAAGAAAAGCAATTTTAAGTAATTATTTTTGTAGGAAGAAAAAGAGGGGGAAGACAGTCTAAAGTAATAAGTTATGAGAGCAATGTAACAAAGCACCAAAATATTTATGAAACTTATGTAAGAATGAAAACAATTTTTAAGATTACGGCTCATAAAAATTACTAAAGACTGAAAAAATCACAGTAATTTTGCAATCATCTTCTCTTGCTGACATGTTATCCATCCAAGCTAGAAATACAAACCTGAGCTCTTTTTTCTCTAAGTTCTTGCTGCTGTAACCTTCTTTTTTCACGTTTCTCTTGCAGTTTTTCAACCTCTTTTACACAATTAGATTTTCTACGTGCTTGAAGAAAATGACAATTTTAAAATATTTTCAGTATGTTGCATGAATTTAGTATATACTCTGTAAAATTTCAATTATATTACTTTTTCAATAGTTAGAATGCATTTATTTATATCAACTACCTATTCAAGGAAATCAGCACATAATAATAATGGCAATTTAATTTCTAAAATTTATAAAGTAAATAAACTAGGAAAAAATAATGGCAATGGGACAATAATTACATGACCAAAAATATAAGGAAAATGACCCTTGGACAGATATATGTGATTTCTTGGTTTTAATTAAAAGAAGGCCCAGGCAAATTAAAAAAAACCAACAGCACCATGGTTTAAAAGAAAAAAATTCCAGATACTAGTACAACTATGACAGAAGTAAATATCTGTTTAGCCACACCTCTCTGCAAAAGCTTCTCAAGGAAGCCTACAGACAACTGCGCATGTAGACCATATGTCATTTACAAACAACATAATCCAAGAGAATATACATGTAATGCCCAGAACAAATGAATCCTTGATACATGGTTTACATACAAGGGGGTCCAAATTCCTTTTTTGCAGCTTGAACTGGAGATATATCTGAAACACTACCATTCTGTTGAGACGAGGAAGACTGCTCAGGAAGCTGAGTAGGTCGTGCGCGCGCAGAACCAACCACTGCGAAGGAAAAGCACAAGCTCATCTGGATACCAAAGAGTAACATTCCTACCCAATTCTGAAATGCTCCATTATGACGAGATGAAACAAAGTCTCTTCCCAGACACACACTCTTATTGGAGGTGAGCAGGAGCCATTTAAGTAACAACTCCATTAATGAAGACACTGGTATGCAGCCCTGTGTTATACACTAACACAACATAATTATTATTAAATACTAATGTTGCATGTGCATATTTTTAAATACTACTGAATTAGTACAACTAGTACACAGAAGAAAGCGTGTACTTGGAGCTATGCAGTCCTGAAGTTTAAAGTGATGAAATTTTACTTATATTGTGATTAAAAAACAAGTAAGAAAAGAAGCCCAGCTGTTTCACATTCTCTAGATGTTACAAAATGGACCCATTTCATTGAACCTGTGATCTCTGGAGGAGCAGAGGGATACAAATGAAAAGCAGCAAAGTGGAGCTCCCTTTTTGAGTGGAAGAAACAAACTTTTTTGATACTACACTGAAAGTGATACAGACACAATCTGTATGCTTAAACTTATACATTGCTTCTGTATGTGCTGAAGATGCAGTGATGTCTGTTTCCAGTGAATGCAGTGGGAGTGGTGAGCATGTGACCTGAATGTTTCAGATTTTTTCCGAGTTGCTTCAAGCAGCTCTGCTTCATCTGGGCTTCCTGCACATGGTCCTAACAAAGTTTGCCAAAGAAGTAGGAAAGTGCAGGTTATCAGCTTTGATTAGCAGCCTAGAGATGACATGCCAAATGCAGGCCAGCTCCCTATGCAACATGGAGACAACTGTGAGACAGGTATCAAACATGTATGGTAGGCAAGACAAATGCCCAAATACAATAGGAGATCTCATTTACAGAACAAATTGAATAATTAAAAAAAAAAAGTGTGCTGAGGAAAGCTTAATTACAAGTCCAACAAAGACCAAATACTTAGGCTGACTGTGAATAGTAGCATGAATAGGACCTCTACAGTTACAGGTTATTCCATACCAAAAAGACAGTTTACTACAAATGACAACAGACAACATGTATGGATATGAAGAGAGGCATCAATAAGATGCCTCAGATTTAAACTATATTAATATGAAGAAAAATTATTAGATTTCCAATTTATTTAGCATCCCTGACAACTGGCAGCAGGGAGAAAGTGGTTCAAATTTTTCACCAGACAAATCTGAACACTTTCAAACATATGCAAGCCCACTTGCTTTTCAAGTTTAAATAGATGGGCTGGAATCTAGTCTGAATTAATAACAGGTGATTAATGTTTGGAAGAAGAATCATCGCCATCATCAGTACAAGTTAGTTGTTTAACGCAGGAGAGAAAATTAAAACAGTAAAGCATTAACTATTCTTTCCAATGTTATAAATGTGTTACATCTGTATTTATACCATACAAACTTTTCACCTATCCTCCTGTGGTATTTCAGCTTTTTTTGGTAGATTTTTTGATATTAACTGTAGAATGAGAAATAATCCATAGGGTTTAAGTAGTTTTTGAACAAATGTTTACACACAAATTGTTACTAAACAAAGACAAAAAACTGAAAGCATAAGAATTTTAAGTGCACTACTTCATGTACATTGAAACACTTAATAAAGCTGAAGCAAACTGAGGATGCTTTAGCTTGGAAAAGTCCACACACAGTTTAATGAAGCTTAATTAATTAACTTTTTTTTGCACCTTCAGTTCAGCTTAATGAAAATTTTCTTCATGCTTTAACTTGCATATGAACCCTATTCCTAGACATATATAGGAATAGCTCTAGGAATGTGTCTCATTCACACATACCAAAGTAGAAATGCAGCACTATTAAGGAATGTTAGGTGAGCAGGTTATAATGTTCCCATTTTTTTTAATTCCTTGAAATGGAAAGAGATAACACTTACCTCTGTTATCTCTGGAAGGGATATCATTCTTAACTGGTGCCATAGTTCGTCGACTCTGTAAAGAAAGAAAACTGTTATTTGATCACTTTATTATTGAAAATGTAAACTGAAGCCTCACCTCTGCTTCCTTCCAGTGAATTAAAATAACATGACATCAGCAACACAGAGAGCTGATTGCTACCACATATTTTTCTGAAGTGCCTGAGGCGATGACTGCTTGAACTATAGGTACTGTATCAAAACAACCTTTAAAAACTTTTCTGTATTTATTTCTTGAGATATAGTTAGTTATATGGATACAAGTCCCCAGCTCCCTCTATGCCAAACCCGCTCTTAGAAAATTTTCATAAACTCCTATTCACTAACAGAAAAAGAAAGGAATACAGTTTTCAAAGGCTCCATAGACAAAAAAGTTCAAGTTAAAAATTCAAGCATAACAACATCCACAGGAGTACTGTAAGTTTAACATGAGCATGTTGAGTAAGTATTACTGACCTTCACAATTTTGTTTACTTTGGCTGATGCAGCAGGTGGTGGTAGTGTCTCTGGACTGGGTTCAATATCTTCATCAGGAGCAAGATCTGGATTAAGTGAAAATATGCTCTCCAAGTCAATCTGCAAAATAATATAAAATGCATTTCTGAGTCTTAGAACACTGTCCACCCTCCATCTTTCTCCTGTTATGTTTGAGAATAAACAATAAATCTATTTAGTGGTTTTACCCCACAATATATACATTCTGTAACCTGAATTATTTTATGTTCACTAAAAACAACGTAAGCTTTGGTCATTGTATTAGTTGAAAACATGCCCTTCTGAAATGAGATGAACTTAATTTTGTCAGGGGATTAAATTAAAACAAAAGTGCCCAGTGTTACTGTTGTTATTGACAAGAACTTCAGAATACAAAAAAAAAAAAAAAAAAAAAAATACTGTAACATAACAAGATCTCAGTTATTTGAGATTTCCCAGACCGTGCAAAAGAAACAGATGAATTACAGCTACCAAAAAAAAAGCACAGTTGAAACCATGTTATATTTATCATACTAATTTTTCCTGTACAGGTTCCTGGTTCAAAATGCTGTAAAATTTAAGTGGGGTACGAGCAGGATCCTAACAATAGTTCACTTCAGATCCATTTAAACTTTGCTTCCTAAAAATGTTAAATAGCTTTGGTCTCCATAAACTGCCATTTCCCCTTACTGGACATTTCAAAGACCTCACTACTGTATGGATTCTGTAAATCCTGAAGGATGAGTTCAGATGATAAGTCACTAGGACATTCTTACTTTTTGTTTTTCCTCTGTCCTGTGTTTTTTCACAAAAACAGTGTCATTATTTCTGAGATGCTTCTCCAAATCTCATCTGAAACTGGCTAACATGGTCCAAAATTTAAAGGAAGAGGAGACAGTTAGGCATTACATATGAAGACACAGTTTCTCAAAAGCAACACTTGAAAATTATTGCCAAAAATAAAGAAGCAAACAAACTACCAGTTCGATTCCTCAATAATACAAACACAAACTGATTTCTAACCAACTCTCCCCCTAGTTTCCTGCCTGAGCTGCAAATAACTTTTCTTTTCAAAAGCTTGATTTTTCTATTTGTAAATAGAAGATGACAAGGTCAGCCTTTGCAATCTGGTTCAAATTCAACACATGACAAGAACCATGTAAAAGCTATTACACAGAGCTCAGGAAGCCAAATTCAAAACAACAGAAACCAGCATTTGCCCAACTGCTCCATACAAAACAGTCTGTAAACAAAAAACTACCAAGTAAATAAAGATTTTTATTTTCTCAGTTTCCACTGCAAGATCCAAAGTAATATTCATGTAGAATACATGTTTTTAAAAGGAAATTTCTAAAATAATTGAGTTTACCTCTTTGCCTTTTGTATCTCCATTTTCAATCCATTCAACAGTTACACTTTCATTATCTTCATTTAGGGATGTTACCATAGCTTGGTGAATTCGGCCTAGAAAGCAAACAGAACGAACCATATCTAGAAACTTTTTCCAGAAATTACTTTCACCTTTGCATTGACACATGTCCTGAGAGGCAGGAAGAAGAGGGTTAAAAAAAAAATAAGATGATAAACAGAAGGTGATTCCTGGGCACACACTGTGAAGTGGCTCAGACCTGATCCATCAGTGGAGGCTCTAATGAGACCGCCAGTGTGTAACTGCAAAACCCAATGAACAGAAAACCACGTTGTAAGTTAACAAAATACCACGTGAAACCAGCACCACTTGGACCCTCTCTTCCAAGTGAAGACCAGTACAATGCCTCAAGCCTTCCTCAGGCAGTGAAGTCCCTGAGGTGTGCCTCCACAAAGGCTGGTTTGTCCCGTTCTAGTCTGATATAACTCTACACATCCCAAACAGAAGTGAAGCCCTGTTAAAACTGTATTCTGATATACAGGTTTTATGGACATCCAATCAGTAGGCTTTTTCATTAACAAAAAATAATTCAACTAAAATTAAATTGCCTGCAACAGTAATAAAAGTCATAATTTTAAAAATATCTGCTAATACAGACTGCTGAGATGGAGTTCAGGTGCTATTGTTTTTACTTCTCCAGTGAAAGGCCCAAAGTCAGCAGGTCCCCATAAAGTAAAACAAATCCAGTAAACTTTCAGTATGAGTAAGGATATTTCTTCTTATATATGTGGTGAGCCACTGCTTTTTAATATCCTATTTCCTACACTGTTAACAAGGAGTGACTGTAAGAACAGAGCAGCCACACACTGACAAAAAAAGGATCACGACCTAGATGTCACATTGACTTCACACCTGTGCTTTGCCCTAAGAGTGCCAAGAATTGGTGTTCTAAAGAAAACTAAGCCAGTGTGACTGTTCCTTTAACACCCTTTTACAATAAGACACAGCGGGAAAAAGAAATACCTCATTTTTTCCACCCCAAGCCTCCCCCAGGTGTCCAAGGGCAATGTACAGAACCCAAAAGACAAGCACCCTGCTTTGGCTGGGAGTTTCCTGCACCTTGGACCTTTTCCTCTGCTTTCCTAGAGCTTCTAACCCCAAAAAATCCAATCCAAGTGTCTTTCACTTATTAGAATCTCCGTTTTAGCCACGTCAGTGGTTTTCTGTATGTAATGTTTTAGTTTTCTAAATATAATGCTATAGTTTTCTAAATATAATGTTTTTATATAATCTAAGCCTCTAAGGGCCTGCTGAGGGTCAGAAGGAAGAACACTTGTACTGATACCCCAAATTATCTCACCTAACGGCATAAGTAACAAATGCATGTTAATGTTTCTTTTAGTGCAAAAACTGCCTAAAAATTCACACCTTTTAAAAATTATGCAAGAAGAGAGACTAAAGGGAAGCATCATGGAAAGTATACAGCAAGCCTGTATTTTTTGTTTGTATACAGCAAACAGTACTCCTCTGTGTACTACCATGAGGAAGAGACCAACTCAAACCCAAGTGGAGTGCAGCACTGGAGGCACTCACAGAGCAGCCGGCAGCCCTGGGCAATGCTGCTGGCACACCTGTGGCACTCACCTTGTTAGCAACATACATCACATCCACATTTACAACCTCCACGCCCGCCCTTGCCCAAAGCACAAGGTTCACTACACCATTAAAAAAGGTTCAGTAGCTTTACTACTTTAAAAAACAAAAAGCCCCTCCCCTTGCTTCCTTCTGTTCCTTTCCTTTAGCATTCACTAGCTGTTATTTCCCTAGTGCATAATAAATCTAATCAGACCCTTCCATTTATGCCTCCAGAGAACCATTTTGCCAGGCACTCGAGCAGCCTGCTCTGCAGAATGGATTCCTCCCCAGCACCACTGCCAGCTCGTCCATCTCCTCCTACCCACAGGACACATCCTGACCTCAGAACCTTGTTCAAACTCTGCTGGTGGCTGGGTTGAAGCAGACTCACCACACACAATGCTCTCACACCTTAATTTTATGAAAGAACACCCTGTTGAGGAACTGGTTCAATTAGCTATCTGGTCTATCAGCAAAGCAGCAACAGAAGCCACTGGCTTCCTATAGCAGTGCCACCCCAGCCACTTCTATAATGTGAATGCTGGGATGCAAGCACAGAAAAACTGTGGGAACTGGAAAATTCCTCAAGCTTCCATATCATTACAATCTCATGCTGTTAGCCCAGCTATCAGTCCAGAATCAAAAGAAAAACTATAAATTATAAATGTAAGTTTACAAAAACATATTCATACAATATTTGACTAATCTTTAGTATGTTAATAAATCTTAATAATGTTAATAAATTCTGAGTTTTGAAGAAAAGCACTACTCACAGATGAAACCTGTGACGCTGTATTAGTCACAGAGCCAGTTGGCGAATGTCACGCCAATCCACAAAAAGGGCCGGAAGGAGAACCCGGAAAACTACAGGCCTGTCAGCCTGACCTCAGTGCCTGGCAGGGTTATGGAACAGATCATCCTCAGTGCAATCACACAGCACCTGAAGGATGGGCAAGGGATTAGACCCAGCCAGCACAGGTTTAGGAAGGTCAGGTCCTGTCTGACCAACCTGATCTCCTTTTATGATCAGGTGACCTGCCTGGTGGATGAGGGGAAGGCTGTGGATGTGGTCTACCTGGACTTCAGCAAAGCCTTCGACACCGTCTCCCACAGCATTCTCCTGAAAAAGCTGTCAGCCCACAGCTTGGACAGGGGCACTCTGTGCTGGTTTAGGAACTGGCTGGAGGGCCGGGCCCAGAGAGTGGTGCTGAACGGTGCCGCATCCAGTTGGCGGCCGGTCACTAGTGGTGCTCCCCAGGGATCAGTGTTGGGCCCAGTTCCATTTAGTATCTTTATTGATGATTTAGGTGAAGGGATTGAGTCCATCATCAGCAAATTTGCAGACGACACTAAGCTGGGGGGAAGTGTCTATCAGCTGGAAGGCAGGAGGGCTCTGCAGAGGGACCTGGACAGACTGGAGAGTTGGGCTGATTCCAATGGGATGAGGTTCAACAAGGCCAAGTGCCGGGTCCTACACTTTGGCCACAACCCCATGCAGTGCTACAGAGTGGCTAGAGAGCAGCCAGGCAGAAAGGGACCTGGGAGTCTGGATTGACAGGAAGCTGAACATGAGCCAGCAGTGTGCCCAGGTGGCCAAGAAGGCCAATGGCATCCTGGCCTGTATCAGGAACAGCGTCACCAGCAGGTCCAAGGAGGTGATTCTGCCCCTGTACTCAGCCCTGGTGAGGCCACACCTCGAGTCCTGTGTCCACATCTGGACCCCTCAGTTCAGGAAGGATATTGAGGTCCTGGAGCAGGTCCAAAGGAGGGCAACTAGGCTGGTGAAGGGACTCGAGCACAAGTCCTATGAGGAGAGGCTGAGGGAGCTGGGGCTGTTCAGCCTGGAGAAGAGGAGGCTCAGAGGAGACCTCATCACTCTCTACAACTCCCTGAAAGGAGGTTGTAGCCAAGTGGGGGTTGGTCTTTTTTCCCAGGCAACCCTCAGCAAGACAAGAGGGCACGGTCTCAAGTTGTGCCGGAGGAGGTTTAGGTTGGACATTAGAATTTCTATACTGAGAGGGTGATGGATTCTCCGTCCCTGGAGATGTTTAAAGAGACTGAATGTGGCACTCAGTGCCATAGTCTAGTAACTGCAGCACTAGTGGATCAAGGGTTGGACTTGATGATCTCTGAGGTCCCTTCCAACCCAGCCAATTCTATGATTCTAAGATTCTATACTGCCTGCTGAAGTGCTCTATTACTTTTGACAGAGAATAAATAATATTTTAAAAGGTTTAACCTTTGCTATAACCAGTGAAAGGAGATCAAAGTGGGCTGATGAATTACTAGAAAACACTGAACACTCACAAACACAGTAAGCCAGCATGTCAAAACAATCACAATAAATCTTCCATCTCTGTGCCAGACTTCATCCCTTTCCTGGCTAAGAAAGGCAGGGCTGAGTGAAAAAAAAAGACACTAGCAAAAATAAAAGTTATGTCCATATTCCAAGTATTCTCAGTCTGAACAGAAAATGTATACTATAATGTTTGAACTGGCAATGTACCCATACAATTTGCCTAAAAATTCTTTGTGTTACTAAAAGTTTACATGTTATTGAAGTGCCAGAAAACACATTTCCATCTTTACAATTGCCTCTTGCTCTGCACAAACAATATTCCATTAAATTTTTCTAGTGCACAGCTGAATACAGCAGCTGTGAAATTTAGGAATGCCAGCAACTAATTAGGCTGGCATAAATCTTGTCTAGCATATAAAGCAAGACCAAGCTGCAAATATTAAAGTGTAAGAGAATAATGAATCTGAAGAGCACGGTTGAAGGCAACACCCCTGATTTCTGGTGTATTTTCTAGAGTTGGTATCAAAATCTGAAATGTAAATACATCTGTGTAAACACAAACATGTATTACTACAAACTGGAAAAGGAACAAGGGATTTGGGAAAGACCATGTTCACACACATCTAAAAATGAGGAAAGTAGAGCCACACTAACTCCCCACTTGGCATTTTCTTTAATTGCTAGTGCCTCTCTGCACATGGTTAGAATTCACCTCACAGACAAAACTTCTGGGAAGTTATTTATTGCTACAGGACTCAAAACTAATGGAGAAGTTATTGAAATGGCCATTATCTAAATAATACGTTCTGTCATACCACAAGTGGTGTCTGGGTTATCTCCTACTGTCCATAGCATTCAGAAAATATTGCTGCAAATAGACTAATAAGACAACACAAATATCTGGGAAAACAACACTTTAAATACACATAGGTAACAATATTCTCGTCTTAACAGAAAGTGAAGAGCATCAACTCTCCACTTTCTTCCTAGTCATCTCATGAACTATTAACAAATATAAGCAAGCAAGCATAAACATCACAGAAATAACAGGTAAATCCCCACTTCTATGAGTTCACAGGGTGCAGAAAAATATTTAGAAAAGCAGCAGCAAAAGCAAATACACAGACTTAAATCAAACTTTTTAACTACAGTTAAACACCTAGGCAGTAGTTTCAACTGATCACAAACATCAAGCTATGTTTCTTATTAACCTAGATTCTTATGTCTACACAAACTAAACATTTTCTCAAATCACAATTTGAAGCAGTGATCAGTGATAGTCCTAAAACCTTTTCATCTTCCTAATGGTTTTGAGACATATTCAGTGTCAAGTATGGGTTGGCATTTTCTAAAATAGAGTCTGCGATAACGAGTGGGCTGACATGTGACTCAAATCTTTTTGCGTTCTCACAGGTGACTGAAGAAATAAGGCTGGAAAAAGACCACAGCCTTCACCACCCTTCCACGTAATTAAAGCGCAACCACTTCAAAAGACACAGTATTCACACTTTTCATGCTAAAGCTTTGTGAAGCCTTAAAAATATCTTTGAGCTGTAATAATTAGGAAGTTACAAGCAGGCTCTGGATCAGGCTAGAATGAAGAAAGGTTAATAATTTTCACTATGACACTCCCATCCCTCCCCAAAAAATAGTAGCAGGTCCCTGCCTGGCAGCATTACACTGTGACTATCACATAGTTTGAGCCCTGTGTCTGAACCCAGGCAATTATTTTTAGCAGGCTAGAGCGATGTTAAGGGACCCAAGATTCAGTAAAGGAAACTGAGTTTATACTACATCTTCTGAACTTGCCTCTTCTTTAGGAGCACAGATGTGTTAAATTAAGTCAGGCTGTGATCTGTCAGCAGAGCACTTAGCTTTTTTCTACTTGTGTCAGCAGTAGATGTTTCCACAGATTGAGTACAAAAATATACTACAACTTAACATCTGCTACAGAGCCATGCTAAGGCTGACTGCTGCAACCCTGAAAGGATTATGACAGGCATTTGAGAAATAACCATAATTTTCCAGATCATGTTCATGAGGGATTAACATGAATGTTATCTAGAGACAACTGGATGTGATTGACCCTCAACCTCTTCTATTACATATTCAAAAATTAAAATTGCAAAAAATATAATTTTCTTCATTCTCTTTTAAAAATAATACATGACCCAAGTCACATTAAAAAATAAATTAATAAAAAAATGTTTAGGAGAAACATGAAACTTAATCCAGAAGCACTGTTTACCACAATTCTCACTGGTTTCCTGGATGATGGGCTGCAATCCTGGTGACTCTGGTGAAAGGGCTTTCTTGCTCACACAGAGCTCAAGGAGATGAAAAATAATACCTAGCAAACAATGCCTATAGCCAACTTCAAAGAAAGATGCCCAAGAAAAGAGAATTCCAGGCTCAGCATCCCCAGTCATGTCAACTGTGGCAAGGTCCACAGTTCAGGTGTTCAATTCAGGTGTTCAGAGCTTGCTATGGTCCTCCTTGCATCACAGTCCTGCTGCTAATCCCCTAACGAAAAATCAGCACTTATTAGTGACTGATATTTATTTCCTCATCACATTAAACTTGTTTGATACAACACTAAACATGATTTAATGTTGTCCCAAGGGTTTATTTATCCACAAAAAACTAGCGTTTTCTTTTCTTAATATTTACCACTTATCCTTTAGGGTTTTTTTACGTAATTATACAGCTTTCCTCATTGCTTTGTCTGTATAGTGTTATCACAATGTCAAATGACTCAGTAAACATACACAGTAGCTGCCATACTTCTAAACCAAATTCTTAAATATCTTTTAAAATATATCATTCTAATTAATATTTGGGTTGGTATTTTTTTTTCAGTGATCCCTAACTACCCTAACTACCAACTTTTTGTTATATTCTCCAAATTATCACAGTAATACCCAAGTCTTTCAAATGACAAGCATGTTACAATCACAGGTTTTGATCTCTGTAAACCTCTACAATGTAACAGACAGGAATTTTGAGAACAGAAACTAATATTGCCAAAATCAAGTTTTTCATATCTGCCTTTATATCTTAGCTTTGAATTAAAATCTAACTTAATATGCTACTACTCCATCTAGAAAGCCAGAAAACTAAGAAAATTCCCCATCTACGATATGTACCTAATTTCTGTGCAAAACCCAATCAAACTTAGTTTTAGAAAAACAAAGTTCACAGATCATACTGACAGTCCACCAATAAATGGGGAGGGAAAAAAACCCCAACACACAGCCATTGTTCTGAACTATGCATATTATTTAGCTTCAAATTACATTCAGTATTCCTCATACAACAAACACCACACATGCAAATTTTTGGTTCCCCTTGCATTTATCACCAACAAGCCTTTCCACCCTGAACCACTAAATTATAACTCACTTTGCTCAGCCTAACTGAACTTGCCAGCTGTCCATACTGATGCACCTTCTCTAAAGCAGTTACCTAGAGTGCTGGTGTCACAGTTTTTGTTTCTTTAATAACTGTAAGAGCTCCAGATCTTTTCATATTGTTAATAATTGGGTTTTTCTGCTGACTTTTTACTCTGCAAGACAATCTCTAAAATTTCTCTTTACATTGAAAACAAGTTTCCTATGGCTTCCCCAGTTACAGGGACACTGTTTTTACTTCCCTTCAAGGTCGGTTGAGGTTTTTTTTTGGAGTGGAGAGCTAATACTCTTTAAAGCACATTTCAAAGAGCATTATTTCATATTAGTGAGCTCCTCATAAAACAGCTTCCTTTTATTCACATTCCAAAGCCTCAATTGCCAGTGAAATTTATGGCAGCACCCCAATGCCTTCAAAAAAGGTTGGGCAAGAGTATGTTACCACCATAACATTCCTAAACTACACCATCATATTGCCTGTGTAGGTCTCAGTATAAGAGCAAGAGACAAGTCTTGTTTCTAAAGCAGCTGAATCCATAAAGTATTTAATCCCCATTGCTAAAAGAGGCACCGATATTCAGATATTTAACAGCAGGTTATCTCAGGATGAATGAAATAGTACAGCTATCGTTTTTAAGGAAGGATGAGTTCTCCAAATATAACTTAGCCATAGAAAAAGGTATTTGGAAGGAAACATATGTTCAACCATACCTAATACACACTCCCCTAATGCCCCTAGAAACCCTTCAATAAACTGAACACATTTCACTTTTTTCTTAATAAGTGCTGAGTCTCTGCCTACTCAGCCCAGTAAGCTGTGGTACCTTCATGTCAACACATACAAACTTCTTTACAAAGTCCATGTGGTCACAGTCATTTATTTAGTACTCTGTGTTTTCTTTAGTTCTCTGTGCTTGTGTACACACTCTTGTACAAGAAGAGTGACTCTATCTCCTTCAGCCTCTCAGGAGTATTTCCTTTCCAGGATTGTCAACTACAACAAGCATTCACTTTTCCCCTTGCCACTTCACTCTGCTAGTTCATGCTTATTTTGCGATTAACTCAAATATCAAGATTTTCTGCATTTCATTTACAGTTTATGACCTTCCCATCTACAGCAAAAGCACATTTACTCTGTGCCACATTCTTCCCAGTTGTTTCATACTATACTTCCTAATCTTCCTGTATGATAAACATCCACAGAGATGATATACTCTAGCATCGTAGAGCCTTTACCAAGACCAGTATTACTTCCTGTGTTATGACCAGGAATGAAAAACTGTAATGGATGAGAAAAAACAGCCAGCCAGTCCCAATTAGTTGGGATTCCAGATTCCAGAATCTATTCCAGAACTATTCCAGATTCCAGAACTATTACACAGAATGATTAGGTATATTATCAGCCCCTGTGTTAAACATATTACCATCCTTGTATTAAGTGTCTTCTGAATCATTTTTCATATTATATAATACACTTTACTGAAGTTCAAAGAAACTTACGGCTGACCTTCACAATTGGTCAATACCAGTAATGCTGCACAAAACTTTTCCCACTCCGACACCCAAGCAGGGCTATCTCCAATCAGGTAGGTCAACCTGCATCCAGATCCAGGATGTTTACCTGCTCTATCTCCAGGACACTATTTTGGGTCACAAATACTAGAAGCATTTCAGCATCTAGTTTGCTCCACTGTTTGCTGCTACTTTTTAGTTGAGGCACTGCATATTCGTAGAACATGTCAATTAGATTTTTTATTTCTTCCCCCCCATTTTAGTGTGAAATCAAGCAGGATAAGCTGTAATCCCTTCTGAAACTGGTGTTAATGTGATGGTCTATTGCACCATCACCTAAAATCCTTTTATGCATCTATACTGGTTATCTGGTTATGCCATTGGCATACTGCAACAGTCTTTTTTTATGAGAAAGGAGGTGACTCCTACAAGGATCTATCATAGCATAACTGATCAACTTCGAATTCCCTACCAGCAGGGAGTACTAAGTTGAAATAGAAAAACCTCAAGCCCTTGAGATCACCTCAACAACTTTTTTCCACAGCACATCATGGACAGAAACCCTAAAACAAGTTGGTTTATGTTCACAATACCCCTGGGAAAACACCCTGCACAGCACATTTCTCACATAGTTCTCATCCCAGGTCCCGCAGCTATGCCTATGGCAGCAGTAGTACACTGCAGCAGGAGCAGATCTGTAGGGCAAAGCGGGTGGTGCCGAGGCTCAGACACTTGGGTTGTGGTAATCTCAAACACAATTACAGACTGGGTGGAGAATGGATTGATAGCAGCCCTGAGAAAAAGGACTTGGTGGTCTTGGTCAATGAGAAGCTCAACATGATCTGGCAATGTGCACCTGCACCCCAGAAAGCCAGCTGTATCCTAGGCTGCAAGAATAGAAATATGGCCAGTAGGTCAAGGGAGGTGATTCTCTGTAGAGAGAACTACAAGTCCTCAGGTGTCGCCGATGATGAACTGGGAGCTTAGGCCCAGTTGTGCCCACTAATTAGGGCCTGCCCCAGCCGGAAATGGGCGGGGCTGAAGGGCAAGATAAAAGGCATGCTCCCAGAAGCAGAAGAGTCAGAAGAAGAAGCAGTCAAGAGATGAAGATGCCTGAGGAGAGGGATGGTGAGAGACCCCCGGAGAAGAACCGAATCCCCGAGAGAAGGCTCGCCACAACATCTGGTGGAGAATGCGGGCAACAACAACAGCCGTGAACACTGAGGTAAAATAAGAAGCTCTACACGACCACGTTGGTTGCGGGAAGCTCTACAAAGCCTGGCTTAAATGCAGAAGGCGATATAAAGAGCTTCGAAATACGCAACCACGTCCAATGGAGCTACTACGGTGGTGTGGGACGCTCTATAAAGAGCTCCAAAAACGCAACCACGAAAAAAGCTCCACAAGGCCAGGCTTAAATGCTGAAGGCGGTGTGTAGAAGCTCGAAATAGAAGCCCAGCACGGCAAGATACAACAGCCCAGAATGGCGAGCCAGGCAGGAGAGAAGAATGAGGCTCGAAAGGTGCAGCGAGTTGGCGCGCGGAACTCAAGCCCGAGGAATGCTGAAGCCGAAGCAGAGCTCTGAGTGCGCATCAAGTCAGTGCGGTCCTGAAACGGAGCCTCCCAGGGACACGCGATAATGCGGTCCTGAAACGGAGCCCCCAGGGACACGCGACAGTGCAGTCCTGAAACGGGGCCCTAGGGACACGCAATAAGACTGGTGCGCTGAATGCTCGGAGAAGCCTCTGCATGGCCAGGCATCCCGAGGTGGCGAGTACCAGCGAAAGCTGAGCTGGTGCTCATGAGACCTCATCTCCTGCTGATAACAAAGGCTAAAGCGGCGCAAAAAAGCCAGTAAGAGCCTGAATTTTCCCTCCATAAAGGCAAAGAGAAAAAAAAAAAATAACAAAAAATTGAAAAGGCAAAAAAAAAAAAATTTATTGAAAAATAATGAAAATAATGAAATGTTTATAAATTATTGTGAAAATTAAATATTTAAAAAAATAATGAAATGTTTGAATGAAAATGTTTAAATGAATTGTAAATTATCGTATATGTTGAAAAATAATGAAAAATAATGAAATGTTTGAAAAGGCCTATTGAAAAAATGAAGTTCATTTTTTTCAACAAACAACAAAAAGGGGGGAAATGTAGAGAGAACTACAAGTCCTCAGGTGTCGCCGATGATGAACTGGGAGCTTAGGCCCAGTTGTGCCCACTAATTAGGGCCTGCCCCAGCCGGAAATGGGTGGGGCTGAAGGGCAAGATAAAAGGCATGCTCCCAGAAGCAGAAGAGTCAGAAGAAGAAGCAGTCAAGAGATGAAGATGCCTGAGGAGAGGGATGGTGAGAGACCCCTGGAGAAGAACCGAGTCCCCGAGAGAAGGCTCGCCGCAACAATTCTCCCCCTCTACTCCAATATTGTGAGACCCCACCTGGAGTACTGCAGCCAGTTCTGGGGCCTCCAACATAAGACAGACATGGAGCTGTTTGACTGAGTCCAGAGAAGGGTTAAAAAGGCTGAAGCACATCTCCTGTGAATTCAAGCTGAGAGAGTTGGGATTGTTCAGCCTGGAGAAGAGAAGGCTCCAGGTAGACCTTACCATGGCCTATAAAATACTTTTTATATATTAAGCGGCTTATATTAAGGGATTTAATATATATTCAGGGCCTTCCAGTACTTGAAGGGGCCTACAGGAAAGCTGGGGACTTTTTACAAGGCCATGTAGTGATACGATGAGGGGGAACAGTTTTAAACTGAAAGAGGGAACATTTACACTAGACATTACGAAGAAATACTTCAGTCTGAGCATGGTGAGACACTGGAACAGGTTTCCCGGAGAAGCTGCAGATGTCTCTTCCCAGGAAGTGTTCAAAGCCAGGTTGGATGGGGCTTTGAGCAACCTGGTCTAGTGCAATGTGCATGCAGGGGGGTGTAACCAAATGATCTTTTATGTACCTTGAAACTCAGACCATTCTGTGATGCAATGGGAATGACCACAGTTCAACAGCACTAGACTAAAATGTGGTGCAAGATAAATTGACAATCAGAGCAGTCCAAGACATCAGATACTTTAATCCTCTGTACAAGATTACATCCAGACAAGTGCCGCTGAAGGAGGACACTGGGAAAGTCAAACACTTTTCTTTCATGATAGGCCTTCCAAAGCATTTAGCTTTGAAAGATTAGAATCTCACGTATCTTCCAGTCTGGTGCCCACTTGCACTCTGAATTACACTAAATTTGGCATGTCAACATTCAGCAAGACAGCATTTGGGTAGTGAGAAGCCATGACTTCAAAGGGACATCTCAAAACCAAGAGAATACACAGAAAAGTGGCAGATGCACATCAATACAGACAAAAGAAAGTAAATGCACCTGCAGAAAAATAATCTAATTTATGAGTACACAATGCTGAAACTGGACGTAGAATTTACACTTCAAGTAAGAGTTTAACTGACATTAAACACACAGTTATCTCAAAACACCAACTCTGCATGCAGCTGCAACTACAAAAAAGGCCAGAAAAACACTGGCCCACTATCAGGAAGCTAGAGAACTAAAACAAGTGTCACTTTCAAGCTATATATAAAACTTTGGTATGCCCACACTTCAGGTAATGTGGCACTAGTCTTCTGCCTTGGTTTAAGCCAGGGAGGGGGAAGTTTTCACTTGCTTTTCATAGAGTAATCTTCATTTTGTTATCTATTTACATAGCACTCTCCCACCCAAAACATAAAAATACTCAAACCAAACCAACAGTAATCTACCCCTTTCCAAAATCCCTGTGAGGTTTCCCAGTGCCTGCTGGTCCCTTTCATAGGCCACATGAAACACCCCTTCCACTGCCTCTTAGTTAGGTAGTTTAAGAAACATCAAGTAATCAGAGCTGAAGACTTTATCCAAATGAGAACAACTTGTTAATGTATGCCATGGCAGTATATTTCTTTATCATATTTTTCTTTTACTACTAACATAAGAGAATGTTAGCATTCAATGCCTGGTAATAACATTCACATCTTTTCTACAGGCTGACAACCTGTAAACAAGTTGCAGGAATAGTTCAATATATATATATATATATAAATGTTTTTTTTTTCCCAAAAACTGAACAGAAATTGACATCTAATTGCACACGTAGTCAGGAATTCGTCAGAATCCTCTAGAACAATTTTGCAGGCAGCTTCTTTAAAATATTTTAAAACTGCTTCTTTGCTATACTTTTGCAGGTCAGTGTCCTCTATGTTCAGTACGAATGTCATACAATTATATGTAGGAGCAGAATTACTCAAGTATCTC
This sequence comes from Heliangelus exortis, assembly GCF_036169615.1. Classification (NCBI taxonomy): domain Eukaryota; kingdom Metazoa; phylum Chordata; class Aves; order Apodiformes; family Trochilidae; genus Heliangelus; species Heliangelus exortis. The sequence continues at coordinate 20,778,903 of NC_092454.1, read as the reverse complement.
CTTCAAACAGCACCAGGGTTTGGTGGTTGCTGAATTTTTTTTTAGCAAGAAGATTTAAGCTTGTGGTGGATACCCTCTGCTAAAAGATTGACAAGACTTGGCCAGTCTTCACTCTCCCTTCCCCCTTTCTCATTTTGTTCGTCGCCTGAATAAACAGCAGAAACCTCCTTTTCATTACTTTCTCTGAAGCTGACAGTAGCCACCTTTCAACAGATGTTTTCAAATGGTGCCATTTGCCTTGTTGTTGTGGGTATCTATCTATCTATCTATCTATCTATCTATCTATCTATCCATCTATCCATCTCCTTTTTAATATTACATTTAGTAAGATTATTCATTATTACTTCATTTATTACAGAGCTGTCAGCTGTTGCTCCTAATTAGAAGTCAGAAGCCCTTATTCTCATACAACTTAAAAGACTCTATTTTTCTTTTAACATAATTCTAAAAGCTCAAAACAATGAAAAAACTTTAAGTAATATTTAATTCTTCCCTGTGTTTGAAGAAATCTTGCTATAACTTAAAAATAATTAGGTGTGGTTTCTATTCTCTTCTCCATCACCACATGAATTCCTATCCTATTAATGTCAAAATGAACTGGGAAGTTCAGACCATGAAAGTGTAAAAGAATATGCAAACTTAACCCAAAACTGAAGTAGAAATTCAGAGTATTTAAGAATTGAAGTGTGCTTGTTGTCCTGGTTTGGGCCAGGATAAAGGTGATTTTCTGTCTTGTACTTTTGCTTTTAGCTAAGTCTCTTGTAAGTAGTTGCACTTGCTGAAATTAACAGCAAGTTTCTCAGACAGTGTGTGTTTCTAGGACTGATAACACTTGATGTTTATAGTTACTGCTAGAGACTGGTATGCAGAGCCAAGGACACTGCTCAGCTCTGAGGAAAACATAGAGATCCCACCTGCATCCCTCCTTTGGGGAGGAATGGACAAGATAGATGCCAGAATTGACCAAACAGAGTATTCCATCCCATATACGTCATCCTCAGTATAAATTTGAGGGATCACGAGGGCCAAGACAGATTTCCTGCTTCCAGCTTCTGGCTGCCTGCCCTTCCTGCCTTTCCTGCTTCCATTCCTTCACCCTGGCATCATGGAAGGATCCCGTCCGTTCATCTGCCTGTGCTCCTGATCCATGCCAGCCCATATCTGTGTGTTCCTGCCTCCAGTTCCCAACTGCTGCACTCCAGGAGTCCAGCCTGGACTTTCCCAGGGCTGCCCTGCAGCCTCGGTGGTGACGTGAGAGCTATTGGGGGGAAGGGGGGAGGAATGTGGTATCCATTTTCTTGTATATTTGTATATATTTAGTAAATTTTTCCTATTTATCATTACTGTTTCATTAAAGTTGTGTAGTTTAGTTTCCAACCCATAAGTCTCTCTCCCTTATTCTCTCTCCTTTCTTATCAGGGAGATTAATAGAGAGCGTCTGTTACTCGGTTTAATTGCCGGGCCAGTGTTAAACCGTGACACTTGTGCTTTTCGAGCTGAATTTATTTCCACTGCCTTCTTCCTAGAGAGAGAGAGATCCTCATCACTGCATCATTATGCATACCTGCATCCCCAGCAAATACTTTCATAAATCGGTTGGAAACACATCTCCGGAGTACAACTCTGTATGTAGTTCAGATACAAGGGGAAAGTAACACATTTTAGTCATTACAAAATTACTGCAGGCCTGTGCAACAAAAATTCTAGAACTACTCTAGAAGAGCACAAACACACTACGCACCTTGCTTATAAAGAGAAAGTCTTGAAGTCTATGCTCCGTCACCTTCCACTCACACGTTCAGTGAGTTCCATTAGAGGTAACTCCTAACATACTGTCCTGTAAGTAGCAGAAGAGGCTGAAAATACTCACACTTTAGACACCTGGAATTGAGACAGTTGTGAGTGGCTGACGGGAGCCATGAGAAACTCAAACTGGCACTTGACAAAGCCTGAATGGGATTACTGATAACTGGGAAGCTGGTTACATTCCACTATGTGAAAAGCATAACATTACTTCATAAAATTCAACCAAATAAAAGGGTTTTGGTTATATGCAAGTTACACTTTTTTACTGCTTGGAATTCAACAATTAGTTTTACAGTGTCAGCATTGCAGAAGTGGCAAGGAATGCAGCAAACTGTTCCCTTTACAAGTCTGGGAAACTTGAAAGCAGCTAATGTCTGAATTTCGACTGAAGTATTAGAGCTATCAAACCCCTTCTAGGTGTGTTCTGCTTGTGGTAAATGATTCAGTGAATTACAGTCATTAAAAAAACTAATAGCCATAAGCTGTAATTTTACCACTTAGCTTTATTAACTTTTGTCAAACAGATGTAAAAAAATCTAGTTTTTCAAAGTTGTTCAAAGACAGCAAAATTAACTCCAGAGAACATTTTTACCACAAATATGGTAATGCCATCTTTGTGAAACCTCCCAAAGAACTACTTACTACCTGTGGCTGCTCTTTTTTTCAAAAACAATTACCAGGCATGGAGAAGAATGGCAAAAGAGAAGAATATCTAGCCCCTTGCTCTACATCCAGTGGTGGCCCCATGAGAAAAGCACCTAGCATTTCAGGTGTACTTCACCAATTTCTAGTAAATTAATGGCTTATCGATCTTCTAAGCCACAACTGACCTACTTATCATGACACCTTCTGGGGACATGAACAATAACAGAGTTCCATGGTATCAGACACTGTCCTACTGTCTTACAACTTAACATTTACTACAGAATTCAAAGGAGCCCTTTACAGAGGTCGAAGGTGTTGGCAAATTATGCCAGTCACTTGTCTATCACTGTTATTAGGAACACTATAGGAAACTCTAGGCTTATTGAGTGAAAAACAAAAACAAAAAAAAATGAATACTCAAACAGTAATACAAACCTGTGAATGCTTTAAGAGAAAGAGGACAGAAAAAAAAGGAACAGCACATGTACCTGTACATACACAATGGGAAAATGTTTGAGAACACAGCTAATGGCAGTTTAAGACAATCTACATCTGGATTATCATAGTTTTAGTTCCTTGCCCTCTGTGCCTCATTTCCCTACCACACATCTAACTAAAAACTAACACAGAGGCAGCAGACAGACAACTTAAGCAGATGTGAAATCACACCAGTAGTCAAAATTAACTGTAGCTAATTTATTTATTATGACTGTCTAACTCCTATGTAAGCATAAAAATCCCTACCAAAACTCAGGAAAAACTGAGCCAAACAATATAGCTACAAACATTTTTTTTTTTAGTACCTATGTTCAGATCAGTATTGAGAACAATTTAAATAAAATGCCATATACCAAGTCACTATAAAACCTGGAGATTTGGAATATACAACCACAAGCAATTTTTTAAAAATTACATTTGAGGGAACTGTAACTGTTCCCTCTGAAAAAAATAAAAATACTTCCTGAAAACAGAGGTGGTAAAACCAGGAAACAGACATAAGCTTTCTAGCAAGCAAAAATAATCTTCATTTACCTGAAAGCTTATTTGTGCTTTTGAAATAGATTAACAAGTATAACAAAAAATGTATCACAACTCCATAAAAGCCTTCTACCCTACATCTGGAAATACATACTGAAAGCATCTATGCTTCCAAATAATTTTAACCATGCTACAGAGGCATGTAACAGAAGCAAACACTTAGAAAGTTATTTCAGAAAGGACAAAGAAAATTTAAGTAATCCTCCTGGACAGCACTTCTGTAGGAATAAACCCCAGAAACTCTGGATCTAACAATATAATAAACCACATCAGAGAAGAAAGTCTAAATGTTGGAACACATTAGCTCAACTAGCAACAGCAGACTTGAATCCCTGCCTGTGATCTGGCCACTACGGAAGGACAAAGACACATTATGTCTTTACCGGCTTACATAGGGATTAGGTAATTGAGTCAAATGACTTCAATGTGGTAACAAAAATGTCTTAATCACAGGGAACAATTAGATGTATGTCACCAAAGGAAAGAGTAAAAGTACATTACCATTTAAATCTGTCCTCAGGAGCCTGTAAAACAGGGTAACTACACAAACTCAAGCGTATCTGTCCTGATATGAAATTACTGCTACTGGGAGTTGTATGTAAAGATCACTATCATCAGACAGGATTGCCCAGAAGACAGAGGATGCTACAGATCTCTCAGCTCTGGGAAACATCAATTTCACATAAGTTGTGATTTAAAGAAAAAAGTTGCAACCCGGACTGGTACAAAAATTTAGTCTTTCTTGTGTTTGAAGGTGAAACAGTTACCATAATGTTTTGGCAAGAGGAAGGAGAGAGGTGCTGCCAGCAGGTTTTTTGACTGTATGGCTTATCTCTGACCATGCTGATCAGCTGCTTTAGAGACAAGTGAAAAAAATTTCTTAGAGACAATTACAAAGTAACACACCCACAAGCAAGATTTCTTCCTCTCTCAAATGAGTTAGAGGTTATTTAAACTATAGACTCAGGCAGAACAGAAACTGGTTTTAATTCTTTTAATAATAACTGATTTATATATTTTTTAATAATAACTGGATTTTTTTAATTTTTAGTGTAAAACTGGATACTCCTACCATCCTTCTTAAAATTCTGCTCCACTTCTAGCTTCCATTTTCTCCAGTAATAGCACTGCTAAACTGTGCCTAGCTTATTCTCCTTAACAGTTTAAAGTTTTCTCTTTCAAGCACTGACAGCTGTCCTGTTCTTGGATCATTAAAAAATGGGCTCGTTGTCTTTCTTTTTTACACCATTTGATGGTTAATCCCCCAAAATTCAGCATCTTTCCTTTCCTTGAAGCTGAGTGAAATCTTCAGGCACTCTTCCAATTGCAGTAATGTTCATACCTGTTACATTATTTCTGACACAGTGAGATCCAAATTTCATTCCCCCTCCCCACTTTCAGAACAAACAAATACATAATTAATCTCTCTGTGTTTCTAGGTAGCATTTCAGCTCTGCAAAAACAGAGAGAATAGGAACAACCTGAGGAGGAAATGGACAAACACAATTGTACCAAAAAAGTAACGAAAAAACACAAATTAGTCTTCTAAAGGGCTGCAGGGCATAGGAGTTTTATCCTTTTTAAACAAAATACTAAGAATTTATAGAAAAAAAATGTGAAATATTCTGTCTTCAAGTCATTATACAGGATGTGTGGATATAAATTCATAAATGTAAAGCAGTGGGCTGTCATTGTTTGAGTAAAGGAAATTTGTCCACAGACAAATGCCCTTATTCATACTTCAACATGGTGCATCTTCTGGCCCAGGACATTGCAGCAGGTCAGGTGGATACCTTATGGCCCCCTCCTAACTTCCTTAAGCATCCATGTGAAAGGGCACATTTCTCAAGACTGGAAATGCAGTCCATTCTTAGCTATTCACAACCTAAAGCAAAGGCATATTTCAAGCAACATACATAAATTACACTGCAGTAAGTAGTAAATTTCAGTATCAGAAATTATTATAAAAAAGCCAAACTAGCTGACCACTTACTATGATCTTATGTTATATTATATTATAGTTTCTACGAATGTTTACACACTGAGAAAAAACAGATACACAGAAAGAACCCCTATCTAAACAGTGTTTTTCATGGTCCTTTGGCCATGGTTTTAACAATCCCTTCATTTGTACAACATCTATTTTATATTCAGCCCTACAAATCTCCCATGAAACACTTAAGCTTATTAGAACTTGTCAAAATGAAAGAATAAGTAACTTTCCTTTTCAGGATGTTCTGATTTCAAGCTCACATTTATTGTGTTTTCCATGTCTTTGCAATTTTGTTGTAGTGAACAAGTATGACCTGTAACATTAATGTTTCACAGTTTTCACAAAGAAAACTGCGTGTCCGTTAGGTGCTCTTTATATTTAAAGAAAAACTGAGTTATCCAGAACTAATAACTGAGTTCAGAGAAGTGCTCAACAGAACTTGTAGACAAATGGGAAAAAATGCATTCTTTTTCAAATGTCAACATTAGAAAAGTAAAACTTTATTTTTCTCTGGTTTCAGTAAATAAACAGGTAAACATAGACATTTTAAACAATAACTATACCTACCTCTCAAAATGATATTATTTTTAAAAAGGACTCCCTGCAGTCTATACAACATGTGGAAAAAAAAGAAAAGACTAGACTAACCACTTTCACCAAAAGTTTTTTAAACAGTTTTAATTGTGCTTTCAGCCAAGGGTAGCTGGTATGATACTCATACCAAGATATGATGCTGGGTTGAGCAGATGCAGGTAGTGGCTTACTCTTTAACAAACCAGATCTACGTAAGGACCTTCACTTCATTCTGGCCATGGCTTTCCTACACACATACCTCTGCGGTCACAGATATCTCTGTGAGCTACTGGACCTCACTAATCATGTAGAAAAATAGCACATCCAAAGGTTTTCTACTGTGTTTAGTGAACCAAATCATCAATTACTGTCATAAGAAGAAAAGAATCATTGCCCATACTGGATGGCAGAGACAGTCTCTAGGAACAACACAGCTCACAGAGGCACAGGCAGCAAGATCCCCCGCTGGTTACAAATGGCTAGGCTGATTTTGTCTGCCTGTGCAACTCCAGCTCAGGTTTGAAAACCACCTTCTGAAAGGCAATGCAACCTAGTGCTGGCTGTCCTTCATAGCTTTCTCAAAATGTTCCCTTCCGCATACCTAGGACAGTTTCTTCCAGCTTAATGGGAAAAGAATGATCCAAAGCTGCAGTAGCCTGAGCCAGAAGAGGGTACCTCCTCCTCTAGTCCCAACACAAACCAAGCAAACTTCACACTAACCAGGACCCACTAACCTGTGTAACACTGCAGTCTGATTGCTCACCCAGGACCAAGTTAATACAAATGTTCCAAACCCTACAGTTTGAGCAATTGCTGTGAAGTATACTACCAATGTGTAACATATTTACTGTACTGCATGGCATGTGTGATACAGCAAAATATGTAAACCATTAACAGTAATTCAAATATTGTCATGTTCAAGGGTTACTGTCCTCACATCTGACACTAGAAGTGAGCAGAGCTTTGTTCCTCACTTCACTCAGAGGAAAAAAACAAACAAATAAACAAAAAACAAAAAAACACAAAAAAGCACAAAAAAAACCCCACCCAAAACCAAAACAAAAAAACAAAAAAAAACCCCCAAACAAACAAAACCAGCATTGCAATGCCTTATTTTCCAAAGGTATACAAACTAAACAGAAGTATCTATTTAGTATGTCCATATAGATCTCAGAAAAACAGTTTAACAAATTGCTACAGTGAGGTTTTCTGAAACCCCAAAGAGAGATCTGCAGCAGTTATGCAAATGCCAGATTGATCAGATCCTTCACGTGACACCTAAGTTATTAAACACAAATTGAGGGGTAAGGTTTAGTATAGTGTCCATCCAACACCAACCATTATTTAATTGTAGGGTTGAACTGCAGTATGGGACACAAGAAAGACAAGCTGCACAAAGCTTGTCAGCTGCTCATCTCCTGCCTCATCAAAAAAACACACTAAGTTCAGTGCGTTTGACCTCCAGATCTTAGTTCCCTTAAACATATCTGCTTATTCTCTAGCAAGTTCCTGAAGCCTGAAGGAAAAAAAAAAAAAAAATCAAAAAAGACTTGACAGAAAATCCCAGCAGAACCCCACCCCAGTTTAGCAGGCTTCACAGACCTCTCTGAGGCCAAAAACAGATGATTTATTTCCACTCAAGGAACTGAGGTCATGAAGGACCTGCCATTGATTCAGCCACTGTATTTTCCACTTTGATTCTCTCCTACCAGAAAAACATGTAGTTAGCACCCTAACCATGTTACATACACCTCCTTTATTCACGTGTATTTCTAGACAGCACCATACATCCTCCTGCTAGGATATGCTGGGCAAGATGTCACACACCGGATTCCTCACAGAGAAATAACTCATGGGCATTAGCAGCAAGCACTCTTCTTACATTTTAATCGTAAAGAACATCTGAAATAATAACATCAAGCTTTTTGTCAAGTGATAGAAGTGTCCAAAGGCACAATGTAGTGTCATTTTTTCAGAGCATGGCTCATATGCCAAAGCAAATAAGTTATTTCTTTACATTAAAGGCCTCTCCTCCCTCCATCACCTCACCCCTTGGTGAGGCCCTCCCACCTCCCTGCCCAAACATCCACGGTTTTTTCTCTTCCCTCCACCTCTCCCCATGCCCCTCTGCCCCCAAATCCCCTCATCACCCCCACCCACAGCCACCCCGCACGCCTCACTGCCCATCTCGCACCCCTCCTGCTCTCCCCTCCCCTACGAGCCCACCTATCCCTGCCTCCATACCCAAAACAGCCCCTTCCCCGCCCTGCCGCAGCCACCCGAGCCCCACCAGCGGCCTCCACCGCCGCTCGCGCCTGGCGCAACCGCCCTGCACAGGCAAACGCGAGCGCTCCCCTGGCAACCGCAGCGCGCGCCAGGCCCGGCCACTCCCCGGCTCCGCGCACACAATGGGCTCCGCGCGCATCCCCCTACTCGCCCCCTCCCCGCGCCGCGCACCGGGGCGGCGGCTGCGCCCGGCCGGGGTCTGCGGCCGCTCCGCCGGGCCCGCCTCTCCCGCTGTCCCTGCAACACTGACCATCGCTGCGCTTGATCTCCACGTAGATCCCTATCTGGATCTTGCCGAAGTTGGCCGCTGCCATCGCTTCATGGGGCAGCCGGGCGCACAGGGGTCGGGGAGGGAGGGCACGAACGGTATCTGCGGCGACAGCAGCGACCACGGCGGCTCTGGAAGAGAGGGAGGAAGGAAGGGGGGGAAGGAAAAGGAGAAGGGGAAGGAGAGAGGGAGGGAGGGGCTCAGAGGAGAGGGAGGAAGGGGAAGAGAGAAAAGGCGCCGGACGGATACAGCACCGCTCCGAGCTGCTGCGCCTGCGCGCGTGGCCGTGGCGTCACGGCAGGAGCGGCTTCGCGGGAGGCGGGGGCGGGAGCGTCGGCTTCGGCTTCGGCTTCGGCTTCGGCTTCGGCGTCGTCGACCGGTGCCCGCCGTCCCCGCCCTCTGCTCTTCCATCCGTTCTCTGCTTCCTACCTCGGAGGGAGGGCGGGAGTGAGCCTGGGTGATTTCTCGGGTCTCTTTTCACAGGGGAGCTAGGATTCCTTGCTCTTTCCCGCGGCCTCTGAGAGCTACGCCTCGCACACCGGCGCCTTCCCCTTGCCGTGGCGCCGCAGCTGTTTCTTCACAGCCGCCCTTAGCGGCACCTCGGCCGGGCTGGCTCGAGATGGGCGCCCAGCTGACCTGGGACCGGCGCCCCGCCAGAAAGCCCATGGTCAGGAGCCAGGAGAGGCTTATCCCAGCCGAAGGCCGGCTGTGCGAGCTCTGCCTATTGGATCTGTCCCCGCCTTAAAAACGCACCTGTTTGGCACGAAAGGGTGACTGAGCTGCTCTGAAGTTTTAGTGTAATAGCTTTATCTACGTACTGTCTGCTCACACGGCTCCCATGTGTCAAGTAGAGCAGCTTAGAAGCATTGTTCATGCTCCACAATCTGCCACTACCGTGGCACAAGGCTGTGCTGTCAAATGCACCCATCATTCTTCATGGCTGCCCCTTGACTTTTTAGAGCTTAAATAAAAAACACATTTTATGTTCAGCATTTCCCTATCACGACATTTGTGCCTCAGGCAAGCCACTTGATTAAATCCCTTGATTTTCTCCTCTGGGGGCAGTTCCCAATGTGGTGAAGCCACTACCAATTTAAATGCCTTTCCTGCACAGCTTCCAGGTCACCTTGAACTGCATCACAGCTGCCATGCAACACACAGCCTCTTCTTGACCAGCAAAACTAGCCTATTAAAAAATAACCCTTCAATCTACATGGCAATGGATAAATAAGTAATGACAGCTGACACTAGTCCATCCCCTCAGAGCTGTTCTGTCCCACCTAACCTGTCACCGTTCTTGCTTCACATATTCTCCCTGTCTCTACTGTTGGTCTCATACTAAAATGTGAATCAGAGTCAAGAAATTATGGCTCCTATTTCCTACGGCTTTTATAAGTACGTATACTTGTGTGCATATAGAGAAAGCAGCCCTGTGGAGAAGGACTTGGAGGTGTTGGCCAACAGGTCAAGGGAAGTGATTCTTCCCTTCTCCTGTGGGAGAAGCTGCTCCTCATAGGAGCAGCTCTCCTATGAGGACAGGCTGAGAAAGTCAGGATTGTTTAGCCTGGAGAAGAGAAAGCTATAGGGAAGCCTTACCATGGCCTTTCATATATAAAAGGAACGTTTATAGTAAAGATGGAGAGAGACTATATACTAGTGCCTATAGTAACAGGACAAGGGGCTATGGTTTCAAGCAGAATGAGAGTAGGTTTGTGTTGGATAAAAGGTAGAATTATTTTGTCATGAGAGGAGTGAGACATTAGAACAGGTTGCTGGGAAAAGTTGTGGATGTCCCATCCCTAGAAGTGTTCAACTCCAAACTGAATGGGGGTTTGATCACCTTGGTCTAGTGGAAGGTGTCTGTGCCCACAGCAGAGGGGTTGGAACTAGATGATATTTGAAGGCTCCTTGTGACTCCAACGATTCTGTATATATGCCCACACAAAAGCCAGAAGAGGAACTGCCAGAATGTTAAACAAACATCAACAACCATATGGCTCAACTTGATTGCTACTTGTAGTGGCTATAATGTATAAAGCACCTTTTTGATTAAGTATTAAGGAAATATTAAACGAAAGAAAGTTTAACACTTTTTAAATCTGGGTCATAATCTCTCATCCTTGCATACCTTTGTGTTTTAATTGAAAGATCTAGGTCTGTATTCACAGAAAACATTGCTTGTTATGCTTATGGTGGAAATACAGTATTAAAGGTATTGAGATATATCCAGCAGAACTACTTTGGCTTTTTAGTATAGTCACTGCTTAATTTAGACTACTGTCCAACACTTGTAAAGAAATACCTCTCTTTGGAAAAGCTGTGATAGAAATACCATCACAAAGGGTCCAGTATCTCTAAAAAGTGCTCTTCTAATTGAAACAGAATTATGCCCTTTTTAAAGTATAGATATTTTTGAAACAAAACTAAAATGCAACAAATGTTTTAGACTTATATAAGAAAAAGGCAGAGACTACCCACTATATTGCCACAACATTTTAATGACTTGCACTGGATATTTTATTATATTCTTTTTAGACAAAATCTACATATAGACATACCATTTATAGTTGAGTTTTAGTCAGGAGAAGTAACTAGGACAGGCTTGGATTGCTATGGCTTGGTCTGTATAACATACATTTGTGATAAATTTGATTGAATCTTTTTATGTAATGTAAAAATAAACTTTTTCAGACTGTAAGAGTAATTAAAAGACAGTTCATTTGAAATAGGTAAATAAAAAATTATAAACTATTTTTAATAATATTTGGTCTGCATCCCATGGTGTATGTGCTATATATCCCATATGTATACCATAATTTTTATGGTATCCCATAAAAATGAGAGGTAAATTATATATAATTTTCAGAAAAATTAGGTGAGTTCTGTCACTGCAGAAATTAATTATTACTTTTGCACACAAAAACACTCAGGCCACCCCACTGAGGTAAAGATGGTGTATCTTAGAAACATGTACACACCGTAAGTATTTACAATATCAGGTGCTACTCTAAAATAAAAAATAGAACCTTAATTTTTTATCAATCTGTAGCTAACCCTGGATTCTTTGAAATTCTTTGACCTCAGCCTAACAGATCATTTAAAAATGTTCTAAACTTCAAATACAAATATGCAGTTCACTCATGACCCCAAATTTTGTTGTAGCCTTTGTGACAGGTGAGAGATTTCATGTTGCCATAAAGCACGCATAGAGGTTTTCATGTCAGCAATGGCCCGAAAATCACTTGTGTGTGCCTAGAAAATGAACAGCAATAGAAGAAACAAAATTCAAGTATTTTAAAAACATGGTGAAGCATTATGTAAATAAAAGTCTCTGACTGGCTGGTTTTTAAATAAGTGTTGCGTTTTTGAAGATAAATCATCCAAGACTGTACTCCTGAGTACCAGGTCTTTTTTAGTTAATATTCTAAATATATTCTGTTTTCAGTTTTGGTTAATAATACATATGCAGTTGTGTATTAAGTAGAAGAACTAAAGCCTTGAGGTCCAAAATAAAGTTACACGTTTTTAATTGAGGTACCAGAAAACATAGTTATGTACATCTTTCCATTTTTTTGGACCACTAATACAGAGTTTCTCTGACCATTTTTTAGCAAGAATATTCATGAGATCTAAAATAATGTGTGCAAAAAATTTTTAATTCACTATCTCTAGATGTCAAAATCAAGTTATGAACATCAGTCTACCTCCTTGATAACTTAAAGACTATTGATTATTAAGCATTTCAATTCTTTCACAACACTAGTGAGCAAATATGATTAATCATAGTACATTTTTACAATCATATTGATATGAAATACTTTATTTTTAAACCTAAACTGGGAAAATATTTCTCTAGGTGCGTGAATGTAGCTGGTATTAAATGTGTATGCAGGGCAGTCAACAGACAGGTCAAAGGAACGTGTGGTGGCTTACAAGACTGAAAAGAAGATTACAAACATATTACAAAGAAGAGATTTTTAAAGGGAGCCACCACAATACTGCAGCTTCTCAGTCATCGTGAGAAACTCTTGCAGTATAGAAAAAAATTGCAAAATTAATAATAGGTGGTTTCTTCCACTTAAGAATCAGTAAATGTGCAAGAAGCACCTGAAGTACTTTGAGTTCCCTATTGCCCAGTTAGATAGATGTTTTTTTCTTGTCCAGTTCAGTACTTTTGTGAAAGGAATAAACAGCTCTTCTCAGATCCTGCTCTCACAGATCCTGCTCTTTCTTTCTCTTAAGCATCTCTTCATCTGTATTGTACTGCTATTAAAAACTAATGTCTGCTGGACACAGCACTTTTTGAGTAATGGCAGTCTACAATGGTATGAGAAACAATGGTATGAGGAACTTGTAAAAGGGAACTTATGTATGCCTTACATATAGCAAAAAATATTTTTTGTATATTTCATTAGATATGAAAATATTATTTTTGTGTAATTACCTCTCAGTAATAAATTGTTTTGTTTAGCTGCCTTTTCTGAGAGTAAAATGTGTTTAAAACTGGGTTCTCAAAGCTTCAAAACTAACCTTTTGTCTTCCACAAGTGTGTTCTAGATTTCATAGCATTAAGTGTGTTCAGGTTCTGCTGGTTATCTTCAACAGTGAACTGGTGATTCATTCAAGTAACAATGCTTTTGGGATTGTAAGTAACTAATTGTGTATTAGAAACACCATCGATGAGTAGGTTTTCAGATTTAAACAGTATGTCTAAGCATAATTGCTTTCTTTGTGTCTGAGAATGCACGTGCTGAAACTATTGCTATAAAACAAGCTCACTTGTTATATGTCCACCTTAATCCCTTAACCGAGCTGTCACTGAACTAGCAATGGTCATGCCATCATGAGAACTGAAAGCTTAAAGTTCTTCAGTAGTATTTTCAAACAAACATGTATAAGCAAAAATGCCCTGTTGGCTACCAGTGCCATCCCACAGCACTCTGATAATTCCTAACGTGGCTTCTCTGGCCTCTAGACTGAATGCTCTTGAAGGAAGTTATAAAAGCCTCTTATCTGCATGGATAGGGCTAAGGAGATCAGTTTTATGTTTTCACAATTTGGCTACTTTTTTATTACTTTCTTTCCATGCATCTTTTCAAGATAATTCTGGGACTTATCTTATAGTAGTACTTTTAGATGCATGCATAGGGCTGGCTTAGAGTTCATTACTGTGCGAAGACAGTAAGAAAGGGCTCACTGGCCTCTGGAGTTGTGGAGAGCATCATTCCACATTTTGGTGCACTTCTACTGGTTTGGATTGTTAGCCAAAAATATGGAAAAAAATAATTACTGAACAAAATTCCCCCAAAATGCAAGTACACCAATAAAAGTGAAGAGGAGTATCAGTGTATGCTGGTGTCTTAAAAAAAAAAAAAAAGAAAGAACCAAGTTATGTTTGGGGAAAACACACCTCCATCTCTTACCATATTCTCTTTGCTGGTAGCTGCAGCAGCAAGATCTTTTGCTCTTCCCCGTATTCATAGCTACTTGTGTATATTGGCTGGACTAGTTTTAACACATCAGTAACATTAAAAATCATAGTCCAGAACAACTATACATGTTCAGAAGTCAAACAATTATAGAAGTGATGATGAATAACAAAGCTGATGGTCTTATTGCAGTAGTGGCTGTGACTTTGATACGTTATGTAATCTGTTACACCTTCTAATACTATTGCTAAATGTCTGGCCAAAGGCAGCTATGTATCTGAAGCTCAGAGTGTTTTCTTATTGATTGTGAAACACAGAGAAAATTCCTGCTAGATAGGAAACTACTTCAGAAAACAAAACAAAACAACAAGAAGAAAACAAAAAAAAAAAATTATCAAAAGCAGATGAATATGTTCAAGCTTCTTGCTGCCTATAGGCTAGCCCAGAACAACAGTACTGTTCATACTTATATTTAACCCTTGTCCCTCTCTTCCTTCTTTGTCGTCTCCCTTCTTCTCGCCAGATCTTCAGGGGAAATCTCGGAGGTTTTGCAGTAAAACAGTGTTCCAGCCAGGGTATTCATCTGATTGATAAATACATATTACTCCCATCCTTCTGCTATCCAATGTAATTATTATGTCAGAAGAGAATGTCCTGTGTTCTATTACCTGATTTTTATCAAGAATGCATCTAACCTTGTAGCTTAATCTAATAGTTACCTCCCATCTTTACATCACCAGTAACACTTCTGCAGCAAGATATCTAGACCTCATCTGCCTTGTAAAAATTGTATGGTTTTCCTATTTTTTTTTAGATGTTATCCTATTTCTGTGAATTTCTGTGTTGTTAGCACACAGTATTAGCAAGATCACATATTCGTACTTTTTGCATAGCCACAATGTTTCAGCACTTTTTGGTGTCGAAATTTTAATTAATGTAGACTATCCATATGTTGTTAATTATTTTCCCCTTTTTAATTCCCTTTTATGGCTTTGGTATCATGATTCTGTGGCAACACACAAACAAGCACCAGGATTGGTAATGTACTTTGAGGACGTGGAACTCAGTCCTGAATATGCCTATGCCTCAACACACAACACGGGATAAAAAAAAAAAATTTTTAATAAAAAAACCTACAAGATTTGCAGTTTCTTGGTCATGAGGAAGTCGGGACTTAAGTTCAAGATAAAAGGTTGTTCTAAAGGAAGACAGCCAGTGGATTTGGTTCCACAAATCCTGAGCAATAAAGTAAGAATGCTGATACAGCCGGTCCAAGCTTTGTTCTAAGTAGTACCACAGAACTCTCACAGTAGATACCCTTCTGCTTTTACTCTGACTGTACAACTGGAACACATTTGTATCTGTAATGATGCATGTTTGTGATGTAAAGATAGTGCGATGATTTTTTTTTTTTTTTAAAATCCGTGTCATTGATGCTGTATCCATAATTCCTACCTTTCTGTGAGAATCTGGTGTAGTCCAGTATATTCTTGATCTCTGTGTTTTTTTCATGTACCAAAGTTGTGTAAAGTATTCTAAAACAGTAAAATACAGTAAAAAGTTGTTTTATTTTAAAAAAATTCTACTTTTTTTTCTTAAAATAAAGCTGTTGCCTAGTAATTTGATTTAAACAAATATTTACTTTTTTATTGACAGATTCCTGGAAAAATTTCCTTGCAAATGGATTGCAGGAAGGCCAGCCTGAGCAAGCAGAATTAGACCACACCATGATGTTTTGTAATGGGCTGCCACCATGCTGAAGTTTTCCTGCTTTTCCTTTGCACCTGCCACAGGAAATAAAGGCCCTGTACCTATTTTCAGAGTACAAAAAAATGTGGAGTAACCTCATGCAAGTGACACACATAAACTCCCAGAAACAGCCACATAGGCTTGGTGATGGATTGTAAAATTCTGCCATTTCACACACGGGATGTAACCTTCTTATGACTTAAAGAATGCTCCAGGTGAATAACTGATTTGATTTCACGGTTTAAAGTTCTTCTGTGTAAGACAGAATTTGTGTCTAAAGGACTAGGAATTAAGAGGGAGATTATTTTTTTTTTTTTCTGTGCAGCAGCCCAATCTCTTGTGGGTGGTTTTTTTTGTTCATTTTTTTAAATGGAAGAAAGGAAAACAACAATCCACATTAGCAAGAAAGATATAATTTCAGACTTTTCGCAAATAATCTACAGCTTTTACTGTTTTCCTGAAAACACCCTATTATCATCAGTCTGTAACAATCTGCCCAGTATTCAACATGTCAGTGAATCACGCTAGTTTTATGCTCGGTGAATCTGCTCATGGCAAAATTGAGATCTATTGCTATATTAACTTGCATAACTCGTGTTTTGTGAATATCTCATGATAAAAAAAACAGTGAATAGTGGTGGCCAGCTAGGAAGAGTGTACTGGGAAAATACTGAAACACCCCAATTTGGCACTCTATACAAAGCAGCTTCCTATGCCACCAAGTTCTCTTCTCAGGGAACCTTACAGGTTCCCCCGAGTAGCTTTAGGATAAAGGAGAGTGGAAAAATCCTGTTGAGTTTTTTGCACACTATAGGTAGGAGTAATTAGAAATTTAATCAGCCTGCTTGCTTCTCTCGTGTTTGCACAGATCATCACATGGTCTCTTGCCCATCATTGCAAATACGGACAGCCTCCGAATAGAGCAAAACACGAGGGGCTTGGGTGGATATGTATCCAGACAGGACTGCAAGAAGAAAGTTATTTCAGCCAAGAATCCTCTTCCAAAGTTCAAAAAAATTAAACAAGCAAAGGAAAAAAACAAAACCACCACAAAACAAAATATCCTTTGGGAACTTTTTGTGCATATCTGCAGAAAAATTGTAAGTACAGTAATTCTATTACAGCCCTAAAACCTTGGTGGTGTCATTAATTGCTAAATTACTAAAAAGCTTCTCGTTTCCATGAAAATTTTGAAGTTTGTATCTGTACTGAGTGCTAAGGGAGGCTGCATTGGAAAATCGACTAATGTTAACTTAGCAGCAATAGCTCTTCTGGATGAAGAGTGGTAAAGAAGAACTCTATGGCTCATCAGAAATATCTGAACAAGCTGAAAACACTGGCATGTGACATATAGACGTCTCTCTCTAAACATATATACTTCTATTAAGAGCCAAGTTTTGTTCTCAAGGAACATCAATCCAGAATAAGCCACTGCAGCAATGCAATCAATTTATGACAAGTGGCTTAACTGGCGTTATTGCAGTTTGATACTGGAATAGAGTTTGGCCTTTCAGAGATGTTTAAAGTGTGTGTGTGTCTTGTTCCTAGGAGAAATAGAGATAACCTAGATAGACTTCGATTCCCCTGGTTCGCATCTGACTGAGGGCTTTTCTGCATCCTTACCCAGAGTCACAGCGATCAGTACACCCTTTTGCTACTGTTGCTACAGGCTGAGTAGTGAGCATGAAAAGGGAGAGTAACAGAAGGCACTTTGGATGGATCCCTTTGGATGATAGACCATACTGCGATACAGAGCTGTAGCTGCAAACTTAACTTCAAAAGTATGATGAAACAAAGTATCGTTTGATTTCAGGGCATTTCTCTTTAGTCTAACTCAAAAATGAAAAATTGCTGATTTGCCCGATTTAGTGTCCCTTGGTAGAAAACTATCGCTGCTTTATCTTAGTGTATGGTGTTAGGAGAGGATGTGCGCTGCACGAGGAGTAGTTTAGTAAAAACTTTTAGTCTGTGTTTCTTGACCTGTGTCCAGAGCAACTGTTCAGAGTGCTCCATCTAAGAATGTACAAGGCTGGCATAGATGCAAGCAAAGAGACGAAGTGCATGAACACATGTAAAGGGAAGCAGCAGCCACTGTGCTTTCTATTTCAAGAGCACAGTAAGTCTAAGCAACTGCTCACACTAACTTTCCAGTTCATAGATTTCCAGGGAAACCCTCCTTTGTGTACAGTCTAGAGTATCTAAGCTACTTGACTCTGCACTTTAAGGCAGATCCACTTCATAGTGCCCCTTTTCTGTCTCCAGTGTTGCTCTTTAGCCAAGACCTACCTCATCAACAAGCTCAAGTTTATGGGTGAAGAGGTTTTCGAGTTGTCATGTGCTGACCTCCACCGTGGCACGTTGTATGCTGTCCCTCACTGCTGCAGAGATGGCAGCTCCGCCCTAATCACAGGCCTGTGTCAATTGGCTGTATCAGAGGAGCATAGCTGGGTGGCAGGTGAAGTCAAGTGAAATTCTTCCTTTAGCATCCTAACTTCAGCATGAGAAAAATGGAGAAGACAGTCAGCTGTGAGGAACAGTGGGCCTTCTCCTTTGCGGATCAAAGCATGAGAGAATATTGTGATCTAAGTAGTGCATTAGGTGCAGTGCAGCCCCACTAAGGTATGTTTATGTAGTTGTTTTTGTTTCAAATTAGTAAATAATTGGGTTATAGCTGCTTCCACAAGTGGGATACCTGGACTATTTTCTACTATTATTTTTAATTCTTGTCTGAGGCTTAAGTCTTACATACTGTTTGTTCTAAAGTCACTGTATTGTTAATAGCAGAAAAAAAATATATCACAGAAGGCAGGTAGAAAAGGGCAAAGATCTGGATGTATTTTATTGCAGGATGTGGATGAATGAATATGTGCTGTCTGTGCTGCACTTGCCATCTAATTTGCTTCAGCACTTTAAAAACCTCCGATAAGTGTCATACCCAGAGATTCAAAACCCAGTAGAACATTTTAGAAACTCTTAAGTTCACTGTCGGTTTTAGGCAAGCATCTGTAAAAGGATGGTGGATTCAGACACAAACACCAGAGAAATGCAGAATGCCCCCGAAATAACAACATATTCCTTCCAGAATGTTGCGTATTATTTCCATTAAAAATAACACGTTGAAATCACGGTCCTTTGCCGCTAGGTGGTGGTATCCACACAAAACATTCGGTTTCTCACTTAATTATATTCAGTCATTTGCAGATAATCTTGTCTGAATGCACTCATGATACACCATTTGACCGCTTAAATCTCGAAGGTTTTCCTTGTAATGAATATTTTCGATAATTAGATAATCATCATTGGGAAGAGACCTTTCTGAAATATTAACCAGGGGTCCCACTGCACCTTTCCCTTGGTCTCTGAGTCCTTGTTCAAATGTAATTTCATGTAGGATACAATGTAGCGTCTGGCTTTGGTTGTCTCTCCGCTCTAGAAAGATAGGCTGCTACGCAACCCTCGTAGATTTTAGCTTTGCTTGGCATTTGTCTTAAAGGCAGAGACTCGCTGAGGCAGCTAGTTAGCAATCTATCAGAAATGAAGAAAGGAGAAGGCAGAAGGATGAGAAACTTCTAGAGGGCTCGGCCAGATGTTGGCAGCACAAAGTGACAGAAATGCTCCTCCACCAGGTACAAGGGGAGAAATTTCCTACGTCCACGCTGTGCCTGCCGTCTTTCGCTCTGCTGAGCGCACGGGCCTGGAAGGAAAAGCCCAGACCTCCGGCCCCGGCCTGCTTGCTCCCCGCTGCCCATCCCGATCCCCCATCCAGCCGCTCCTGAGGCTGGTTTGTATAGTTCACTGGATCTGAAAATGAAATCTAACTTTGCCTGGCCTTCAGAAGACTTGTCTGGCACGGGAAGAATGGGGCTCCGGGGTTGGGGGACCTGCGAGGGGACACCTCCCTCTTATCCAGCGGGACTCCCGCTCCACGGGAGGGCACTCTCGCTCGGCAAAAACCGAGAAGCTGGATCATTTGTCTTTCTTTTAAGAAGGAAGTTTATCTATGACAGGTAAGTTGGAACATTTCTGTTTCGAAATGTGCCGAAGGATTTAGCAGACATAGCGCATGGATCTAATCCTGTGCCTTATGAAAAAGTAGTAACATGTTTATACACAGAATATAAAGGAACTTTGTGAGAGTACCAGCTTTCTGTAGTTAAACCATCTGCTCTTCAGAGTAGGAAGAGAATCACAGAGGCTTTGGAGCGGTTGAAATAAGTAGTCACAGCATAAAACATATGTCACGCATGAATAAAAAGCATGTGTGGAAAGTTTGAGTTTTTTGGGATTTTTTTGTTTTTTTTAAATGCACATTTCCTTAAATAAGTAGTCTTTTTTTCCGTTTGAAAAATCAATTAGAAGTAATGCTTAATGCATACAGTAGTCTAGGCTATTTGTGAATTAAATGATTAGGCAGCCGTCATGAGATATATTATCACAATATAGTACCAGTGAGGGGCCATAATCAGTTTACAATATGAACTTGATGGAGCAAGCCAGGGTTTGCTCCTTTCTTCCTTTCAATGTACTTGATTGAAAAATGGGCAAACTTGCATTAGATTCCTAACCTAAATAACTGAATTTCCTGCTTTGAACCACAGATTTAGCTGTGTTACGATCCTTCAGGAATCTTTTGGAGGTACATCCCGTTTTCTCACAAATCCGATTAGTGCAGGGCCCCGCTTCAACAAAGTTAGTTATTTACTAAAAAGCAATCCAAAACCAAGAGTCAACTGAACAAGAATACAGAAGAAAGGTGTGAAAGCGGTGGGTATACCACTGCCTCTTACAAAATCACAGTGCTCGCTTAGACTCTCACAAGATGGAGGGAATCCCTTAGTGAAGCAGCCTGTGAAGAGTTTAGACTTGAACTGAAAAATATCCTCCAAAGTCACAGGTCTTCTTCTGTTGGAATAGAAAATCACAAAAGTTACAGCTGGAGAAGAGCACACTGCCCTGTTAATGTGAAAAGGTGAGTTCAGCATGGGCTGAGTTGCTTCCCTTAGTTCTACCACTAAATATCTCGAGGAACTTTGGTTTTTTCAATGGCATCAAACCAGTTAACTGCCAGCTCATTTCCCCTCCTACACCTTTCCCTTCTCCATTTCGATTTATATGATTCATATCTTATGTGCTATACAAGGCTTAAAAATTTTAATTTTGCCATGTCCTGCATGATGGCAGACACAAATGAGCAAATGTGTCTAGAAAGAGCTTGTTTATCCTCTGTGGATATTGTAAGCAAGGACAATCCAAAACATTTTGAATTTATGAGATGTAGAAATTTCAGAGGAAGACAGCACCAGGTATTCACCTCTTCTGCAAAACAGAACACTTTCCTGCTGCAAAAGAGGGCTTTATCTCAGAGGTTATGTTCATACGCTTGTCAAGGAAATGTATTTTTCCACAACTTTTAAAAATGAAGATATCCATCACGTCTCAATTCTCCTTCTCACTTTCCCTCTTCAGGTTCCTCCTCTCTTCCGTGTGTTTCTCATCTGGTTTCTGCCTCTCATTTTTCTCCTTTCTTTCTCTACGTAGTCTTCAGCAGAGTTGGTCCCGAATGGCATGATGTTTTCACCTGGCCTGAGTAAAATAACCTCAAACACAAAGCTGCTGGAGCCTCATACCATGGCTTGAGCGATGGTCTTTTGTGATAAAAAGGTCCCCTGCAGCCATATTAAACCTCCATTCTACTTCTCTCTCTCTTTTTTTTTTTTTTCCTTTTTTTTTTTTTTCTTTCTTTTTTTTTTTTTTTCTTTTTTCTTTTTTTTCCCCCTCAGTGGTGGTGATGCTGAAGAGAAGCCCGACAGTCCCACTGGAAGAAGAGCGAGATTTACTTTCTGCAAAAGATGAAGAAGACCCGTATTGGCATTACTGGTGACTATGTGACAACCAGTTGTTCTCTATTAGCTCTTATTTTACAGTTACCAAAGAGCAGAGGTTGCTAGAAGGCCCTCAGCTGTCTAACAGCAAGCAAGCTCAGCCACACTGCTACGTTATTAGTGCACCGGCAGCAGTCAGCTCAGTATTAAAGCTGTAGTATTACCCTATGAAAAATCTACGCTAGAACTCAGGGAGTACTGAAGTTTATAATTAGATTTGTGTTTGGATGAGGGCTTTGCAGAAACAAATACCTCTGCCAGTTCTATAGCATTTTCCTTGTGAGTGAGGTTTCGAGGCACTGGAAGTCAGTGAGACTGATGGGGCGCTTCGCAGCAGCAGACGCTAGCCACAGGAAAGACCCTGTGTAACACATTAGGAGAGAAAATAACTGTAAAACAGAGATCCTATAGTTTTTAAAAATAAAAGGTGTTCTAGAAGTGTATTAAATACCACAACTTTGAACGTCCCATTAATTTCATTAAAACAATAAAAATTATGGGCATAAGAAAACAGTGTATTTTAGTAGTTAAGAAGATTTATCTATCCATTCGAAAAGTACTCTGAAGATTCTGAAGACTTCAGCAGGACAGAGCAGCGGTTCTCTACTAGATTCCTTCATCTCTCTTTCATAAAATGTTCTTCCTTTTTGTCTCTCTACATATTTATGTGCTTCATTTTAACTATAAACTGACTGTGATAGGACTTTTTTTTCCTTCTTGTTTGCATTGAACTTATATTAATACATATGCATATCGCTAGAAATCACTAGGGTCTTTTATAAGAAGTCTTTCTGCTAATAAGCAAAACGCTCTGAAATACTTGAGGGACAAAGCCATCTTACAATTTTGTTCTCATTCACTACGTACATTAAATGGTCAATAGTTCTGTCATCATTGAATCCATTTGTGCAAGTATATATTTTTAAGCTTAATCGTCTGCAAGTTAAATGGGTATTAAATGAGATATCTACTAAGATGTACTTTTTGTTTCCCCTAAACAAAGAAATAGGAGAAGAACTAAGCTAATGAAAAATAATTAGAAGCTAAAGAATAATTCAGTGTCACTCTTGGACAAAGAAAGAAATTGTATCTTGCGCGACTACCACAGCTAGACCATGAAACAATTTTAGTATTTTCAGCCATGGGAGAAGTGTGAAGACAGCATTTAAGTAAGGCCAATTTACTGTAATTTCCAAATGTTTTAGCTAAGAGAACAGAATGTTTTAAAATAAACACTGCAAAGTCATTCTCCTAATCTTTTGAATCCCTTCTCAAATAATTTTTAATCGCATCATCTGTACTTCATTTCTCCTTTCCCACATTTTATTATATGCACCTTCGTATTTCGTGGGATAGCACACAGGTCATGTGGCTTTCAAAGTTCTGTTGAATCTCAGAGTGATTTGACAGGTCAAGAATTGTGTCTGAGGGAGCTTCAGAGGCTCTCCATAGCAAAGAAAAAGTTTGCTTCTTTTTGATTGAATATATTCAGTATCTCTATCCTCATGTCAGTCATGTGCGTTGCAAATGGCATTTTGTAAACTGAAGCGACCAACTTTTTACAGAGGTCATTTCAAATAATAATTCTGTAATATGACAATTTATTTTGAAATTTCTTTACTTTTCAAGGCTTCTTTCTCCCTATGGCAATCTCAGCAGAGAAGTCGGCAAGACTGGACTTAAAAAACAAACTTTGATTACCTCGTTAGGCAGATCAAGTTATGAGGAGGGAGGCAAAGTGTTCCACATCTGCAGTCAGACTGGGATAAGAAAAAGACCTTTCCCAGGAGGTGTGAAGGGAATTTTTTGGAGCTAGCTCTTTACATGAGCTTCTACACTTCTGCAGTGAGAAATACTCTGAAGAGGATGAAGAAATGAGCATGAAGGAAAGAAGACCATAAAGAACTGTCTTTCGTAAATCTAAGGAACTGTCCTGGTCAGGTTCTGCTGCTTTTTTGGAGCCTCTTTTGGGGGTAAAACGGTGAAATGTGTTCGATGGAAGTGCAGACATGAGAAAAGTCTTGTTTCTCTTGTATTAGGCTGAATCTGGTCTGTATATTCACCAGTGGCCTGGAAGGTGACAAAGCAAGTGCCCCCACCCTTCGGAAATACACAGATGACCTTAACTGAGAAAGAGTGGCAGTGATACAACACTTTATGCTACCATTAACTTTTTTACATCTCTTGATGGCAATTTAATTGAATAATTTATTTCTAAACCCTTGTATCTAATAATGGAGGTAGGACTCCAAAATAATTTTGTTTTACAGTTGATAAGGATTAAATAACAAAGTCTGTATTCTCTGTTGCTTATTCTTAATATTAAACCAAATAAATTTAACAGCGCTGATTGCAATGCACAGAATTATTCTCCTGGATGCTACTTGGTTTCATTCTACACTTTAAAAACCTATTCATCAATTACTCTGTAGTGGCACCAGAGCTCAGCATGTACATATTATCTGTCCATGTATTCTATTGCAGTGCACTGGAGAGGAAGAGAGAAACTGCCAGTCTGGTTAGCATGTGTGGTTCTTCTGCAACACAGACATCTGTGCTTACTTCCGTAGTACATTGCACAAAATTGCTGAGAAGACCTTCAGGCGGAATGGATAAATAACCTTTGGTGTCCATTACCCAGAAGCTCTTGCAATGTTTAGAATCGTAAACCAAACAGAGTGACCTTCAGAGTTAGTAGTTTTTTTGATGTGCAGCGTAAGTCACATGATGATAATATAAAAGTATGGCACTGCTGGTTCACGGTCACCTCTGCTACTGATACTAACACCATTGTCTCTGGCTTTAAACTGCATCAGTATGCAAACAGCGTGTCACTAATATGGGTGGTAAGTCGGCTGGATGTATATTCTACATTTCTGGCAAATGAGTGTAAATATTTTCAGAGCTGCTAGCAACTCATGCATGTTTTATCCTCCATCTGGACATGCATGTGTACACAATAGTGGTAAAGAAATATTCCCCCTTGTGTGTTCAGAGGCTATCTTCTACACCGTCCTGATGAAATGGTCATGTATCTCTTAGCACTTCTTTATCTATCACAGCTTGACAACAGAATTATTTCCCTATAGGACTAAACACTTCAAATATTCAATATATATATTGAATATATAACTATGCATATATTTTTGTTTTGAAGCATTCAATGGTAATGTAATGTGGTAATCTATAAACTGACACATTAAATATGCATAAATCTGATCTGTGCCTTATCCCACCCTTTCCTTTTAAAATTATAATCTCATTAAGTGTTGGAGGCAGGTTTTAGTCTCCCATTATAATTAGCTTACAGTCCTGGGCTTATTTGCTTTATGCTGAAGCTAAGATGCTGTTACCGAACTATTGTTACGATTGAAGCCCATTAAACTTCCTCTGAGCAAAAAGGGCAAATACGAATTTCCAAGGCTGACCATTCAAAAGAGAGAAAGATGAAGGCAAAAAAACCCACCTAAAGTAGAATGTTTAGAACCATGATATTCTAGATGATATTCAGTATTTATAGATGTCATTTATCAAGCATGAGGGAAGAGGAATGAACTTGCTGTATAATGTTGGTCCATGTTTCATGCCGATTCATATGACTTTTGCTTAACCAGACAAAGCAAGATGAGGCAGCATCTAAAATGGGGTTATCTGTGTGGCAAAAAAACCCAAAACATGTTGTCCTACTAAAACAAGTTTTATGATATGAAGTTTTGAAGGATTCTGTCCCTGATCCACTTCTCCAAAATTTTCAGTATCAAACTATATAAGGGAAAACGAAAGGGAAAATAAAAATATTGGATTGCTTATATTTCTTTGCTTGAAAATGAAGTATATTAGACTAACTACCCATTTATTCTTGGTAAACCTGTTCTTGCTTCTACTAATTTCTTTATTTCTCTGGAAAGTTTATCAATTATTTTTGTTAATTATTTAAGCCTTTCAGGAAATACCAACTCCATACTTCTGAACTACTCTTTATTTCACTCTACTACATAGACACTTTCCTTCTCTCTAACATCTCACTTCACCAGAGGCAGCTACACACTGTGCTAACAATAGCCTTTAGACTGTGTTCTGTCATCCGTGAATTATGCTGTGCATAATGTTCATTGAACCCAGGAAGTGTTAAACCATCTGGTTTATCTACAGAAGATATCTGATTTGCCTACAAAGCCCGTGAGCCAACTCCTCATCATAGTGTTGAACCTGGTGGAGGTATATTGGAAAGGGAAGTAGCCTGCTGCAACAGTCAGTTTTGTTTTAGTTTGGTGAATGACAGATTGTCCTACACAGTGTTAGTTGACAGCAGCTGAATATGAGTCAACAATGTTCTCAGGTGGCCAAGAACAATAGCATCCTGCCTTGTATCAGAAATAGTTTCGCCAGCCAGAGAAAGTGATCATGCCCCTGCACTTGGTGAGGCCCTCACCTCAACTATTGTGTTCAGTTCTTGGGTCCTTTGCTAGAAGAAGGACATTTTGCTGTCAGTCCAGACAAGGGCAAGCAAGATGGTAAAGGATCTGGTGCACAAGTCTTAAGAGAATCATCAGACAGAACAGTGCCTGAGAGTGTCATCAAAATGCTTCTTGAATATGGGTAGGCTTAGTGCTGTGACCACATCCTTAAAGAGCTTGTTCTGTTGCTAAACCGCCCTCTGGGTTAAAATCCTTTTCCTATCTAACCTAAACCTCCCCTGATTCAGCTTCCTACCATTCCCCTGAGTGCTGTGTTCAGTCACAGGAGTGAAGAAATTGGTTTCAGTCCCATTTCTTCCCTTAGAGCAGGAGCCATAGACTGCAATGAGGTCTCCCCGCAGCCTCTTTTTATTCAGACTGAGCAATCCAAGTAACTGGCAGATCCTCATAAGTCACCCATTCCAGAGCCTTCATCACCCTTGTTGCTCTTGTTCAGATGCTGTCCAACAGCTTGATGTCCTTTCTGTACTGCAGTGCTAAACAACTGCACAGGTGAGGCTGTAGCAGTGAAGAGTGGGACAATCACATCCCTTGACCGGCTGACAATGCTGTGTGTAATGCAAAATCAGTGGGGTTGGCAGCATTGCTGAGTGAATGCTCATCACCTCTGGGGAAAAGCACCATGTTCAGAGCTCTCCTATGCCCAAGTGGGAAAAACGGAGGTTGTTCTGGTGAGTCTTATGGATAACAGTGTAAAAAAAGGCACCCTGGTACTGTTATCCACACCATGCCTGTGGCCAAGGCTATCTTGTCACACTTTGTGGCCCTGCCAGGCATGGCTGGGTATTTGGGGAACTATAGGCATTTCAAGTTCACTCCCTTTCTGAGGATCATCAAAGCCAAATAATATCAAGTTAATTTTCCAGCCCTTGACTCAAAGCAGGCCTCTCCCACAAGTGTAATTAATGGATTCATTTGGTGTGCTGTACATCGAGAATTAATTTTTTTCTGTTATGAATCAGTCTTACAAGATTATCTGCTTTTTGGCAGAGGAGAATTATCAAGTGAATTGAAATGTTTAATTTGACCGCAAAACAGGATGTTTTTTTCCTTGAGGGAGGACAACTGTGTGTTTTTCTCAAAATCAGCAATAAAAGCAGGAGAATTAAGAAATTTTAGGTTTGCTGTCTTAAAATGAAGCAAAGTTGCTTTATGAATAATTTTTATTCCCAATTTCAATGCCGTTCCCTATTCATCATAAGGAAATTATTCTATGATCCATCCTCTAATGAAATTCAAAGAGTTTTAAAATTTGGCTGATTTTGGAAAGTTTCCTGTGTTCCTACATAGCTTATAGCTCTGGGGTGCAAGCTAGCCTAGCACAGCATGGTTTAGAATGTCAGCAAAGTATGCTGTATGGGGCTGAAGAGGTGAGAAGAGAAGGAAAAGAAGAATAATAAATATGAAGAAATGTGGGACAAGCAAGAGGCATTACCAGAAAGAATCAGTGCAGAAACCATGAGGTTACAGGAGTGGCAACATGTATATGCGAACTCCAGACACCTGAAACCTTGATCTGTTATCTGTTATCAATATGATAACTTGAAAAATACATGAATTTTTTCCTGCCTGTCTCCCGCATCCATATTTCTTCTAAGGACTGATATACAATGGTAATTAGCTAAAAAAAAAAAAAAAAAAAAAAAAAATAGCCTAAGCCTGTAACAGCAAATGACTGGCAGTAATATATTGCATTCATGTTAATGGCATTCACACGGGTAGCCCTGCTTGCCTCATGCCTGTATATGATCTTAGAGCAGAAGCAGGGTTCACAGGTTTAGCCAATACAACAAAGTTGCTTGAGAAAAGCCTGAGGCTGGCTGGTAACTGAGGAGGGTGCACCATAGTTGTGTAGACTATAAATAAGACAATAATACAAGAATTACATCACTGAAGTGTTAGAAATGTGAGCACTTGGACAAAATTCCACCAGGAAACTACATCTTATTTAGAGAAAGAGTGCTTTTATATTCTAGGTTTTCAAAAGCTCCTTTAACAACACAACACAGTAGAAAAAAGACCACTTGTTGACTAAGCAGTACCCTGTGAGCCCAGGGTAAAGATTTGTCCTCTTGTAAGAGTCAAGCAAATTACTGGGCAGAAAATGAAGGATGAAGCTGAGGCTAGAAATGGCTAGTAATAGAGTACTATCAAACAGTGCTGCTAGTCAGAGGTGTTCAGGGCTGGGCAATTCAAGCTGAGGGACATTCCCTCCCTGCATGAACCAGAAGTGCCACAAGTAGGCAGCTGAGACGCCTGTCCATGGGCCTGCAGCTGTTCTTCCAAAACATGTTCCGAAATTCTATCCTTCCTCTTTGACTACAGTCAAAGTTGGTTTCCCAGAGTCCTTTTTAAATCACCCTTGTTAAAAAGAGTTTGTCCAAATCATCATTATACAGATTTATGGCTTAGAGTAAAGAAGAGCTGCAGAATATTTGATGTTGCATCAGAAGTATAAATATTCTGTAATAAGAAATATTTCTTTATATTAGATGTAGACAATATTTCAGTAGAATAAGTAAGAAAATAGCCTACAAACTAAAGATCAGAACAGAAATATGCTAAAAGCAGCTTGTAAAAAAAAAAAATATGCTGCTGCTTTAGTAAATTACTTCAAAGCAGTAAAAGGGAGACTATATAATTCTTCTGCCACTGTGTACTGACAGTCCCTTTCTGTGATCAATGAATAGGCATATGCGGCCAGCTCACTTGAAATTGCCTGCCGTTTATGAGTTTTATTTTAATTCAGATTAAATCTGAACATTTTCTTGCATCTAGATTGAATGTAACAGGGAGTATTACTCTAAAGTTAAATTCACATGGATCCTGATGAAGAGATTGACAGGAAAAGGTTAGAAAAGCTGTAAAATGCTTATTTCAATAAGATTTAACTAAAGCTTTCAACCATACTTTTACATTTTCATCTATGTATTCAGTTAAAGTCTCTGCAGAGCTCTTCTAGTTATTTTCTGTCCTAGGAAAACTTTAACATACACACAAAAAGGCTATGCAGGTGGCACGTAGCTCTGTAAGGGACTAGGGCTGTGGAATCTGTGAGCGAAGGAATTTCATGTTTAAACTGCAAGAGGATACCATTCCAACTCACAGAAGTTGAATTTAACCCTGCCCCATTTGAGAAAAGCATTTTGTAACTATATGGAGTTATTTGGAACTGATATGTGGCTCTTGCTTTTCAGTCTTAGGATGTCACTTGCAGCACTATTTCATGTTATTTGCTGCTTGCAATTTCTTGACATTTGAATCATTGCAATGACTTGCACTGGTAACTTAGTGGCTTCATATTCTTCCCCTGCTTACCAAGAACAAAGTCTCATCTTCTGTCTTTCCTGTCTTTCTTCTTGATTATTTCCAAGATACATTCTTTTTTGTGATGATTTAGAAGGAAAAGCACTGTCCAAAGAGAGAAATAGATTAATTTTGGAGTTGTTACATAACATACAGCAACAAACTACCTTTTCAGTATCACTAATTTTGTAAGAGCCCAACAGTTTGAATTCTGTTTAAAAAGACAGCAAATATAACTGAGTATCATGATTTTTTTGTGTTCAGACCCATGCCAGGTGAATTCTTAGTGTAATTTTGTATGTACGCTCTTCCTGTCTCTCACGTGTCGAATTCTATTATACAAAGATACAAGTATTATGCATTGCGTCAGTAGAAAGCAAGCAGTGAGTGTTTGTTTCACAGATGTCACAAAGGCTGTGTAGGATCAAGTCTGGGTACAAATAGTATTGCACATTTCATATGTATAAGTTGTTAAAGCACTGCTGCCTTTCAGGAATATTTGCTGATTTCTAGTACAGGAAGTTATGCTTCTGCTTATTTAGGCTTGCATGGAGAAATGAATTTTATGGGTAATATCTGGAAAAGTACTCATATTGGCTCACTACATTTCCCTAATGACTACTGCATAGATGTAATAATTTTTTTTTTTTTCTTTTTTAGCCATTGAGTATTTTGTTTCTTCTGGCCATTTTCTATGAAATTGTTCTGGTTTTACTGGCTGCAGAAAGTGAATGATGGAAATATTGTCCTGGGCAAAAAATTAAACCTCATCACTCCAATTTGATGCCTGTGAATTAGGGCTCTCCTGCTGCCAACAGAGCTGAGGTGCTGTAGCTAATGCTGTTAGTCATCAAATGCATCTCCAGCAAAAAGTATAAGGGTGTTGAATACAAAATTTTAATTAATTTAAAACCAAATTTTCAAGTTTTAGTATGATGATGCTGGATAAGACTGAAGTCCCTTGACTTAAAAGGATGAATACTTTGATATGTCAAAATATTAAAGCCGAATGTACACCAGGATTCTAAACTTAATTCAATTGTTTTCTGTGACTCTAATGCTATGTAAAATACTGTAGCAGGACATCCCAAGGTGTTTACATTGGTGTTTGGCTTTAATTCTTGTTTCACTACTTGCAATAAATCATTCTATTTCTTCAACTACAAAGGATGAATAACACACATTGCTGCCTTTTGTTCACCCACCACTCCAAATTTCTATCTAGCTCTTGAGTGACTCCAACTGTTTCATCTGGTCTGTTTTTGCACTTGTGTCCTGCAAAATGACTGTGAATCTCTCAGATTTCATGTATGAAAACCATTCTTTTTCAGTGCTACACATCCTGAATTGTATTCAGCTTATTTGCTCTAGTTTAGTATCATTACATTAACGTAGTCCCACTTTCCACTTGCACATACTGAAATATGTGAACATAAAGAAAATATTATATAGAAAGAATTATTCAATGCTGTGTTTAACTGCGGTGGAAAAACCATGTGAGTAAGCATGTGGGAAGCCTACTTTGTGTAGTCTGTGCATGAAGAAGGGTAGCATGACTTACTCTTCAAGCTAAATAAAGCTAATGCAAGTACATCTTTAAAAGATGAAATCAGAAATTCAAAAAAGTTAGAGACTATGTTTCTGGTAACTATAAATAAAGTAATTTTGCTCAGTCTCCATATTAAAAAAGCATCTGTGAGGGAGTTGCTTACATTCTGGGGAGACTTGGCTAGAGTAACAGGAGACTCCAAGGCAAAGAGAGGGGTTATTCTTTTGCTCTCAACAGTAGCTATGATTTATGAAACCAGTTAGACTTCCCCAGACCTAATACAAGTTTCAGCAGCCTTTGTTATCTTTGATCTTTTGGGGCACAGTTTATATAATTTGTCATTTAGTATAATAAAGACCACCTACATTTTCTTGCAGCCATGCAGCACTGAGTGCCCTGGGAGCCATTTTCAGTGGGAAATATATCTGGGGTTAAAACATCCTCCTTCCTCTGCAAGACCCTTGGTGATAGGGTAATATATGGAGTGGGCACAAAAACTGTGAATGAAAATAAACCCCTCTCCCCCACCATGGAAACTCTGAAGACATGAATGTCAGGTTGATGGTTCTAAGTTTTAAAACAAAAATTCCTAAAATGCCACCTAAAGACTGAATGCACTTCATAAAAAAAAAAAAAAAAAAAGGCATGAAATAACCCCCAGGCACCCTACAACCTGTTATTACTTGGTTTGATAGGTATCACTGAAGCCAACCTCTTCTTGCTGAGAAGAGTCTTGTGGCAGTACCCTTGCAGTGCTGCATGGGGAAGAATAGAGGTAGCTGTGAGATTCTCTCTCCTGAACATGACTTTACCCAGAAAAATTTTGGGTAACGGATGACAATATGTATTTCAGAACAATAGTAGACTTTAAAGCATATTCAAATAGCAGCACAGGCTTCTCTTAGATTTCATATTTACGATATCATATTTTGCATACATGGTACTGAATGTAA
Organism: Heliangelus exortis; assembly: GCF_036169615.1. Lineage (NCBI taxonomy): Eukaryota > Metazoa > Chordata > Aves > Apodiformes > Trochilidae > Heliangelus > Heliangelus exortis. Next base: position 20,746,948 of record NC_092454.1, on the reverse strand, counting down.
CCAGTTTTACTTGTATGTAGATATGCCAGGAGAGCTTTGAATGAAAGAAAATTTCCAGCCAGTTCTCTTTAGGAGCCATGTTGAGGTCCTTCTCTCATGTTGCAAAATTATGGCCACCTTGAAGGCACCTGCCAACACTCAAGCCTGGGAAATTCCTAAAGCATAAAACTGATCACTTTACTGCCGTGGCTGCCTGCCTTCTTTTGTGATCTGTAGGTTACAGAGGATTCCTCAGGAAAAACATAATATCTGATTAGTTTTTTCTAATTAAAAAAGTCAACAAAGCAAACCATAGCATTTGATTACCACCATTTTCAGAGAAAATGGCATTTTCAGGCTGGTCAGTAGTGGCTAATTCCTACAAGTATTTCTGGTATGAGCCAAGAGGAGCATACAACTTGCCCTGGGAAGGTAAAAAGGGAAGAATGGTGAAGATCAGAAGAAGAAATTACCACAGCTAAGAAAGACATACTTAAGGCAGTTGATTTTAATGTGGCCCATCCCCATCAGAAACTGCATAGAAGACCAACTTTAATTCTTCCAAGATATGAAAGCATGAAAGCACTCTTTATCTGTGCTTATCAGTTTTACATGGTACTTTGAGACAAGTTAATAATAGGATACAACTTATCCACTGTCAAACCAAAATATTTAGATGAGAAATTTAGTAAGGGCAATGCAGTTCAGACAAAGCTGTTTTTATCCGGAAGTATCAGAATACTAAACAACCCGCTGCTCCAAATCCCTCCAATTTTTTCCTGCTCTGTGGAAGATAGTAACCACCTCACAAATGTTGCCAACATATATATATTGCCAACATAAATATTTATTATATAATTTAATTTTCCTGCCAACTACTGTATAAATTATGTTACTTCAATTTTTATCTGAGGTTCATATACTACTGCACTGACACTGTCTGCACGATGCCAACATAGATTGATCAGTTCTGGCAGCACAGCAGCAGACATTAGCCTTTCTTGGAAAAAGATCTGGCTCAGGAAGGAAATGAACCACGAAGGAAGCAGAAGTTTTGAACAGAAGGACTTTTTTTTTTTTTTCTGTTCCAATTCCCATGGAGGCATAGGTGATTCAGGGAGAGACAGGCCTATGCTGGGGTCTTTAGATACTACCACAATACAAACATTTATCTGTGTCTAACAACTGCAGTTCAGGAATTACTAATTATCACAGAAAGCCACAAAGCAGCTTGCAATGAGTGATTTATTCAGGTAACATAGCCACTACTCATGAGTAGTTTAATACAAACGGTAGGCTTCTCATCGTTTAGTTCTGAAGTTTACTGAAGTCACCATTTACAGACTTGTTTAGACTGAATTTCTTGCACAGGTTTTGCTTTTTTTGCCATCTGAGCCACACTCAGATATGACTCTCCCTTGGGATAATATTTTACCTAAGAATAGAATACTAACTTGAGAATGCTGGCTAACCAGGACAATTGCAAAAGGAAGGCAGGTTAAGGAGTATCAGATCCTCATGAAAACTTTTAGGAACTTGGTTCCTTTCCAGCGGCTGTGTAGGCCACTTTGCAGACCATGTGATCTCAGCTAACATTTGCATAACAGAATTTCTCATGCCCATAAGATACGAAATTGTACCTGGAAATACTGCCGCTGAGGAAGAAGATCTGCCAAAGTCATGGGCTGAGGGCAGCTGTACTCATACCACAACCTGTGCTGTACCATACCAGCCTGTAGCTCATGTCTCTGGCCCAAGGTTTTGAAGAAAGTTCCTTTGCTTCTCACTCTGCCTGTCAACAGGCATGGCACCTAACTTGCCTCAGCCTTCTGGTGTGCACTGACTATTAGAAATCCTCTAGGAGGTCTGCAGGAGAATTTTTCTCAATATACAAAAATAATGGTGTGGCACTGCAACTCCAGCTGGGGGGGGGGGGGGTTTGGGGGGGGGAGGGGGAGAAAAAGCAGTCAGCTATTGTCTTGGGTTAGTGCAGTGGTGTTTTGGAGACAGAGGGGTTGTGGGGGGGGAGGGGGGTTGGCCACAGAGGTGGATCCTGTGAGAATCTGCTGGAAGCTCCCCCGGTTCCAATTCTGCCCTCCCCAGTGGTCAAGAGCAAGGAGACATGGGAAGGTGGATGTGCCTCTACAACATCCTGAAGAAAGGGAAAACAAAACTGCAAACAACAAAAACAAAAAAGAGACCTGCTGAGCAGAGGAGAAGAGGAGGCAAGCGTAGTGCCAGATCAGAGACACCGAAGTGCATGTGGAAGGAGTGGGAGAAGGTGCCTGAGCAGAAACTTCCCAGCAGGCCATGGGGAATATCACAGGTGGGCAGACTGTGCAAGATCATCAGATATGGCGCTGTAATGATCCCATGCCAGAGGAGGTGACTGTTCCCAAAGCAACTCTGTGGGCAGCCCAGGTTGGAGCAGTCTGAGGGACTGCACCTGGTGAGAGGGATTCATGTTTGAGAAGTTCATGACGTTCCTTCTCTTGTGAGAGGGATCCTGCATTGGAGTGGGGAAAGACTGTGAGGAGTCCCCACCCTGAGAAGGAAGAAGGAGCAGAAACACCTTGTGGTGAACTGGCCCTAAACCCCCACTGCCCATGTCCTGAGGGGGAGGCAGCAGTGAAGCAATTCAGGCCTGAGACAAAAGGAGGGGTGGGGTGGGGCGAAGATCTGGGTCATGTTTTATCTTTTTCGTGGTAGCTTAAATTAGGTTTTCTTTTCTCTTCCCAAGCTCAATCTGTTTGGTTTTACCCACTACCTTAATTGGGGAGTGAAAACCTCCCTGTCCCTTGTCTTACAATGAAAACCTTGGTGTGGATTTTCTCCTCCTCACCCTATGGAGTGGGGATGAGTGAGGGGAAATCTGGCTGGTACTGGCTCAGCCTACACCATGACAACCATCTACTTTTATCAGACTGCTTTCTACTGCCTCAGTTGTAATAATGGCCTGTCACATCCAGCTCAAAAGACAAATGATGTGAGACACCTAGTTTTCTCTGCCACAGCAATTTTTGTTTGAGCATTTCACCCCAAAGTAACCTGGCCACTTTTTCACTTCCCTATGAAAGCCTAACCCCAGGGTCTGACCATGCAGCAGTCCCTGCCTCGGCTTTGAGCCTCCTCAGACATACTGCAGTTTTTCACTCTACAGCCAACGTAGTTTCATCTTACATGGCTCACTTGGGATAGGACGCTGAAGTAAGTTGCTGGCACCCACTAGGAGACTGATCCCAAGCCAGGGCAGAATTTGTTCCATGGGGAAGGAGGAAACACACACAGGAAAAAAAATCCAGAAAAAACAAACAAAACCCCAACCGATCAACCAAAAAACCCAAACAAGAAAATAAAAGCAGAAAAAGTGTGCTCCTCAAGTAAGAGAAAGGGAAGGTCATGGTAGTGAGTCCCAGGAAAGGCTTCAGCAGTGTCCAACAGACAGCAGCACTCCTGTATTTCACTTCTGTGTTCCCTGCTTGTGCATGGACATAATCCCTGGGAAAACAGCTCCTCATCACCACACTTGGGTTGCAGATCCAGTTTGCTATCTGTAGCCTGGCAGAAGCTTCCAGCAAATGCATGATCCTGCATAGCTGTCCTGCATAGCTGCCCTGCTTCAGCCCTGAGCTGGCTACCTATTGCTAGCACCAGGGAAGGATTCATTCCAAAAGCACTCACAAGAGCTTGAGTGGAAAATTTTAGCTAAAGTTGATCATAAATGCCACAGCAAGCTTCTGTCTGCTGTTGATAGGAGTGATGGGAATGTCAGAAACTTATTACAGTCTCTAAGAGAAGTATTATGAACAAAGTTAAGGACAAGAAGGTAGGTTTCTTCTGGGAGTAATTTTAAAAAATCAGGAATTATGTGGTTGCAGACAGTATACAAAAAATATAGTTGATCCATATTGGGATTTATTTTAAGAAATTAAAAAAAAGAAAGATGCTGGGATGCATGCGTGCACTGTAAGACATATAAGGCACTTGGCAGAGACAGGCACAATTCATCTATCTCCATACCAGGACTTCGAAAGTGTGAGTGCATGCACACACATGAAAGAGCAATTGTAGGATCCTACATTCTGGCTCCTGAAATGACCTAAGTCAAAAGAATGATTTGTTTTCATCCTCATAGCTCTTTACTTTCAGAGATCTCCTGGTTTAGCCAGTTATAATGTGTTTTACAGATCCTAAAAGCAGCTGCTGTTTTACCATTCCCACTTCTCCTGAGGGTTATAATGCTACTGCTATGGGAGTTTCACCTAAGAATGGAGCCTCCCTCATCCTTCCCATGTGCATTTCTGCAGACCTATAATTAGCTCATTGGTAAGCAAGCAGCAGCCTGAAAACCTCCTTTAGCAGGCTCTTACAATGGCTACCTTTAAATAGGAGAATTTTTTTAAACACTAGGCTGTGAAGCACTTTGATACATTTACAAGACATCAGTGAGTGAAACTCAGACCAGAGAGCTGCCAAGAAGCAATTTGTTTATTTTTTCTCCTGTTCTGCTTTTTATTTCAAACTGTTAAAAATATATCAAAGGAAATGAAATGACAAGCTTCTCCATTTAAGAAAGCCTGGCTGTTTCCTCCCCAGTATCGCCCCTCATGTCCATTTTTGAATCTCCAAGGAATACTGTGTCCCTGTCAGGTCTCTGGAAGCAGAGCCGAACGACTTCCCCCCAAGAGCTGCTGGTGGGAATTTGTACAAGGGGTGGAAGAGGAGAGTCACCCCCAGCAGGTTGGGGCAGATGCCCCCAAGAATGATGTACTTAACAGAGATGGCCCAGCTCCTGTCAGCTGCTGAAGGAGCAGGCTGTGCACTTCCTTGTGTTTTAGGAAGCTGAGCTTCAATTGTGGAGTAAGATCCCTTTTCTGTGTGAAACTGGACACTAAAGCAAGTATCTTGATTCTGTGTGTGGATCAGCTTCTTGCACACTGGGTAGAAGACTAAACTTTTCAGGACAAAAAATGTGCTCACAAAATCAGAGGTAACAAACTCTGGATAGCTCTGAAATATCATTTTCTTATAAGCTAAAGCTACTTCTTCCTCAACTAAAACCAGCGTTTTTAGTCCTTATCTTTGAACTGCAGGAACTGACCAATGTAAGGCTGAAGGTTTCCAGACAAAACCAAGCCAAACTTGGCTAAAGTCTGTTTGCTACAGTAATGCAGCCCAGCATGAGGCGCATATGCCTTGCAACTAGTGGAATGGAAGAAGAGAATCGCTGAGGTATGGAAGAAGTCCCAGCTCATTTTAGATGAAGAATACAATGAGAGCTGGGAAAATGCAGGCTGTGAAACCAAAGCCACTGACCTAGTACAGCAGCTAATCTTTGACACACAGAATAACCTTCCCTGAAAAGTCCAAGGCTCAAAAACTCTGAGTACTCCCTCCCCCTACAATCACCTCTCCATAAGGCAATGCTGAACTTTCTTTTTCAATATTTAGGTATCATCTTATACTAAAATTTCCCAACATGTCTATTAAGCATCTTAGTTGTTAATTGCATGACTTAGAGATAGTTTATGAAAGACCTCCTAAATGACTAAGCATCAGCCAAACAATACTGCTTACAGCAGAGTATCAAAAGCCTTGTAGTACTTAATGTTTTTAATTTAGATCCTGGGCTCTTGAGAATGGTTTGAGAAGCTTAATATGTATTGAAGTATGAAGTATGTCTTGACTCAGACATTTATATTGACACAGAGGGGTGATAGAGCAAAAACATCCTGAGTAAATGGGCAGAATCTTCACATGGCTACAGCTGTATCCACACCATACCTGGAAATCAGCTACCAGGTATCCAGAGAAAAAAGGCTTTTCAATTCAGAGAAAAAAACCCAACCAACCAACCAACCAAAAATAAAATAAAAACCCAAAACCCCCAAAAAACCAAACCAAAAAAACCTTTCTAAAAGCACCTCCTTAGCCTTTCTCTCACCAAAATCAGACAGAGGGTGAACGTTGTCACAGCACAGTCAGTTAGAGCTTCCTTTCACACCACTGTCTTCATGGTGAGGCAGGCTGAGCATGCCTGTGTAAAAAATTGTTCTTCAAGTACATTTGCTCTTTTCAGCAGCAAGTCTAACAGGACAATCATGTCCTCCATGTTGGGGTATTTTTATACCATACTGAACTACTAAACATGCTTAAACCATCAATTAGAGGCTCTTCAGAGACCATGATTTCCACACATTTAAGTGGACAGCTGCTGTTAAGCATACACAAATAGGATCTTGCTGGGAAAGCTTCTCATGCAATTTTGGCTGTTGCAGTTTTAGCCTCCTGAGTTGGTTTGTTTCTTTTGCTAAGGGTTCCTTAACATGTACGAAAGACAGCCCAAGTAAAGCCCTGTGAAAATTAAGGGGAAAAGGTTGGCTTACTGCATTCAGTGACACCATTTGTAATGCACATGACATGAGTTGCAGTTTAGCTGCACACTGGAAAAGCTAGTCGACAAAGCAAGCATTACAGTCATTGTGCTGCTTAATGAGGTTCAGCTTATCTGGAATTCGAGGCCACAAACCCCAAATGACTTTTCCTGCCCACTGACTGGGCAGAATTTGGCACTACTCTCACCACTCTTGTTCTTGTAACTAACAGGCTTTGCGAAAGTGCCTGCCAGAGTTAGCCTTGGTGTAATTCCAGTAGCTTTACCAGAGGAATATTTAGCTCTGTCCTTAATCACCCTCACCCATTTTTAAACTTTCCAGAATCCTTCTATGAACACTGATTTGCCTTTGCTTGCTGGGACACCAAACCAAGGCTTCTGGGGTAGACAAACAATCCAAGGTCAGAGATGGCCTATTCAGAAGACTAGTTCAGGGTATACCCTGGGAAACAGTCCTTGAAAACAAAGGGGTCCAGGAGGGATGGACCTACTTCAAGGAGCAAATTTTGAAAGCACATGAGCAGGCTGTCCCAGTGTGCCGAAAGGCGAGCCGGTGGGGAAGACGACCGGTCTGGCTGAACTGGGAGACTCTGAAAGAAATTAGGGTTAAGAAGAGGGCCTACCAATTATGGAAAAAAGGGCTAACTACTAAGGAGGAATTTAGGAACATAGTTAGGTCATGTAGAAAGAAAATTAGAGAGACAAAGGCACAACGTGAACTGAATCTCGCCACCTCTGTGAAGGATAACAAAAAGTCCTTCTATAGATACATCAACAGCAAAAGAAGGGGCAAGGAAAACATCCATTCTTTACTGGACACAGGTGGGAATATAGTTGTCAAAGATGAAGAAAAGGCTGAGGTATTTAACACCTTCTTTACCTCAGTTTTCAACAGTAAGACAGGTTATCCTGAGGACAGCTGGCTTCTGGAGCTTACAGAAGGTGACAAGAATCTAAACAGCCCCCCTGTAATCCTGAAGGACACAGTCAGTGATCTATTGAGCTGCTTGGATCCCCACAAGTCTATGGGACCAGATGGGATCCACTCAAGGGTGATGAGAGAGCTGGCAGAAGAGCTCGCCAAGCCTCTCTCTATCATCTACCAACAGTCCTGGCTCACTGGGGACATCCCAGATGATTGGAAGCTGGCGAATGTCACGCCAATCCACAAAAAGGGCTGGAAGGAGGACCCAGGAAACTACAGGCCCATCAGCCTGACCTCATTTCCTGGCAGGGTTATGGAGCAGATCATCCTCAGTGCAATCACACAGCACCTGCAGGATGGGCAAGGGATCAGACCCAGCCAGCATGGGTTTAGAAAGGGCAGGTCCTGTCTGACCAACCTGATCTCCTTTTATGATTGGGTGACCCGCCTCGTGGATGAGGGGAAGGCTGTGGATGTGGTCTACCTGGACTTCAGCAAAGCCTTCGACACTGTCTCCCACAGCATTCTCCTGAAAAAGCTGTCAGCCCACAGCTTGGACAGGAGCACCCTGTGCTGGATTAGGAACTGGCTGGAGGGCCGGGCCCAGAGAGTGGTGCTGAACGGTGCCGCATCCAGTTGGCGGCCGGTCACCAGTGGTGTCCCCCAGGGATCAGTGTTGGGCCCGGTTCTGTTTAATATCTTCATTGATGATTTAGATGAAGGGATTGAGTCCATCATCAGCAAATTCGAAGACGACACTAAGCTGGTGGGGAGTGTGGATCAGCTGGAAGGCAGGAGGGCTCTGCAGAGGGACCTGGACAGACTGGAGAGTTGGGCTGATTCCAATGGGATGAGGTTCAACAAGGCCAAGTGCCGGGTCCTACACTTTGGCCACAACCCCATGCAGTGCTACAGGCTGGGCACAGAGTGGCTGAGAGCAGCCAGGCAGAAAGGGACCTGGGAGTCTGGATTGACAGAAAGCTGAACATGAGCCAGCAGTGTGCCCAGGTAGCCAAGAAGGCCAATGGCATCCTGGCCTGTATCAGGAACAGCGTGGCCAGCAGGACCAAGGAAGTGATTCTGCCCCTGTACTCAGCGTTGGTGAGGCCACACCTTGAGTACTGTGTCCACATCTGGACCCCTCAGTTCAGGAAGGATATCGAGGTCCTAGAGCAGGTCCAAAGGAGGGTAACCAGGCTGGTGAAAGGACTCGAGCACAGACCCTATGAAGAGAGGCTGAGGGAGCTGGGGCTGTTCAGCCTGAAGAAGAGGCAGCTCAGGGGAGACCTCATCACTCTCTACAACTACCTGAAAGGAGGTTGTAGCCAAGCGGGGGTTGGTCTCTTTTCCCAGACGACTTTCAACAAGACAAGAGGGCATGGTCTTAAGTTGTGCCAGGGGAAGTGTAGGTTAGATATTAGAAAGAATTTCTTTACAGAGAGGGTGATCAAGCATTGGAATGGGCTGCCCAGTGAAGTGGTGGATTCTCCGTTCCTGGAGATATTTAAAAAGAGACTGGATGTGGCACTCAGTGCCATAGTCTAGCAACCGCAGCGGCGGGTCAAGGGTTGGATTTGATGATCTCTGAGGTCCCTTCCAACCCAGCCAATTCTATGATTCTATGATTCTATGTGGAAAGGCATACAGTGCTGTTTCTGCTGCCTTAGCTCTCAGCGTGCTGGCCCCCACAGTAAGTGTGACCGAACGACACATCCTTCTCATTCACAGCTCCACAGATACCTACCAATACCACAGTTACTACACAATACCCCTATTGTTCATTTTACACCATCAGACCACAAGCATGTAAGAGGTAATTTTGTTTTTAAGGCCGTTTTTTTTCATTCTTGCAGCATACAATGTCTGCTTTTACTAAATATTTACTGATATTGCCTGTAAGGATAGATCAAAGCTGACAGCTAGGTGCTACTTAATAGTTACAGCCCAGAAGACGCTTGTCTTCCCATGTGCATTTCTACAGGGTAGGCAAAGCAACCTTTTCTCTCAAGTAAAGCTACTCCTGACACTTGTCTCTTCAATTAAGAATCTTAAAAAGCTTTTCATCTCATGTCCAGTGTAGTCTGCAACATGTTGTAATGTACCTAAATCTCTACTACCCATTGCATTGTCATGAAGCCAGGGCTGGACACAACAACAGCTTTGTGCTCTTTGCCTCCCCTTTTATCCTTTAAAAAAATGTATTTTCAAGGAGACAAGCACTTAAAAAGGATGGAAATATGTTCACTTTCTCTCTCACTGGAACTTCAAAGCAAGAGACTGAGGATTTTGTATTTCCCAATTCCCTAAACATATTCATGTCAGTTATGTATTTTGGGACAACAATATCAGCTATATTGCTACTTCTCAACATTATATCCTGCATTAAAAGTCGATGAGCTATCACGACTTTGATTTTTAAAGCAGAAATGAAAGGCTGAATGATTTTTCAGTGAAAATTCCGATTTCAATTAAATTGAAAGCACATCAGTGAAATAAATCTACTTCTTGCACAAATCGACTCTATAGAAGAACAAATCTAAGCTGGCACAACCCAGAAAGCAAATGTAGGCAGCATCCTAGTTTTGATGCATTTATGTTACTTAAACCCACTTATATGAAAAACTTAATTGCTACTAGACAAACCTGGAAGAAAACTGTAACTCAAACTAATTTGAAAGAACATTAAAACATTACTAAAAGTTACTTTAACAGAGGCTTTTGACAGCTTGCAAAAAAAAAAGTTTGTTGCGTGAGATGAATCTCGCTGTGGGCGCGAGCTCGGTTCGTGAACAGAGTCAGTCGAGCTAGTGCTGGTTCGGATTAGTATCAGAGAACTAAGTTCGATCCGCCTGGCTCTGGGACCTGCTGGAACCACACCCTGCCCAAATCGGGCATGCGCATCTGGGCTAGCCCCAGCTGGCACAGGCGGGGCGGGCACCGTCCGGGCACCTGCTGCCTACATTTCCCTCCCCTATTTTTTTTTTTTTTTTTTTTTTTTTAAGTTTTTATGGGGGAAAAGATGACAAATATGCAAAGATCTTAGTTGCGAGGTGCCTCGTTGTTCAGAGCCGGTGGTGCTGGTCTGGTCGGGGCAGGGCGTGTCCATTTGCTGGGCACCCAGAGAGGCCCAGAGTCTGTGGATACACAGCTGTATCCTCTCCCGGTGAACAGCAATGGTCTTGGCCCCATCCATTGACCTGTTGTTGGTTCTTTGTAATAAATTTGGACTTCAGGCATGCTGATGACTTTCTGCGACGAGTAATGTAGAAGGACGGGTGGCTCTTGGGAGTCGCGGCTTAGGCTCAGAAAATTTAGAGTGAAGAGCGCTTTACTAAGCCGCGTCTGTGGGTCCATATTTTCGCTGTCTTTTTGTTTCTGTAGGTATGTCTTCAGGGTGCGATTGGCTCTTTCTACAATCGCTTGCCCTGTAGACGAATGGGGGATTCCTGTAATATGTTTCACTCCCCAGGTAGCGAAAAATTGCTTAAGCTTTGCGCCTGTGTAGGCCGGCGCATTGTCTGTTTTTATTACCTGAGGGATCCCCATGACAGCGAAACAGTTGGTCAGATGACGGACCACGTGTAGCGCCTTCTCCCCCGTCTGAGCTGTTGCCCAGAGCATGTCTGAGAAGGTGTCAATTGTAACATGGACATATTTCAGTCTTCCGAATTCCGGGACGTGTGTTACGTCCATCTGCCAGATTTCTCTGGCTTGAAGCCCGGGTGGATTCACACCCATTCCCAGGGTAGGGCCAAACTGGGCACACTGGGGGCAAGCTTTGACGATGCCTTTTGCCTCCTCCCAAGTGATGTCGAACGTGCGCTTCAAGGCCCTAGCGCTCTGATGAAATAGAGAATGGCTGTTCTGGGCTTTGGAGAATTCGGTAAATGGGTTTTGTAAACCTAAGCTGACTAGAGAGTCAGCTTTGGCATTCCCTTCCCCCAGGCCTAGCGCTGTCTTGTGGCTACAGATATGAATAATGCAGCATGGCTGTGTTCGAATTCTCAGCACACACTGCAATGATAGGAAGAGTTCCTGTAGCCTTTTTTTAGGCACTGGCTTAATGAGGGCATCCTCGATACGGTTCGCGACTCCGACTGCGTATTGGGAGTCGGAGATGATGTTAACGGGAACTTGCTGCCACTGCGTCAGGGCCCAGATGATCGCGAGCAGTTCCAAGGTTTGTAGATTGTCCTCGGAGGTGCCTGGAATCAGATGCTGTTTCCACTGGCCTTTGTCCTTCCATACACAGGCAGCCATTCTGGATCTTTGTCCAGTGTCTGTGAATACTGTTATACCGGGCACTGGGCGCTCCGAGATGATCGGTTGCTCGAGCCACTGGAACTGGCTGATAGCTTGTAAATGCTGATGTTTTGGGCCATCATGACGCACCTCGCCGGGATAACCAAGTAGGGCAAGCTGTAGAGGCTCGGAGTGTTGTAGCATCCAGTCAAAATCGGTGGTTTTGATTGGGATGTTGATCCACTCTGGTTCTTGGCCGTCTACTTCCAGGCAGTGCTGGCATCCCTTCCATATGAGGAATGCTATTACCTTGGTCTTTTGCCATATGCCCTTCTGAGGCATATGGGGGGGGGAATAGCCATTCTAAAATAGCTATAGACTCTGATCTTGTAGAGTCTCGGTTATAAGTCAGATTGAGTTTGCGTTCCCCAGGTATTCTTTTGTTCGTGAAGTCCTGCATGAGTAAAGCGAAGGGGAATGAGGGGTGGTTACATACCCACACTCCGATGGGGTGGGTGGCGTCTCGCCGATCCGCATAGCCGGTTGTTAGCTTGTGGACGACCTGCTTCAAGGCGTTGGAGTGGTCCTCGGTCCAGTCCACAAGTGCCCCTGGATGTGTACCCCGTAATAAGGACAAAAAGGGGTGGATGTCTGCATTGGTGAGACCTACAATGGGTCTAACCCATTGTAGTTCGCCCACTAGTTTTTGGGCGTCATTCAGTGTTTTAACTGAATGGACTACTTCTAATTTTTGAGGTCTCACCATAGCATCAGTTACCTTCCACCCTAGGTAGCTCCAGGGTGACTTCATTTGAATTTTTTCCGGAGCTACGATTAGTCCCTCAGTCTCGAGGTGGTCGGTCAAGACCTGGCCGATGTTTTCGGGGAACGGGGCTTGCTGGCAAAATAAGATATCGTCCATATAATGATAAATTATCGTATCCGGCATTGCTTTTCTAATTGGCGCAAGCGCCCGTGCCACATACGATTGGCATATGGTTGGGGAATTTCTCATTTCCTGTGGCAGTACCACCCACTCATATCGCTTTGCTGGTTCACTTTTGTTAACTGATGGGACCGTGAACGCGAAGCGAGCAGTATCTTCACGATTTAAGGGGATATTGAAAAAACAGTCCTTTAAATCCATGACCAGAAGATGCCAGTCTCTAGGTAGCATGGTAAGCAGGGGCAGCCCAGGTTGGAGGGCGCCCATTGGCCACATCTGGTCATTAATTTTTCTCAGATCTTGTATCAATCTCCACTTGCCCGACTTTTTTGGAACCACGAAGATGGGTGTGTTCCACGGGCTCACGGATGGCTGGACGTGTCCAGTGTCTAGCTGTTCTTTTATCAGGTGATTTGCTATGTCTAGCCGCTCCTTGGAAAGGGGCCACTGCTCTACCCAGACAGGGGTGTCCAACTTCCAGTGGAGTCTGGGGGTCGGCGGCATGTCAGCAGTGGCCCTTATTGAAAATTTTGGAAGGGTTGGGTGGGTTCAGGGATAGTGAGGATGGCTCCTATCTGGCTCATCACGTCCTGACCGACCAACCCCCCGAGCTGACCGGGCAAGGGTAACACATATGGTCTCACAGTTACCACTTGCCCTTCTGGAAATTTAATTTGTACTGGTTGGTGCGCTTGCAGGGGGGTAGAACCGCCACCTATCCCCTGAACGGCGTCAGAAACTGCAATAAGCTTCCATTTTCGAGGCCAGATATTCTTACTGATGATTGTGACGTCGGCCCCTGTATCTAGCATTACAGGGAGGGTTTTTACCTCTTTGCCGATCGCCATCTGTATGTTTATAATCGGCCTTGTTCTCATCTGTTGCGCCAGGGTTACCAAGGTGTCTCCAGATGAGCCAAAGGCCCAATCACCTCTCTCTGTTTTAACGTTCTTTCCTAGGTCTAATTTTGGGAGTGGGACTAGCTGTGCTAATCGGGTTCCTGCCTTAATTACTAGGGGGGGGTTTACTGTAAAACACATTATCTTTATTTCCCCCGTGGAGTCGGCGTCTATAACCCCTGGGAGCACTACTAGTCCTGCCAGTCCTGAGGAAGAGCATCCTACTAAAAGTGCACCAACATTAGAATTTTCATGGATTACCGGTCCGTACGTGTTTGTTGGTATTGTGTGGACAGCCGTGGTCAGCAGCGTGGTGTCTATTGCAGATTGTGAATCGATGCCAAGGCTTCCCCGGGTTGCTGGGGCGGGGAGCCGGCATACAGCGTTGGCCCGGCTACTTGTATCCCGGCGCGGGGGCCCCTCGCGCTGTCCCTGCCGTTTTTTTGATACCAGCAGGCTGCGTCGTTGTGTGTCGCTCGCTGACAGCGATTACACCAGATGACTGCAGAGCAGTTTCGCCCAGTGTGTCCCCTTGCGTGGCATCGCGAACAGACCGGGCTGGACTGCCTCTGTCTGTTCGGGCGATTTCGCCGGTTTTGATGGCCACGTCCTCCGTTATTGCCCAGTTTTTGTACTACCGCCGCGAGGAGCTGATGGGTTGGCTCCAATGCGGCGGCGAAGGCACCAGCCATTCCCTGGTGCTGCTGGTGGTGAGGCACCCTGGCGGCAACGTCCCGCATTTCTGATACTGGCACCGTTTTCGGCAGTGTCGAGAAGAGGGCTTTTGATCTGGGATTTGCATTCTCGAATGCCAGTAGTTTAAACATAGATTTGCGCTGCTCTATCATCAGGTCTGATTGAGCCGTGACAGATTGCCACAGTCGATCGACAAAATTTTGGTAGGGTTCGTTCAACCCTTGCTTTACATTGGTAAATGATGGTACTGGGTGCGGTTCTGGTACTGCGTAGAATGCCTGACGTGCCAGTCTTGCTGCGGCGTGGTGGAGCTTGCGCGGGCATTGCAGCTGAAGATCGATCTCTGCAAAGCGCCCGGAGCTGGTGAGCATGTCCGCTGTGACGCCTGCTAGCGGATCTCCGGGTGCCCTAGCGTAGTTAACTTCCACCGCGGCGAGGCGTTCCCACTCCTTTAACCAGATGATTTGTTGGGAGGGGGTTAGTAGGTACTGACTTAGACTGTGACAGTCATATGGGCTGTTTATATCGGAGGTGAACAGCCAGTCCAGAATGGCCCGGCCGCTCTCCGACCTCAGCCCCTGTTCTTTGATTATCTGCCTCGCCTGCTGCAGGGTTTTCCATGAGTGTTGTTCAAACACCGGCTGTCCATTAGCGCCCTGCAGCACGGGGCACGCCACAGTGGTGGGCTGCCACTCGCCCTGCAGAATGGCATCCCGGATGATGCCAGACCAGCACCCTGGGCGACTGGTAGTAGCGCCCCGCGGCGTTTTGAAGTTGCCGCGGCAGGGTCGGGACATCATCCTCGTTGTCTGTCAGGGTGGGTGGGTTCCTGTACTGCTGAAAAGCTGGGCGATGTTCAACGTCCCGCTTCTCTATTAGTTGCATGGCCTGAGTGACCTGGTCTTGCAGGGCCGATATCTTGTTTTCCAGCGCAGATGCTGCTGCTGGTTGAGGGGCTGCTTTTATCTCTGCAGCCTTTCGTGGGGCCGGGGGCGGCAGCGGGGGTAGCTCTCCGCGGCAGCCGGAGGTGCTGCAAGCCACGGTTTCCGCCCCATCATTTTCTGGTGTTTTGACTTCCGGGCCGATATCCGATAGGAGTTCGGTCACGGTTTGGTGGGGCTTCCCGGACATGCCCTTTATGGCAGGCTTGCCCCTGGTCAGCCCCAGATATACTTGTTCGTTTTTCCCTTCCTCCGGGGGTGGCGCCGATGGGGTCACAGTCGGCGTTCTCTTGGGCTCCCCCCCTCGGAGGGTGGTGCCAAGGGGGTCACGGTTGGCACTCTCTCGGGCTCCTCTCCCTCGAAGGGTGGTGCCGAGGGGGCCGCAGCAGGCATTTCCTTCGGGGGAAATACCTCGGTCTTTCGTAATGGGGCCGCGGCGGTGACAATTGCCACTTCTATTTCGGCTTTCATAAAAGCTAATAGATTGCAAACGACTCGCCAGGTGTTGTCCGCACCAATAATGTCGCCGTTGGTCTCCTTATAGTGGAGACTTGCCAGCAGATTGTACACCTCCCCCCAGAGGTCCCAGGCGGTCTCAGGACTCGGGTAGCGGAGGGGTTCCTGCCTTTCCGCCTGGGCTATAATCTGATCGGCAATGACGGTGCCGGTAGGTTTGCTTGTATAGGATCCCATCATCGGATTTACTGATGATGATGTCGAAGAGAAGAAAAGGGTTTCTCTTACCCGAATCTTTCGGGGTATTGAACGGTCTGTGGAGAAGGATCACTTTCGGACGAAACGCTCGGGGAGACGGTTTAGACCGAAATTGTTGCCCGCATTCTCCACCAGATGTTGCGTGAGATGAATCTCGCTGTGGGAGCGAGCTCGGTTCGTGAACAGAGTCAGTCGAGCTAGTGCTGGTTCGGATTAGTATCAGAGAACTAAGTTCGATCCGCCTGGCTCTGGGACCTGCTGGAACCACACCCTGCCCAAATCGGGCATGCGCATCTGGGCTAGCCCCAGCTGGCACAGGCAGGGCGGGCACCGTCCAGGCACCTGCTGCCTACAAAAGTTTGTATGGCTATATAAAGAAAATAAAAGAATACGGGTTTCCTATAGAAAAGAAATATAATAAAGCAAAGCACTCAAGAGTATCTTCTATCCATAATAACACTAAGAATCAAATTTTACTTTCTGTAGGCTCTCTATCATTTCACCTCCACTCCAATAACTGCCACTTGGTCACCAAAAGCACTGACTCAACCCATTAACAGATGCATTGTCTTAAAAGGGCTCCATGCCTTCTACGAGACAACCCTGGTGAGATACAGTCCCAGTCCTCTTGTTGCAGCTCTTGGCCTCAGAATATTACCTGCAATGTCTCTCAGACAGTCTAATAAAGCCCTTTTCATGTGTTTGCAATTCAGATTTAGCTCTACTGACATAGCATTAAAAAGAAAAGATTTTGAGAATAAGACATGCAGTAATCCAAGGGAAGCTGTCTTGGATTTCATCTGCACCTTAAAGTCTAAGTCTCCCATATGTAACTTTCTTTGTCTTTTTCATGACGAGAAGTTGTGGATTTTATCTAATGGGGAAACTAGATGTCGAAATTGAGCAAGTGTTGAAACACTAAAAAGCTAAATGAAGGTAATGTAATTTGGTCAAGAAAAACTTCTCTGCCTTCTCTTCTCACTGAATCAAATAAAGGAAATCTGAAAACACACCTGCAGGCAAAAGTCAGGTTTTTGGTCTTCA
The DNA here is from genome assembly GCF_036169615.1 of Heliangelus exortis. Taxonomy (NCBI): domain Eukaryota; kingdom Metazoa; phylum Chordata; class Aves; order Apodiformes; family Trochilidae; genus Heliangelus; species Heliangelus exortis. Next base: position 20,730,168 of record NC_092454.1, on the reverse strand, counting down.
AGACAATGTCATAATTCAGAAGTAATAGTACATCTTCAAGATTTCATACTACTCAGCAAAACAATGAAGATTTAATGGTAGCTTATGATAAAGAAGAATCATGGTCCATCCCCTTCACTACTGGAGAGCAATCCTGGAGTTTATAAGTTTTCATTTAAAGGAGTATTGAAAAGCACTCAAACACTTGGAGACAATGATAGCAGTGGTATTCAGTTGTGTGTCTTAACAACATGGCTCTGAAGAAAATAAATTTGATACATTGGATTCTGATTAGGCTTCCTTATGGTTCAGAATTAACTGCAATATGTAATTTCAGAAATAACAGAAATTATAGATTTGTTTGGTGGTTTTTTAATCTCATACCCAGGTTCTTCCTACCTCAGCAATATGAAAGCAGTACATATCTAAACATGTTTGATAGACAGATAGACAGTCTGGCCAAGCCCCTGTTGAGACACTGCACAGCTCTACTGTAGACACAGGATAATTTACTTGGTCATGAAGCCAAGCCAGATAAACTTCCACGAGTTCTGAAAGAAGAGTAAGCCACTGTATTCATCACGAAAGCAGGTGACACCATCAGGACTGAATTTAATTCTAAGCCTGGTCTTCAGATTATTTTACAATTATTATTTTACAATCTGCATAATCTAAAGTATCCATAATACTGCATTATTTGTAAAGAGACAAAAAACTCCAAAACACTCAAAACCAATTATTGAACTGAGAATCCGTCCTGTTCCTTACTGCCTATAGCAGAAAATTCAAAGAAAGCAAAAATGCAATGAGTATACAACACTTGGAAGTGTTAAGAAGGTTGGTACCAAAGGTGAGGACAACTCAGCTGTTAGCAAGGCTTGGTACTTGACGACAACTCAGCTGTTAGCAAGGCTTGGTACTTGACAACATTTTACATGATAAGTTGTATAAATATTCAGACCTTTTCCTTCATCTTCCAGAGACATAAACCTCACTGTCACAATTCATTGGTACCTTGGCCTCTGAGAATTGTTTGCTGCACACCAATTCTCTTTTCAGTTGAAGATACTAAAAAAAAAAACCAAAAAAAAAAAAAAACGGTGTTCAGATCATGTAGTCAAATATGACAGCCTATAGTATTCCCAAGATTATAAAGACACTGGTAAAACAGAAAGCTCCTCAATTTTCAACGGTGCAAAATTGTATGGAGAACCCACACAAGTCAAATCCACACAAGTCCTGCTGAGTAAAGGCTCAAATAAAGCAGAAATGTTGGCTGGTAAGAAAGAACTCCACGCTGTGTGGAGTGAGCTGCATGGCAGAAAATACACCACTCATTTTATAAAAGCCAATCCGAGAACAGCAAAAACTGTCCTTGTACCTATTTGAAACACAACTCAACTCTCATGGTCACCTAGGTAATCCACTGAGTGTAAACAGCCCACAATCCTAGAAGGGCAATCTATCAAGGCTTAATGTTCACTGTATAGATGACACACTTTCAGCCACGGCAACATTCGGCCCCTCATCTGACACATCATTTTCTTGCACCAGCAGCTGTGAACAGTGCTATTCCTCAACAGATTTTTCAGTAACACAACAGACTTCCTGGGCTTGATTGCTCACCACCACAACACAATGAAGTTTCAAGCCAGGTATTTAAGATCTCTGAACTATCCCAACACAGTTGAACTCCACAAGCAGACATAATAAATGAGGCAGAATCAACTTTCAAAAAACTAATTTTAATCAAAACAAAAAAATTGTTGATCATTAACAAGTTTATAAAACAGTGATTTAGTTACATAAATAAATTGATATCAGTGTATCAAATATTAATTACTTTCAACTTCATGAGCATGTTTACATGGGTGATGAAGTACAACCTTTTTACCTATTATAATAAATAAAATGGAGAGCATGAAATACTTTTTCTAAAGAAAAATACCTACAAACATACCTCTAGCATGTTCTCTAATGAAGGGAACAAGAGACACTGGACAACTTTTGCACCAAAACATAAAAACTGTTTTAAAAAGCACAAGGATACAGAACCATCAGCTAAAGTAAAGACACTGTACTGTAACCAAAGTTGGTATTTAATAATATAATGAACAGTTTGGTAGTTAGATCTCCAGTTTGGTTATTTTAAAGCATTAAGACAAGGCAAGATAGAAGGCTGCTTTTGTTTGAGTAATTCTAGAGAAAATAAAATATATTAAAAAACCCAACTGAAAAGTAGAACAGTCATACCTACACAACTTTCTGTCCTGCACAAAGTCAAAATACCTATGCAGAATATATATATATAATATATATATGTTATTTGTGCACAAAGGTTAGCTTATTATTAGTTCACTGCAAAGGCATAATGTATCATGTCAATCACTTAGGAAAACATTTTGCGCTTTGTGTCAAAAAGGGTATTTCTTTAAGTTTTCTAGGCTAGGAGGCACAAACCCCAATTCTGGCATACTGTATTCTTAATGCTAAGGCTTGCTGCTCTGGCTGTGTATTTTTGTTGTCCCTCTTTACTATAGTGCCTGTTACAAGCACGTGTGTATGTGTGTATACATATACATGTATACACGAGTTGTATAAATATATATATATAAAATTTCCCCATTAGGTATCAGTCCAACCATGCAATCCAAAGGTGGCTCTGCATAGATGCCCAGCATATAGTTCACCACCTGAGCCAACCCTGAAGCAAGGCGCACTTTAGTCCTTCTGATAGGTTTTTTGTTTAAAACCAAGCTACTGCAGCTTCAAGTATTTTGCATTACATAGATTTTTTTTATAAATTAGTTAATGTTATATTTCTCAATATTCAGACATATACTATAATATATATACAGTACAATAAATGCTCTCATTCTTTTTTTAATTTTTTTGATAAATCCCTGAGAATGTATGTTGACAGTCGCTAAGTTTCCACATGCACAAGCATTGTGTGCCATGCTTCTGGATGAACAGCACTGCAAAGCCACGTGGTCAGCCTTTTAACTATTAGTATTTCATTTGTTGGTTTGTTTAAATGTGCTGAAATGTAAGGATGAGTTACAGAAGAGTAAAGCTGAATCCATTCGAGGTACTTATCACAGGATGGAGGTTTTTTGTTTGGTTTTTAAAGCCATTGCAATATATGTTTGTTTTTGAGGCTGTGAACATATACAGAAAGGACAGGAGAGCAATGTGGGCTTTTGCCACTTGACAACATATACTCAGTGTAAACCAAACATTTTTTAACCTCTCTCATACAAAACAGAAAAAAGGAAAAAAAAACCAAACCATACAAACTCTCACAACATGACAGTTTAGTTTGCAAACTCAATATAACTATACACATATAATACCGGTGTGGCTCTGTTTCTTTAAGTTAAAAAGATAGAAAGGCAGGCTCAAGTAAAAACAAACCACCCCTCCCACCCCACAGCCCCCCCATTCACACATTTTTGTCAACCAAACCGCTCACGAACCAACATCATCAGTTTCTTTTTGCCTTTGTAGATTTGTTTTAAGTTGTCAATAAATTGTGTAAACTGGATGTGACCATCATGAGCCATTAAGAAGGTCTCTCGGGCCTTACTGAGGAACTCTATAAACTCACTATAGTGCCGTGGGCTGATGTGAGTGAGACGTGAGTGAGTTGTATTAATGTAGGCTCCAATCGTAGCATCCAAGAGTTGCCGTAAAGGGGCTTTGTCCAGTGACATAAGCTTACCAGAGTTCCTCCTTCCATGAAGTCCCACCATGCCAGGAGTGGTCAAAGTACACCTACGTAAAATGTCTGACAGTACTGTTGCACATTTGACACTTTTGACAACCAGAGGTATTATAGCTGCTAGCTCATTTTTCCCAAGGGAGTGGCTGAGTGCACATGCCCACAGAACGTCATTAATGGCAGGGTGTGTGTCCTGATTGTAACTCAGGTTGAGATGTGTCATGGCCAAAGTGGCCAGCTTGTAGGCCCGCATGGGGTAACCACGGTGCTCCATGTATCGTGCTATAGTAAAAAGCTGTGAGTAGCTCATGCTGGTTGTAGCAGCATCTAGAACAATTTGGTAAGCGGTCTCAAAAGCTATGTGATCCTTTTCACATAAGGTCAGTGCAGAGAGGGCACAGTTTTGAGGATCCTTCATGGCACACTGCAGAGCAAGTGTCCTAGCACTGCTGGCCAATTTCTCCTGCTGATGGCAGTCGAGGTGCAGACGGACAATAGTGCTGTTGGACATCACTGTTGTAGCAACAATACTAGTGGCTTCTGTTGGAGTAAAAAGTGTAAACCAGTTTTGCATGATACTATCCAGTGCATAAACACCTGAGGAGAGAAGAAAGGGATCAGCCAAAACAGGTAAAACCTAGCAAATACAGATAATCATCAAGAGATTACATTTGCAGCCAAGCCAAAGAGGTTGCCAGTGCACAAGGGATGTGCTTCAGCAAGAAGGGTTAGCACGCCTGAAAAAGTTAAGACAAAGGCTAATGTGCAAATTCTGTAGAAATCACTGAAATGCAGAGAATAATTAAAGCTTATCTTGCAGGCTCTTATCTCCTGGTGTGACAACTGAGATATTTTACTTGTTATTTAAGACAATTTGGATAACAAGATTCGGCTCATTTGGTCTCAACACATCACTCAAAAGCAGCCCTCACACTGAACACTTAAAATGCAATTCTAACTTCTTTTCTCACTGTGCATTTCAAGGCACAAAAGAATACACAAAAGAACATGAAAGTATGCTAAATGAGGTTCTTAAAAGAACACCATGGCACACTGCACCAAAAAAAAAAAAAAAAAAAAAAAGAAAAAAAAAGAAAAGAAAAAAGAAAGACAAAATCACCTCATCTCCTCCCAACACCCTTTCCAAATACATCTTGTATCAAATTCTTATACACCTGAATATCAAGATCCTTATTAAGGAAATACTCCGAGCAATATGAACTACTGGATATAATCCAAAAGAGGTACCTTCCTTAGTATCACTTTATCCCTGGAGTGTACGTGTGTGGCAAGGGGAGGAAGGGAGAAACAGATTCATAGCCAACATGAGTACCTTGTTACTGCTGTAGGCAGTTTACATACATCTGTTTACATACATGATCCCACCTAAACCACACCCAGAGGTCCTAATTTTCAGTGTAGGACTTATTCTTTCAGTGTACCCCTTCAGTCATGTGCAACAATTCAGCATAGACAGGGAATAACAGATCTTCATTTAAAGAAAGGAAGATTCCTTGCTTTACCAACTTGATTAAGACTCAGGAGTACTTTGTGTGACATTATAGTTTCTCTAAGGGTTATTTTTATTATAATACGTAAACTAATTTAAAGCAGTATTAAAACCTGTATTTTATTTGACAATACACAACTGCACAAATTAATACCCAGGCACTAATATATGTAAGATAGCCTCAGCAATAGTTATCTTAGCAAAGATATAAAAGCAATAAAGCAAGAGTATTGCTTGAAAATTTGCAGACACAAACCACTTTCTGGATGAGGGCATACCAAGGAAAGCTGTGTTTTCCCATGCTGCTGAAAACATTAATTTCCCAGTTAAACATGAAGCAAAGAATAAGCCAATCCCGAGAATAAGCAGCAAAAATATCCTGAAGTTCTAAAATTCAAGAAGTGCCTAAGCAACACAATGCAACTTCGATGTATGAAAATAGAATACAGTAGGGAAACATGCTTTCCAGAAATATAAATATATTTTACAATATACACAGTAAACTGGAATACAGAAGCTAAGGGATGCCTCACCAAGACACACAGAAAGTCTATGGCAAAGTTCATAAATGAGTAACATCCTCTGAGACCACTGTTCTCCCACTGCTGTCCCCTCTAAGGCTGATCCTGCTTCCATCTTATTTTCACCTTACATGGTTAACAGTGGGTGCATTGCTATTGGGTTTGCTTTACAGTATATACAAGAAACCTGCACATGGCAGTCACACACAAGTTACATTACACTCTAAGCTTGAATGTACTCAGGGGCTAAAAAAAAAAACCTCTAACAATGACAACCCTTTCATGAGATTCTGTCTGCCACACAGTGGGAGGTATCCTCAACGTTTCCTTCACCTTTTTTCTAGTTCTGCTTCCCAAAAATTGACCAGAAAGCTTTCTCACCTGCCTCTCAGAGCCTCACCTATCTTTCAGAGCAAACAAAGTCTGAGCAGAGTGCAAAAGCCTATAACCACAAACCTTTTCTCTGCTGCTGCCTCAAAACCAAACCCATCATTATAAGGAACATGGGGAAATATAGGGTATTTCCCATAGCTTATGCACACTCCACCTTGCACAGGGAAAAAAACAACTCTATTGTCTGTGCCTAAAAAAAGCATTCATCATTGCCATAATGATGAATACCAAAGGTATTTTATATATGAACATAAAGTAGGAGACATTTGTAGAATTTCACTGTTGCCAAGCAAGGTCAAGCCCTCTAAGATTAGCTAACAATTGAAGCATCTCAGAACATACCTACTTCTGTTGCACATGTTACTAACCACCTCACCATTTCCCGCCGTCGCCAATTAAGTGTTGACAGTGTCATCCGCATCACCTATTAAAACAACACAAACAAAATACAAATCAATCCTTTTGCAAACCAAGACAATATACCAACAATTAGTCATTCTCAAATACATGAGAGTTCAAATTGGCTGCCTCTCTCTCACTCTCTCCACTATGTTACCTCTTTTTTAGCTGATATGTCAAAAGATTTGAAAAATATTGCTGATGTAAACACTTTAAAAATACAAAATATGTCTCTTGAATCAATTTTTTTTCTTTCTTTCTCTTCCTGCTTTGTTGCAACATGCTGTCAATTAACATATGTTTACCTCACATATGCCTGACAGACATCTAAAAGATAAGAATGCTTATCAGGTCGCCTCCTGGTGCATGGTAAAGACAATAAAAGTAGCAGGACACCGAAAAGACTGAAAGATAAGGATGACTCATCTCTGAGAAGTCTGTGTGTACCTGGGACTTATGCAAAAAAGAGACCCCTCTTCTTTTCCTGTATAAAATAAACCCCAGAAGGAGAGGCGGCGGCTTTTCTCTAGACCCCCCCTCTCTCGGCACTTTGGTTTCAGCTACGGGACAGAGAAGCAGCAGAAGCGACGGATCCTAATGCACCCGACTGCAGCCAGAGGCCAGGGCCGTCGGACGGTGATAACATCTTAATTACTCTCTCCTTCTTTTCTCTTCCCTAAATAAATCCTTGTAACTTGTTTAAATCATAAAGCTTGTTATTTTTGTAAATTCATGCGTTGTCTATGAGTAGTGGATGAATTTTCCTCGCAATCAAAATATAAAATAATAACTCGGATTGTAACCATTGCTCAGCTATCTTAGACTAGTATGCAGATAGTCATTCCAACTGCAGATCCTTCACAGAAAAAAAAACCTCAGAAAAAAAAAACCCAATCCAAAGCCCAATCAAATACCTGTTACTCAAATTAAATTATATCATGTCTCCTCTCCTGTATGTGCAGCAGTCAAAGCACGTCAACTCTTGTAGGGCAAATGAACCTCTAATTTTTTCATCATCTGGATTTCTTGTCATTGACTTCAACAATACAGGAGTTCAAGTCAAAAAGACTTCAAGTAGAAGTTCAAGTACTGCGATTTGACTGGCTGCTTATTCTATGGAGATATATATATACAGTTCCAGATATTATTAAGTCCATAACAGTGATTTCTCTCTCTGAACAAGGAGTCCCTGCAAATAAGTTACATTATAAAACCATTAGAATCCTAGAAAAAGGACTTCATGCTTTGATTACAGTGCCCATATTCTAATCACTTGTAGTTACTGTCTATGTTTTTTCTCAAAACATGGGCAAGTATCATTATGAAGTAAAACAATCACTACAGAAATTGCACATAAAGCTTGCCTCAGCTACCTGTACATATCCTACAGATACCTAGGTGAAGGAAGCAAGCAGTTTTCCCCTTACAGGACCAGTGATCATACTATGGTATTACTACTTGTATCAACTAAAGAAAGAGCATAATTGGTCAGAGTCTTCAGAAATGGCCTTTTCATATTAAACTCAGCAAATGCTCTCACAAAACAAGAGTCAGCAGCATTTTTAAGAGTGTTCTCAACCCATATACCCTTCCCAATCCTAAAGTGACTTCAAAGCGGCATGTGGCTTTCTGTCTTACTTGTTACTCCTGCCACCTCTGTCAGTTTGAGAACTAGGAACTAAAGGAGGGCTTCCAGACTCTGAGATGGGTGGGACACAAAGGGGTCTGTTCCCTGCCATTTTGTGCCCATACAGGTCACACAGACTGGTAGCCCCTCCTCTGTTTTGCCCACTCCTTGTTCAATGCTGTTCCCCTGTGCTCCTGTACCCCCAGCTTGCCATTGCTCTTCAGAGTCCACATTCATTAGCTGCTGGCAAGAACTGTGGAACCCTCTCTTGAGTTGGCCCTGCCACAAGGGGCCCTCAGGCACCTATCACTGCCAGCACGGAGATCGGGTTATATATATGTGTGTATATATATATATATAAATATATATATATGTATATTTGCATTTTTGTTCATTATTCCTTAATGTTACTGCCTTTTCCCCATGCTAGTAAATCTGTTTCTTTTATTTATTTTTTTTTATATTTCCAGCCTCTAGTCTTTTCCCCTTTTACTTTCCCTTTGTCGGGGGGTAATAGAGGGTAATTCTGCCCTTTGGCTTTTGGTCCACCCAAACTGCTAAGCAGTGGCATCTCCTTTAGACTGATGCTGTAGATAGGATAATTAAGATGACTGAAAGATTACTGAGGAACACAAATGCAGAGATGATGATGATCTTTAATAAGTCCAGTGTTGGGGAATGTTAGAGAGGTTTGGAGAATGTTGGAGAATATTCCTGAATATTCTCGAAGAGATAGGAGGTACGACCCCTTTGCTATGCCCAACCCCATGTTTGGGAGGCCAATTAGATCGGCCCATACTCCGGTGCTACCTGCACCAGGGATTCGCTGTGCCACAGGTAAACACACCGGGTGTCCAATAAAAAGTTATGTTGGTGGCTGGGGTGTGGTCACGGAAGCACTATATAAGCAAAAGTTGCTGCGCAATAAACCAGAAGTTCGTTTATCAACCATATTGGTTGCACGCATTTTCTTTGCCGCTCCCGCAACTGGCGCCCGAACCGTGCTACAGGCCCTGAACAATCAGAAAGTCTGAAGAGCCTTGAAAAAGTCTGAAAAGTTTCGAAATCAACAGGCAAATCCTGCAGAAGACCGATCTTCACTAGGGACGCCTGGTGGAGGACCGAACCATCGATAGCACCAATCGCAGCTCGGCAGGTAAAACCGCTGAAACCAAAAAACTTGGCTGGGAACGGGGCTCCAAGAAAGCACCGAAAAAGCAATGTTTCGGATGGCAATAAATTCCTCTCGACGCAGGCGTAGAGAGGTGATTCGCAACTTAAAGAAAAATGAACGAGTTTGTTTGCTGCTGGGGAAGGGCTACCGGTTCTTAGTTATAAAAAGTTGTAAAAAGCCCATAAAAGGCTCGGATTAAGGCTGCACCAAAATAATAAAGGGATAGTTAAGCGCGCAGAAAATAGAGAACGAAGTAGCCCTAGACTTTTTATATTTCTATTTTATTCTAGACCTTTTTTATTAGTTTCTTATAGAAACGTGCCATAAGAGATGTGGATTTTACAAAAGATCCGGCGGCGCTTGTAGCATACGCCCGCACATATCAGTTTTTTACTGACCCTGCTAACTTATTTGATGAGAAAGAATAGAAAAGCTTAGGAGATATTTTGTGGTATAAGGTAATAGAAGAGGATATGACAGCTCGTAAGTTAATGAAACTGTAGCATACAATGGTTACTTGCTTGCACCGTTATCAGACAGAGAAGAAAATCGCCGCTGTAGCTTCGGCAACCTTAAAAAGGCAGCCAATACCAGATTTGCATCAATTAGGAGTTGATTACGATCCCTGTCCCCCAACGGGAGACGAAATAGTTGTACAGCTTGCTCAAAATTTCCAGTGAAGTTCCGACGCAATCCCCTGCCCCCCCCCTCCCTCTGATGTGGCCTGTGCCGGCCATCTTGAGCCATGTGGCTCGGGATGTGCGGACGGGACGGAAGTGACCACTTGCAGAGCCGGAAGCGGACTGAATCAGAGTCCGGAAACCCTATGTCCCGCGTCATCCGGCGAGGGTGGCTCCAGGGCTGGTCCCGACCTCCATTGGGCCCCGCCTTCGGCCCCACCCCTACGCCGTACGTCACCCGACGGGGACGTTCCCGGCCCGCAGCACCCCTCCTCCTCCCTCCCCTCTCCCTCCTCCTCCCAGCCCGCCCTCCCTCCCTCCACCACCACCCCCCCCCCTCCCGCCGCAAGCAGCCGCTTTTCAGAAATAAAAGCCTGCTGCACGGCACTACCGCACCTTAACGATTAATTGATCACAAATGCATGAGCAGGCCCTTAATAATAAAGATTATGATTTTTCCTCAGTTTTAGATACTCTGCCACAAGTTTTCCCGATCATATATACAAAAGCTAATCACGGAAATGTGGAGTTGCAGTATCACTCTTTAAGTTAGAATTGCTAACACAATTAAAAGCTACCATAAATGAATGCGAGTTGCATGGTGAACCAGTTAAGCAAATGATAAGTTATATCTGGGGCTCAGGACTGTTGCTCCCAGAGGATATAAAAGGAATTATGAGAATGATCATGACTCAATCACCTTTACTGTTATGGCAAGCCCACTCGCAAACATTATGTCACAGATTCGTAAACATTTCTAGAGAACAAAATGACCCCCTGTATGGGATAACAATAAATCAATTTATGAGTTGTGGACTATATGCTAATTTTGAGGCACAAGCAAGATTAGGCCTACATATAATAAGAGAGTTTATGAGATTTGTGAGAGAAGCTATAAGTAAAGTTAGAACTACACCAGTTGTCCCATCTCATATGTCAATTAAGCAAGGCACAGATGAGCCATTCTCACAGTTTGTAGATAAACTCACTGATGCCATCAACCAGACTTGTGTACCAGATCAAATGAAAACTACATTGCTCCGTCAGTGTATCCTAGACAATAGCAATACTCCCACGAAAAATATAATTTCCTCCATGCCATCAGAAGCATCAATTGAGGAGATGCTGGAACAGTTATCTAGAGTACCAGTAGGGACTCAGGCAATGTTAATTGAGGCAATAAAAGATGTAGGGAAAGGTATGGTGCAAGCCCAGCAGCAAGCTCTTGCAGCCCAACAACAAGCCTTTTTAGCCCAACAGCAAGCACACCAGCAAGCTCTTGCAATCCAGCACCAAGCCTTAGCAGCCTTAGCCCTGTTACGTCCTGCCGACGCCAGACAGCCGCAACGATCAACCGACAAATGTTTTCGCTGTGGACACACTGGACATCTTCGAAGGCATTGTCACAAAGCCACAGTCTGGTGTCAACACTGTAATACGAACACTTATGCTACCGAAGTCTGCAGATACCAGGGAAATGGATCGAGGAGCGCGAGGAGCCACGGCACAAAGACCCCAACTGCGGCTCTAGTGTGGACCCTTTCAAACAACAGCAACCAGCCACTTCCACTCCCCTCCATCAACCAGCCACTTCCACTCCCTTCCAACAATCAACTACCCCCACCTGCCTCCAGCAATCATCCACCTGCACTTCCTTTCAGCAACCAGCCATCCCTACCTCCCTTCGACAACCAGCCAATTTCCACTTCCCTTCAACAACAACTCCAGCCACCCACCTCCCTCCAACCAGCAACCAGTGGAAGCCTCGGGCTGGACCTGGCAACCGCAGTAAATGTGACTCGCAATGACATCAAGCGCCAAAAGATCCCTACGGGTATCACCAATCCAGTGAAATGTCAAGAAAAACCATGTGGACCCCTTTTATTAGGACAGTCGTCTGCTGGACTTAAGAGTTTGTTTGTCTTGCCAGGAGTAATAGACAGTGACCATATTAGAGAAATTTGTATTGTAGCTATGACTTGGACACCACCTATGGTAATTCTAAAAGGAACTCGAATTGCCCAGCTAGTCCTGACACAACAATTAACTGATGCAGCAGCCGTTTCTTCGATTCATCACCATCATGCCCACAAACGTACAGGCCCTTGTTGGTCGAGACATACTAAGTCAGATCGGAGCACGCCTGATCACAAGAGACCATTTTTATTGGCAGTCACTCCTTGGGCTTTCCCGATCCCATTGACATGGTTATCATCACAGCCAATATGGATCGAGCAGTGGCCGCTGAAGCGAGAAAGCCTCAGACAAGCACACATCTTAGTACAAGAACAGCTAAAGCAAGGGCATATACAACCGTCAACTAGCCCTTGGAATACTCCAATCTTCGTAATTAAAAAGAAGTCTGACAGGTACCGTTTACTACATGATTTACATGCAGTTAATTCCCAGATGGAAGCAATGGGAGCTTTTCAGCCCGGAATGCCTAACCCTGCGATGCTTCCAGAGCGTTGGCATCTACTTATAGTAGACCTAAAAGACTGCTTCTTCAACATACACATACACCCACAAGACACAAAGCAATTTGCATTTACACTCCCAGCCCTTAACAGAGAAGCCCCTGCTTCACGATTTGAGTGCGCAGTGCTCCCACAGGGCATGGAAAACAGCCCAACTTTGTCTCAACTGTTTGTAGATGCAGCATTATTGCCAGTACGGCAAGCATGGCCAGATGCCTTAATTTATCATTACACGGATGACATCCTAATAGCACAACAAGACCCATTTACCGAGCAGCAAGAGCATTTTTTAACACAACAGCTAAGTCACCAGGGATTACAAATAGCACCTGAAAAGATACAACGTACGCCACCATGGAAGTACCTAGAATGGCATATTACTGAGTCATAAGTTAGACCTCAAAAAGCTGCTCTCTATTTGACTCTTAATACCTTACATGATGTACAACAATTCCTAGGTGATGTTCAATGGTTACGCCCTGTGATCGGTATAACAAACGATCATCTAGAACCGTTACGACCACTTCTTAAAGGCACCGATCCTGCCTCCCCTGTTACTCTTTTGGCAGCTCAAAAACAGGCCATAACTGAAATTGGCCTGACAATATCTCAGCGCTCCGTGGATCACCATGATGTAAACTTACCCATAGACTTAACCATCCTTACGGGTAAACAACATTTACTCGGAGCTCTCACGCAGTCCAAAAAGAAAAAGGGGGAGACTAGATCTGCTGATATCCGTGTATTAGAATGGATCTTCGGACCACTACAGCCAAAAACTACAATCCAAACAAAGATTGAGGTATTGGCCCTTCTAATTTGTAAAGGCCGAACCCGTATTATACAAATTACTGGAGATGAACCTAGCACAATTTATCTTCCAATGAAGCAAGGAGAGTTGGACTGGTATTTGCAGCACTCTCCAGACCTACAGTCAAGTCTCCTAGAGGCACCGCAAGCCATTGATCTCTCCCCGTTGCGATCTACTGTGTTAAAGTGGATGTCCCTGCATGAATGGATTCCTGTTCCAAAACGATCTGAGGAACCCCTTCAAAATGCACTAACAGTTTTTACCGATGCAGGAAAACGTTCACAACCAGCCGCAGTGACTTGGCAAGATAAGGAGCAATGGTGCCATGAACTCCTGTCCTCACAAGAGGACAATACCCTACAGACTCTAGAGTTGGCAGCCATTGTTTACGCCTTTTCACGTTGGTTGAATGTGTGTCTTAAGGTTGTCTTAGATTCCCTTTATGCTGTGGGAGTTGTACAGCGAATTGAGGACGCATATCTCAAAGACATCGCAAACTGGCGATTAAATGACTTATTTCGTCAGCTGCAGACTGTCATCCAACAGAGAGATCAACCTTATGCTATCATTCATATTCGGAGTCACCAATGGTCTGACGGCCTAGGAGAAGGCAATGCCCGAACAGACAGATTGGTTTCGCTATCCGTACCCATGGATGAATTTACTAAGGCAAGGCATGCGTATGCTACCTTCCACCAGAACGCCAGAGGACTCCATCGTCACTTCCAGATTTCCATGGATGAGGCCAGAGGCATTGTAAAAGCCTGCCCACAGTGTAACCAAAAGAGACTTGGTCTCGGCCTCAGAGTTAATCCCCGAGATCTTGGTCCAAATGAAAGATGGCAAGTGGATGTCACTCATGTACCAGAATCTGGAAGGCTTAAACATGTTCATGTTACTATTGATACCTATAGTCATTTTATCTGGGCTACAGCTCAGTCTGGTGAGAAAGCGTTGCAAGTGATGCGACATCTCATCCTTTGTTTCGCTGTCATGGGTGTGTCAGAGCAGATAAAGACCGATAGTAAACCAGCATATACTAGCGACAAGTTAGCTCGATTTTTTCAACAGTGGGGAATCAGGCACATTACAGGCATTCCCCACTCGCCAACAGGTCAAGCTATAGTAGAGAGGGCAAATCAAACATTAAAAGACTACCTGACGAAATTCACAGATTTACAAGACCCACAGGAGCGATTATTCAAAGACTCTATTTGTCTTGAATTATCTGTGTATATTCAGGGACCAAAAGATAGCCCAACAAGCGGACTCTTCAGAAGCCCCTACAGTGACCTACAGAGACCCCACCACGGGTATATGGCAAAGACCAGCAGAGGTTAAATATTTAGGTAAAAGTCACGTGTGTTTCCACCCTTACAGGTACCTTGTAGGTTCCCAGCAAGCGGACTCAGCCAGCACCTGCTCCGCCAAACAGAGACAGCCATATTAAGTGCTCAACATGTTCAAAGATAGAAACTGCCGTGTTGACTTCATCATAGGTTTCATTATCATTTTAAACTTTGATTGTTTTGCCTTCATGAACTTCGACCCTTGACAGAATGTCTGGGTTACCCTTGTGCGTCAGCTTAACACCACTTCCTTTTGTGCCAGTCTATCAACCAAAAAAAAAAAAAACAAAAAACAAAAACAAAAACAACAACAAAAAAAACCCACCCCAAGAAAAACCCCACCCCAATCGCCTTTTGTTACATATTTAGTTGGTGTACCAGCCTCTGAAGAGACATGGCCAATGTTTCAAGCGGCAATGAACCACACACAAGTGCAATTTCACACCAAGAGTCTATGTTCCACCAAGGTCAGTCTAGTTGCGTGCTTGAGTAACTACGACACTTGGGTTAGTCATCTGCCCACTGGGCCCAATCCCCAAGAATTAAGCCTTGTAGACTCTCTAAATGCCACTTATTGTCTCTGGATGAGTAGCTTGTCCACTGATTGCACAGAAGTCATGAGGAGACAATGCGCTACTACCAATGTTTTCCCAATGGGCAATTTCAGCCAGTGGTGCAACTACACCCTCCGTGGTGCTACTAACCCATCGCCTGGGACATAGCTGCCTAGGAAATTACCATCAGAGTACTTTTTAATTTGCGGAGATTGGGCATGGTTAGGTATACCATCCCGTCCCGTTGGAGGGCCTTGCACCATTGGTCAACTGAGCTTAGCTATGCCTCACGCACACCTGAACAGTACCCGTCATGTGCGGTGGAAGCGAGGCCTGGCCTAACTACTAGCGCAGGGATGTGATGATGATGTTAACCTTTGGTCCAAATGGCAGGTGATTATTTTTTGCCAGGAACAGCTGCTGCTCGTGCACATCGGAACCTGAAGAAGTTGAGTTGTTGGGTGGTAAAGTATGCTAGTGATACCAGCAAGGTATTATCTGAATTAGCTGATGATTTATCTTCTGTACAACATGCAGTATTAGAAAATAGAGCTGCTATTGATTTTTTGGTTTTAGCTCATGGCCATGGTTATGAAGATTTTGATGGTATGTGTGATATGAACTTGAGTGATCACTCTAAATTGATACATAAGTAGATACAACAGTTAGTAGAACATACTCAAAATATCAAGCAAGATGTAGTATTTTTCGGTATAGATGAATTAGTTAATTGGTTTGGCCTCACCAGATGGCCTCAAGGTTTATGTAAGATTGGTTTATTCGTACTTTGTATTATATTGATAATTGTAATGTGTTTTAGTTGTATGTTAGCGATATTTAAGAAGTTATTTGCCAAAGCTGTTAATATTATGAAAAAGATAAAGGTTTTGTTGAAGAATGGTTTGAGGTACAAGGACATGGACCTCTATTAAGTACTAAAAGGTTGTGAATAGTTACATAAAAAGTATATTAAGAAGTTATGAGATCACAAGAGAAAAAGAGAAAAAGAAAAAGGACATAGCACATAGTAAAAATTAATACATATTGCTTTTTAAAATAAACAATAAAAAAAAAAAAAAAAAACCAAACAAAAAAAAACACAACAAAAAACTTCGCCCGTTATGAATGTAGTACTTGAATGTTGCAATTTTAATTTTAACACAATTCGGCAACTATGAAGGTCCTAGGACTCCGTTATGCTATGAGCCGGTGGGACCTGGAGACGCTTATAGGGGCCACCCGACAACATTTCGTCGGATAAGTCTCTCCTATCCTTCTTTTGGCTCTCTGCACTAGTGGACACCAGACCTTCCTAATATTGAACAGAGCTCTGTTAAAGAGTGTGTGAGTATGAATGATTGTATGAAACAGAGACATGTCATTAATGCGAAGTCGATTCTTACTTGATGAAGACAACGAAATCTGTTTGATAACTTGTTAACCAATTTGTTTGATTCATTAATTGAGTGGTTTGAATAGTTTTTAGATTATTTCAAAAGGGCATTACAACATTGAATGTATCAACCTGTTTGATTCATTAATTGAGTGGCTTGAGTAGTTTCTAGATTGTTTTAAAAGGGCACTATATTATTGAATGTATCCTTAAGTTTTGCACGTTTTTTTTATTTGCACTGTATTTGTTTGAAAATTAGCACTGCAAAAATTTTAAACCAAACATGGGCTTGTACAAAAAGAAAAGGGGGGATATGTTGGGGAATGTTAGAGAGGTTTGGAGAATGTTGGAGAATATTCCTGAATATTCTCGAAGAGATAGGAGGTACGACCCCTTTGCTATGCCCAACCCCATGTTTGGGAGGCCAATTAGATCAGCCCATACTCCGGTGCTACCTGCACCAGGGATTCGCTGTGCCACAGGTAAACACACCGGGTGTCCAATAAAAAGTTATGTTGGTGGCTGGGGTGTGGTCACGGAAGCACTATATAAGCAAAAGTTGCTGCGCAATAAACCAGAAGTTCGTTTATCAACCATATTGGTTGCACGCATTTTCTTTGCCGCTCCCGCAGTCCAGTTATAAGCAACCATGAATTGTTCCAAGCCGGCCTCCAGACATTCCCACCCCGGGACTCTGGTGACTCATTCTACATCACCTAAAGTTACAGGAGAAGGCCAGCTTTGCTGGCCTCATATTGTGATTTCATTTTAACTTAAATTAGATTGAAGAAAAGCATTTCGAAAGAAAGCAAAATAATCTTTAAGGAGCAACCCAACAGATTTTAAAATACGGTTAAAGTAAATCATGGAACCAGCCTTTGCTTGAAGTTTGTCTGGAAGAAAAAAAACAAAAGGCAGCCCCAAGTCAAAACACTTTAGTGTTGTGAATGGCAGTAGGTTTGTCAGTTAGCTGGCACTTATCAGTGAAGAAATTGACCCTGACCAGATCTCTGCACACCCTTGAGATGAGGAAGTCACATAATCTTAAATTTGCAGTGAACAACTTTAGGGAGCTGGCAACCACGGTGGCCGGATGGGGTGGCTGGTGGATGTCATCCAATGAAACCGTTTGAGGCAACTTTTTGACCAATCGTATAATGACACGCTGACAGCTAAGAGTATATAGAGGTGTGTGCTCTGATTCAATAAACTGGGAACTGCTTTGATCGTTAAGTGATTACGAGCTGCTTTGTCCGTCTCATCAGCGACATCTGGTGACCTCAACGTGATACAGCAGCAAGAGTGGCCACTGCACGACGTGCGGCGGAGACGGAGAGCAGTGGGAATCTGTCTGGTCCGGATCTAAAATCTGACACGTAACAAGGTGAGCCACCGGGAACAATATGGTCAATGTGACAATATTAAGCCTTCTTCTTTAGTTAAATTCTGTCCACATGGAAAGCCCTGCTCGGTTGAAAGGGTGTTAAGACTAGTGACTATGGGCTGAGATGGATACTCCTTTGGAGCAAAAAGCAGGATTTGAAGCAATGCCTGCCATTGCATTTAGTGCTACTGCATGGCAAGAAGTTGGGGAGAGATTGTGGGATGAAATATCTAAGGGATCAAAAGATATGGCTGAATTGGCTGCTACATGGCAATTGTTAAGTGAAACCTTGAAAGAATGGAAGGCAGAACAGGACAAAAAGAAAAAAGAGAGAGAAGGTACAGTCACTAAGATGGAGAAAAAGATAGAGCCACTAAGATTGAGGGATATGACTCTGATGGGGACTGTGAAATGGGAATGATAAAGGAAAAAATAAAGGTGTTGAAGCTCTTGGCTGAACCCAGCCACCAAGTGGCAGGGAAGTCAGTGAAACAGCAAGAATACCCATCACTGGCTGAGCAGAGCAAGGCTGCAATAGCCTGGAAAATGCCAAAAGACTATCTGAATAATATCCTACCCTACGAGACTCCTGCTGAGCAATTGGCAGAACTAGCTGAGGAAAATGGGCCTGTTGCATCCTCTGCTCCTCCCGCAATGGAGGGGGAGTATGGGCCTTCATCCTACTGTGAGTGAGGATGAAAATGAGGAAGGAAGGATAATGGTTCACCAGCTGATAGGGCAGACTGGAGGGGCTGCCTGTCGATCGAAGGCTACTAAAAATTTATCAGCCCCCTGGACCTTACCCCCAGTGGATGTAACTGTTAAACTGCAGCATCCAAAATGCTTCTAGGACCAGGTTAAGAAAAAGGCAGCCAAGGTGGGGGACTGGGACTCAGTTGACAAATTGGGTCTCCTTTGTCAGAATCCTCTTGATCCACAGTTATGCGAGCCAATGGTGTATCCCATATTGAAAGCAGTACTGCGTTTGGGGTTACAGGATGATCGTAGCCTGTTTCCCTGGAAGGTCGTTCAGGACTTGCAAATGTTTTGCCAGAGGTGATGAAGTTGATACGGGTAATTAATACCAATTTGTTATACTCTTATGATATTACACATCTCACTCAGATTTTATACCAACCTATTCAATTCATGGTGTTCAATTCAACATGAAGGCAACTTGCTGAGAGGGTGGCATTGGAAAATATGCAGTTACCGCAGGGAGATTCGAGGTAGGGTGCTGGAGTGGATGCTCTTGTGGGCTCTGGCAATGTGTTTTCCACTCCACAGGCACAATGGCACCAATGCTGCTAGAGCACTGCCAGCAAATTGGAATATCAGCATTAATAAAAACAACAGAGCTAGCAGACCATGCCCAAGATATGTGACAATTAAGCAACTATTAAGCAGGGCCCAGAGAGCTGTTTCTACAATTTATGGAAAAAAATCTCCAATGCCTTAGAAAAACAAGTAGATGATGATAATTTGCATCAAATACTAAGCAGTTGTAAGCAGCTGGCAAAGGATAATGCTAGTGAGGATTGCCAGAAAATAATTGAAGCTTTACCTGGTTATCCCACTGTTCCTGTCATGGTTGCTGCTTGCTCTTAAGTTGGCACTGTGTCACATGAATTAGCTACAGCCTTGAAAGTTAAACCTGCCCCAAAATGTTTTGGGTGTGGGCAAGAAGGACATGTTAAAGCTAATTGCCCTATCAAATTGAAAAACAAGACAAAAGAATCTAATGCTAATTTCATGGAGGTAACCTGCAATCATTGTGGGAAGCTGGTACACTTCACAAATAGTGTCGATCTAAATTTCATGCTAATGGCAAACCACTCCAGGGAAATGGTAAGAAGAGCGCAACGGGGCACGCAGGGACGCAAATGCCCTACAACAACCCCTTTATGGGGGTGATTCTGCTGACTTAAGCCTCTGCAAATGCCTCACAGGGAAAACCAGTGGATCAGAAGGTATGGATGTATCCAGTGCTAACACAGTAACCATTAAAACGAAAGACATTGTTAAAGTACCTTTGGATGCCAAAGGTCCTATAGGATGAGGACTGAGTGCATTATTAATTGGAAGATCCAGTAGCACCTTGAGTGAGTTGCTTGTACATGTGGGAATTACACTATACAAATATGTGCTATAGTTTCCACTCCCTATCCTCTTGTCACTATTCCTACAGGCATGTGAATTGCTCAACTTGTACATTTCTTGAGTTGTGTTCCCAAAACAGTACTGCAAGAATGGCATGACAGAGGATTTGGATCAACCGGTCCACTGCAAGTGTTCTGGTCACAGGCTGTTGCCCTGGTGAGACCACAGATGACCGGCACCATCTCCAGAGGACATACACCATGAATGGTGAAACTTACGGGCCTCTTTAACACTGGGGCTGACGTGACCGTTATATCATAACATTTCTGGCCTACCACATGGTCACTTCTTAATACTGGGATGGGAGTGGTTGGACTTGGGGGGTCCACTCAGGGTGGAATGGCAGCTACACCTGTGCTGATCACCAACCCTGAAGGTCAGCAGGTGACTATTAGGCCCTTTGTGACGGCAGGCCCACTAAATCTTTGGGGGAGCGACTGCCTGTCACAATGGGGAATGAAAATTGCCACAGATTTTTAACAGGGGCCTTGGATTGCAGGACATTAAATGATTCACACTTGCTTTTACCTGGTTAACAGATAACCCCATGTGGGTGGATCAGTGGCCCCTGCCTCTAGAAAAGCTAAAGACCCTGCAGGAATTGGTGTCAGAGCAGATAGCTGCTGGACACTTCGAATCCTGGAGTCCACAGAATACTCCCGTGTTTGTCACAAAAAAGAAATCTGGGAAATGGTGACTTTTGCATGACGTACGACAGGTAAACGCTGTTATGGACGCAATGGGGCACTACAGCCAGGCCTTCCATCACCTACAATGGAATGGGGCATACTGGTGGTGGATTTAAAAGATTGTTTTTTTACAGTCTCACTGGCATTGCAAGATAAGGAGAAGTTTGCTTTTTCTGTGCCTTCTATAAATTATCGATTATAAATTATAAATTATAAATTATGCTGACCCTTCAAAAAGGCATCAGTGGAAAGTTTTACCTCAAGGCATGAAAAATTCACCAACAATTTGTCAGTGGTTTGTAGCCCGAGCATTGTTGCTGGTACAGGAAATGTTTCTGAATGGGTATTGTATCATTATATGGATGACATTTTTATTGCTGCCAGCAGCACGGAGCAGTTGGGTAAGGTGGAAAACTTGGCTATACAATCTCTGTTAGAATACGGTCTAATTATTGCCCCTGAGAAAGTGCAAAAGGTGAAGCCCTGGAAATATTTGGGAATAACTGTAACGAACAAGCAAGTGATGCCTCAGCCTTATGTGAAGTTATGTGAAACTTAACAGTGAGATTAAGATGCTAAATGATGTTCAATAAATAATGGGATCATAGAATTGGATTCGGCCTTATTTGGGCTCACCAACTCTCAGCTTCAACCGTTGCTGGAGCTGTTGAAACATTCTAATAATCCATCCATCTGAAGCTGACTAATGAGGATGTACAGGTAATTCAGGATGTAGAAAAAATCTTGCACACCAAATTTGTGTCTCAGATAGATTTAGCACAAATGGTCCAGTTCTTTGTCTTTATTGACAAGACTGTACTATTTGGAGCTCTTCTGCAATGGAACACTGATCGGAGTAACCCATTACACATTTTGGAATGGCTGTTTTTGACAGCCCATCCCTGAAAAGCTGATCCTAGTTTGTTCGAACATTTTGCTGAGGTCATCATAAATGCGAGAAAGAGATGCTTGGAACTGACAGGCCATGATCCAGAGAAAATCGTTGTGCCTGTACAAAATTGGTATTTTGAACTGTGTGTGGCAAATAAGTTTGAACTACAAGCAGCAATGGCAAATTTTTGAGGGCAGATGATAAGACATCTGCCCTCACATCCCCTGCTAAATTTTAAGTGCCACTTGGTCAGAATTTAAGCCAGACAGACCAAGTTGGTGGGCCCACTGTATTCCCAGATGGGGCCAGGAAAACAGGTAAAGCAGCTGTGGTCTGGCATGATGGTAGTCCATCAGACAGGTTCCCAGCAGGTGGTGGAACTGTGGGCCATGGCCGTTGCCTTTCTGACATTCCTGCAAGCAGTAAATATTGTCACTGATTCTGCGTATGTAGCAAGTTTGGTTTTTCAACTGGACAAGGTCACGTTGGCCACACTAGACAATCAATTGTTCTTCGAGGTACTTCAAGGTAACAAACCATAGTTACCCCGAGGTACTTCGAAGTAACTATGGAAAACTATACAGCAAAGGACCAAACCCTATTTTGTAATGCATGTTCATAGTCATACTGCCCTGCTGGGATTTTATACTGAAGACAATGCCAGGGCAGATGGCCTTGTTTCTGCTGCTTTGGGACCTGTTTCAAACACAAAACAGCTGGCCTTGCTATCACATCAATTTTGTCACCTAAGTTTTCAGGCTTTGTGGCAACAGTTTGACTTGTTTCACACCAAGGCCTGTTCAATGATAGCCTCTTATCCAGACTGTCAGGGAACTCATGTTCTGGTATATTTTGGCACTAATCCAAAAGGCTTGAAGGCTTTACAAATCTGGCCAACCGACATTACCCATGTCAATGACTTTGGCAGACAAAAATACATTCCTGTCTCTATTGATACCTATTCCCATGTACTGGTAGTGACAGCCCGTATGGGAGAGACTGGAAAAGATGTAATTTGGCATTTTCAACAGGCCTTCTCTATGCTTAGCATTCCACAACAGATAAAAACTGACACTGGGCTAGCATACGTTTCAAAGAGAGTGCAAATGTTTTTTGTTGTGTGGGGGACTACTCATGTTACAGGCATCCCTCATTCTCCAAAAGGACAAGCGATAGTTGAGCATGCACATGGCACGATGAAACATGAGCTTCAAAAACAAAAAGGGGGAAATGTTTGGGGAAACACCCCAGTCGCACCTGGACAAAGCAACTATGTTCTTAATGTTTTCTCTTATAGGGATAATTCTGCCCTTTCCCTTCCTTCTCTATTACAACAATTCTTTTTATATGACGCAAAAATAGTATCCAGGTGTTTGTTAAGGACCTGATCACAGGCCAGTGGACTGGACCACAGGAACTAATAACATGGGGAAGGGGATATGTTTGTATTTCCACAGATGCTGTCCGCCAACGGGTTCCTGCTTGCTGTGTGCGCCCTGCTCTTTGGTCTCAGCAATCCTGCTCTCAGAAATCTGACAGAGATGCTGCAGACCCCGCATCGGCTGATGCCATGGAACAGTTCCAACATATGGGTGACACTAGCTAAAGGTTTGAATCAAACAGTTTTTCGTGCCTCTATGGCAAATCCAGAACAGCCATTTCATACCTGTTTAGTGAGTGTTCCATTAATGAATTATACTAATCTTGTTGCAAATGCGAGGTTACGTCAGTCTTTGGCTAGGGATTGTGGAAATGCAATTAATTTTACCATAAATTTTGTCAATTGGTATGACCGGTTGCTGGTTGCCCCAGTTGAATCTCAGGAAACAGAAATGTTAGGAAGTGTAGTGATGCCTGCATGCTTGTATTATAACTATACACCAGGGGGCAATAACCTGGAGGGAAATGAAATGGGGATTATGGATGTCACACCTAGATCCCCAGTCTATCGGAATCATACTTTGTGGTTGAATATGACGGATAACAATTCACACAATAATGTATTTTCAGCAAGAACACTGACCCCTGGAAATTTTCTCATCTGCGGTGATTGTGCTTGGCCAGGGCTTCCTTCACTAATGAGGTCCCTGTGCCTTTGGATGACACCCTGATGACTCCAAAGGTAGCCATGATATTAAACCATACTCAACTACATCACCATCGTCAGAGATGGTCCTCTGACTGTAGTAATAATGTAGATTTATGGAATAAAGGAGAAATCACAGCAGCCAGCTTATTTTTACCACAGGCAGCTGCAGCTAAAGCTCTGACACAATTAAATAGATTAGCTTGTTCGTTAGAAAAACAGTAATGTGACAGCAAAAGTGTTGAATGAGCTTGCTACTGATTTAGATAGTATTAGAGATGCTATGCTACAAAACAGAGCTGCAATTCATTTTTTGCAATTAGCACATCAGCATGGGTGTGAGGATCTTGATGGAATGTGTTGCATGAATTTAAGTGATAATTCTAATTCTATTCATAAAAGTATACAGCAGCTGATGGAGCAGACGAAGAAGATTCAAGAAGACAGTGGATTTTTTGAGTTAGAACAGTGGTTGGGACACTGGAGACCTGGAGGATGGGTAACATCCTTGATAAAAACAGGGTTGTTACTTTGACTTGTTGTAGTTGTTCTGTTAATACTGCTATGTTTGTTTAGTTGCCCACAAAGGGTCCTGCAGAAAACTGTTCAGGCAGTTGTCGTGGCACAAATACAAAAAGGGGGAATTGTTGGGAATGGCAGTGGGTCTGTCAGTCACCTGGCACTGATCAGCGAAGACATTAACCCTAAAAAGATCCCCACATACTCTTGAGATGAGGAAGTCATGTACTCTTAAATTTGCAGTGAACAACTTTAGGGAGCTGGCAATCACAGTGGCCAGATGGGGTGGCTGGTTGATGTCATCCAATGAAACTGTTGGAGGCAATTTTTTGACCAATCATATAATGACACGCTGACAGCTAAGAGTATATAAAGGTGTGTGCTCTGAGCAATAAAGTTGGAACTGCTTTGACTGTTGATTGAGTACATGTTGCTTTGTCCATCTCAACAGCAACACTTGAGAGTGCAACTATTTGTCCCATTCTGTTCAAAGGGAAGGAGAGTAGGTGATCTCCTGTATAGATGCAGGAGGCTAACAACTTTTAGAAGTTGAAACTAATAGAAGTTTCAAATAGAAGGCTAACACTTTTCAAATAGAAGGCTAACACTTCTCAAATAGAAGGCTAACATTTTTCCCAGTACCCATGTTTAATTTTCAGCTTCCCCCAGGCAGAGTAAATCCAAGGAAAATACAGGGTTCTGGACTGAATCCTGTTACTTGTGATGGACAGAAGGAGCTAAAAACCCCCAAACCAACAACACAGAACGAATGACAACTCTGAAGGTCTTCTCCAAATATCTCACTCACTGTGGTGGCCTGCAAAAGCACCAGTAATCACAAGAGCCTTTGGCACATTTAGTGGGCATAAAACCAGTTCCAGTGTAGACAGGCTCAACCCAAGAGCAAAATATAATCCATATCTAGTTTCTTGATATGGAAGTTTCCCCAATGAATTATTCTAGAATTAGGTTCTTCATTTGATTAAACTGACAAGCTGAGAATAGCAAGAGAAGGATACTTTGATCATGATAAAAATCCCTAAGGATGTCAAATAAAGCATGTGTTGATGCCTTGATCAAGGAGAAGCTCAAGTTAATCTATATGGAAGCACGAGCAGCCAAATAACTATATTGCTTCTTCTCTATATATTTATTGAGCTATCTCTTCCTAAAAGGGAGTTCCACATCTGTTCAAGATATATCCAAGATCTGTCCTATCAACAGAAGAGAGCTTCTCAGCTAGTCAGGAAATCTGAAAATTATGAAAGGCCCCTGGGAATTACATAGCTTGGCTTTCAGATAAACTCTTTCCCATACAGAATAATGTGGATATTTGTCTTTATGGACCTTTATAAGAAGTTTTCATAGGAACAAATGATCTCGCTCCCCATAAGAGATACAAGAAATGGCAAACCAATCCTTAGCTCCTGCACCAATGTGACACATCATTGTCAGGCACATAGTAAAGAGGCTTGTTTATTTATTTATTCATTCACTCACAGGTTTTGGGGAAAAGGTACCACTTGCCAAATACTAATCCAGTGATTACCTGCACTAACTTGCTCAGTAGCTTTACCACAAGTACCTGTTTACATTTTTGTGGTAGTATTTACTTGCACTCATTTAGCATGCAACAGACAAACAGAGGAACAGAAGGCCCTCCTGTACCTTCAGATCTTACAGAATCTGTGCCATGGAGGTTCTGAATTTCCTTCTCATACACCTCATACATCTGAAATGCTCCACACCCATTTAGTCATTCTGAAGACCTTTGTCCACAGCCAGTTAAAAAGACTTCCCTCTGCAGAGTCATTAACACATGCTGCCATTGGAAGCAGGGAGAAAGAACACAAAATTCTATACATAATTACAAAATCTGTGTAAGAGGCTTTTCTGCCACAGAGATTCTAGTGATAGTTGTAAAATTGTATTAGTCTCAGCTCAACCAGGCCACCTTGATACTGCTGTACCAGAGGCAGAACAGTATAGCTCTGAGGACACTGCTGTGTAGTTTACCATGTGGGGGGAGAAAGAGTTTCTAGGGCACTTAAATGCTCTAAGTAGTCAGACGCTAGACAGTGAACACAGAAAATCTAATTGCCATTAAGTCTGGCAGGCAGGAAAGAGGGAATCGCCTGTAGGGCACTAGAGACATTGCTGACACTAAGATTTTTGCAGGAAAAGTGTTATTGTAGAAATATACACAGCTGTGAGTCACTACCAGAAAGCTGTTATACACCTTCCTTCTGGAGAGCAAACAACCTTTGAGATTCTTAAAATGGCTTTGTAACCTTGGAACAGAACCATGGACAGGTTTGAAAAAAACCTGTTTGTTGAAAACGAGTTTGTTGAAAACCCTGTGACGGAGCAAGAAGAATGGGTTCATGGCATTTTTTTTTCACAAGGTCTCACTGAAGACATTCTGTTGACACAACCAACCACAATGGGGTATCTGCGAACACAGTGATACCCTGTATGTGCTGCAACCATTGAATAATACTTAGTGAACGCCTGAGGAGACACACAGGTTAATAAAGTTCTTTCAAGTAAACAAAACTTAAGGCAGAAACATAAAGATGTAAAAGAAGAAGCAGATTTCCACAGCAACCATGGAAATATGAAAGGCTAAGAAAGCACACACAATCTCAGACTTCTGATTAAAGGCTTTAGCTTCTAAACATCTAGAATGAGAAAACAGTACCTATCTCAGGCATGAGAAGCCACTGGGATAATATCTTTTCCCCTAAAGTCTTTGGAGCTTCTTTCACTGAAGCAAAGTAATAAATAGTTTTCTGATCTTTGCAAGCTGCTTTTGAAGAACCCCGTGATGAGGGATGAGATTTCTTTTTGTTAAAGTAAACTGTGTAAACTACAAGATTCATCAATGTCAGGTACTCCAGATACATACAACTTCTCTGTCTCCTTTTAGCTTTCAAAATCTCTCCTAAGAGCCTGAAAACTGACTTAAGATGCTTGTAGACCTATGAGTCTGAAGCCTATGACCATCCCACAGCTTGTGGAGTATAGGATTTTGATAAAGGAAGTGACAGGGTTGCTGTCAGCACAGAAACAGGTCATTATTGTAGACCTTGACTTTCACTAGTAATTTAAAAAGCACATAACAATTCTCACTATGTGTAAGGAAGGGAAGGAATAGTAAAAAAGCCTGTAAAGCCATGCAGAAAATACAGTGCTTTTCTGGCAAGAAGAATAATTTTGCTCTCTAGCCAGTGCTCTCTCTATATATATTCCTCAAGCCATTGCACTGGTCATCTCTCATCCATCAACAGAAGTGTGCCATACAGCCAACCATTGAATGGCAGTGATTACCTGCACTTACAAAAGGGGCTGCATATACCTATTAACTGTGTTTCCTAATCTATCAAAATTTGTATCAGAAAACAAAACCTAAAACCACCAGACAGAGCCTGTAGAGGTTACAGTCCTCAATGCTTCAAATCTACCCCACCACAAACATTATGTAATATTCCTTTCTTCTACTGTAATATAGTGAGTGAGGGAAATACCTGAAGGCCCAACTCCAAAGAAACTTTGAGAAGAGTGATGTCTGGCAAGCTGTCCATGAGTGTTGCTATTTTAAATGCATCCTGGGCAAGTTTGAAGATGTGTGATGAGGAGTGGATATTTTTCTGGATGGATTCTAATACTGTTTCCAATCTCCGAACATCACCTGTAAGGTGTAAACATAATCACCAGAATGGAACAAGTTCCCAAAACATACAGAGATGCATTATAACCGAACCTGCCACTGCTATGCAATAGTATGATGCTTCAGATATATGCACCTTTTTTTAAAGAAAGCTTCCATATATGAATGAAAGACACAAGACAGCACTAAGGCCTCCAGTGTCTGATGGTTTTAGTGAAATCCATGGCCAAAAGTCATCCTGATTTGTGGATTTTCAAGGTAATTTATCCACCTCTGCATCTCATAGTCTATATCATGTGTAATGTAAACAATAAGATGTCTCATCAGCCTCAACTCCAGTTCATCTGGCTACCATCTAGCTAGCTTAACTATTTTGCTAGAAAATTATGTGACAGGTTTAAGCCAGTGGTTGCACTCACTTCAAGCTCCCATCAGACTACAATTTGGATTCCTAAATACAGGTTTATAATCTGTTTACTCCATCCAATATTAAAAGCATGCACTTAGTTGAGTACATAACTGATAGGAATGTACCTTTGGCTGCTGTAAGCATGGTCGATGCTAGCTCACACTGCTGGGATTCGATATGACTTAGGGTGAACCAGCGGGGATACCTGTTTGGAACAACTGATGCAATGTGGTGCGGGCGGGACAGGTCTCCTGAAGGAGCTGTAGATTCCAATACTAGCAACCTGAAATAAGGAAGAAATCCTCTATCATTAAATCATTATTACACTAGGTTACTCATGTGCAAAACCAAAGTTGCAAAAACACTTGACCTGGTTTATGAAATGTGCCTTTTTGGTTATTAAAAGGACTGGAAAATCACTTCTCTTCTTAGGAAATCTTAACACTTCATTTGCCAGACTTGCCTACATCAGTGGACATCTGCAGGAATTCACAGTATAATTAAGCCACTCATTAGGAAGGCAGCAGAAACTTTCTGTATCACACATATTGCCAACGTTTTACTTCCTGCCTTGTTTCAGTCTTTGAACCACAGTCTCAGGAAGGAAAGTGGAGTTAGACCTTCTCTGTATTGAGAATATGTAAATATTTTTCAATAGTTGCAATACTAGCTTCAAATATGTATGTGCCACGCAAGGGAACAATATACTCAACAAGTTGCTTGGATTTTGACCTTGCAATAAATTACAGCATGAACTTGTGTCCAAAAAGGACATTTTAATGTTCAACTATGACTCATTTTTCAAGTCCTTAAACTTAAGCCTATCAATATCTCAAAATGCTCAACAGTCTGACATTAGGGCCCTTTTTAGAGTGACAGAGGAAGTTTTCTTGCAAGTCACATTTCAGACTCCATTTTCTAATCCTGATGCAAAAAATTTTCTTGAGTATACAGCAATCTACAACAGTATTGTCCACGAAGGAGTATTCATACTTAGAAAATATCAATTAATGTGTTCATTGTTGACTACAAGACAAGTAATGGACCACAACAGAGGCTCAGCTGGTGGCCCTTACAACACACTGGATAGACCAGTAACTAGACACATCATAAATGTCAATGCTAATAACTAGAAGAAATCAAAAATAGGTATTATTATTCAATAAAATTAAGAAGTTTCAGGACCTGAATGGTTAGTGAGACATAAAATGATAGTAACAAGACAACATCCAGAACAAAAGCCTTTCTCATGCTTAACATCTTGAATTGTTTCTACCAGCATCTAAATGCAAGTGATTTTCCAGCAAGAAGTCAACTGGGATAACAAAGAAAATTGGGTATCTTTTGTCAATAAAATTGTCACTACTGAATATTGAAAATTGTGATTCTTCACAGGAATTTCTCTTATGGAACAAAGTAATTTAAACTGGTTACAATTTCTTGCACATATATAAATACTTAGGTTTAAAAGTAACTTTCTTGCAGTAAGACAGTTTTAAATTCCATAGATTTTCTCTAGGGTCCCAAAGAATAGGAGTTTTATTTTAAGAATTCCCTGAGGAAGTTAATTTTGAATATATGAAAGGGTATCCAGCATGCACATATAAATACAACACATTACATAAACAACTATCAGCAGGGTATATTAACATCTTCAGACACATGTATGTGCATGTTAATATGAATTAAAAAACATTCACCTTTGATTTGTTTCAAGAGTGAAATCTCTTCCCTGGTACTGAGACACCTCTTGACATAGCTTTATATACATAACAGTAAAATACGTAAAAATCCTCAGTTGTTTTTTTCCAAGCATAGAGAGTGAGCAGGGGAAGAGATGCATTATTAGATTGTTCCAAAAAACAGTAAAAATACCAACTACCAATGCAAAAAGGGATGACTAGGCTATAAATAACAATAAATAGACAGAGCATGAAAGAAAGAGGCTGTTTTGAGGAAATCTTTTTGCACTCTGAATTTAATTTCCAGCTTTTATGTTCTTTTGCTGTGAAAACAAATGCTGCTGTAAATTGGTGGCTTGCAATTTTGGCAAGATTAGGGAACATCAGAACAAGTGCAAGCAGATTTAGCATTCCTCACTTTTTTTCCCTCCCCTTCCAATCAATTATTTACCTTGGTTTTAGCAAAGCTAAAACACCATTAGATTAAACACCACCTTTAACATCTGGTTCCCAAAGCTTGGGTGAAATTCAGGCTTAACAAGGGATCGGCCAAACTAAGCCAAAACATTCTGAATGAAACATTCAAGTTCAGATTCCAAGTGAGCAATCAACTAGGTCACTGCAGATACACATTCTCCAAGGCTCTGCTCCATGTATCTCAGTGCTACCAGCAGAAAATGTAGACAGAAATGACTACCAAGGAGAGCACAAATGTGGCCTTGCAGGCCTGAGGTGTACACATGAAAGGCTTTATGGTCTCAGCTTACATTGATTTCATGCTGAGTGCTCCACAGACTTGACTCTACTTCTAAAAGCAGGAGCAATAGTACAGATTTCCATGCAGCACCTTTACTAATTTCTACATGGCATTTTTGTCCTTGCCACAGCCATTTCCTCCCTGCCACAGAAGAAAACACACAGGTTTTCCTCTTCTGAGACACTCTACATCACAGCCTTGAGACAGACATTCACTCCTCATGTCTGCTTTCTTCTTGCCCCACCAAGGCAGTACCAAGTTACTTTTTAATTTGATTTGTACAGGGAGTTCTTCAGACACTGAACTATAATTTTGGTGTGAATGGAAAGAGTAACCAACCTTCTGCAGATGAATTTAAGTGCTAAGAAATGCAGAGAGACATTTCTGTGGACTGCTATCAAACTATGGAAAGATCAATTACTGTCTTGGACTGAACTCTCATCTGCCTATAGAAAAGGCTATGGAGAACAGCTCTGATTATGCTGATGCCTTCAGTAATTTTACCAAATGAAAATGGACAAACAACTCTCTCACACACCACTCTGTTTGAAAAGTAACTTTTTTGGCTGAGATGACAGTTTCATACAACAGGAAGGCTGTAGCCATCCAAATGTAACTGGAAATGTAATTGTTTGGATCTTTCAATGTCTTGTTTGGCCAGTTGAGAAATGAAACATCTAGAAAAGAAAATTTCAGTTATGACTGGTTTCTAGGAAAAACACATATCCTTGTTCAAAAGGAATGACATGCTGCCATCATATTCACTAAGGCTTTCAGTGCACTTTGCAAAGCTGTGTATGGATGTCTATTCCACTCTTTCAGCGTGATTTTCAGTAGTGTAGTTCAAGGAGGAAAACTCCACACAAACATCCCTGAGAAGTAGTAACTAAAAAAAATCCACACCAGAACACCAAACAAACCCACCGACCATTTTGTATTATCTTGCTGATTTAATATGACTGGGGATATTGATGCACATAACTTGCACCACTAGAACAGGAGTGTACTTAGATGGGCCAGACAGCTTTCTCATCATATGTTTGAATGCTTTCAATAGGTCATCACTTTTGCCTACTCAGTCTATTCCTAAAATGCTAACCATGAACAGCAAGTATGCAAAGTCACTCTTCGTATTTGTCTTTCCTTAACATCTATAGTTAGACACTTCTGAAGGCAAAAAACAAACCCAAAAGGATTACGCAGGCCTTGCAGCTAACTTCACAGCAGCTACGTTTTGTTCTTATGCATGACCTCCCTCCCATTTAGTCCTTTGAACACAATTATTTTTGCCCTCTTTATGTTTCCAGAAAAACTAGCTCCACAATACAAATCTCCAAACCAATAAGACAACCTAACTGATGAAATTTAATACTACTTAAGTAGATAGTGTATCCTTCAATTACTGTGCAATCATTCTTGACAAAAACAATCAGGAAAATCCTTTTTTTTTTTTAAATCTGGGATTTAATTGCCCTTAGTATTCAGTTATGACTAGCCTTTGTCAACCATCAGCTAAAAGATTCTTGACAGTAACCAGACTGTTCTACGAATTCTACGAATTTCTTCCCTGGACAAGGCTTGTCTTAGCCGCCTTTACCAGCCTGGCTTGCCTTGAGATAAAGCAAGAACACACTGAGCATACCCTGCAAAACTTTTTTTCCTGATTACTGAAGACAAATGGGATGCAGGTGAGACATTTTGTCATCATATAATAGACTCCATTTATATCCCAACATTCATCCAGAATTGGGAAAGACTGCTTCATTACAATGCACAAGAAAAAGGTTCTGGCTCAGACCACATCGTGTGGTTTCAAGCCCATCATTGACAGCTGATTTATGAAGAAGGCCAGCAGATCAAATAGTCCCACCAAGGCTAAGAAGCAGATGAGCCTGAGACTGCTGGTGGGAAGTCCATTTCCTAATTTTCTCACCAATACCATGACGCACAACCACATAGGTTAGAGAACGCATTTGCTAAAGCTGTCATTGTTTAACACCAAACCACAAGGCCCAAGAATGGGATTCTAGAAGGATTTGTACTAGACAATGCTATTTTACAGCTGTAGGTAAACCATACACTGACAAATTATTATACTGTAGTTACTACAGATACCAATTGTTTTTACAAATGACAGAATCAAAGTTATTTCTCCTTGAAGGGAGGAATGCTTAAAAAAAAAAAAAAAAGAAAAAAAAGAAAAAAGAGAGATGAGGGCTTTTTTAAGAAGCTTTTTTGCCTTTTCCTAATTGCTACTTGTGCTCTTTCTAGACAGCTCATGAATACATACCGCATGGCTCTCAGTGCACTTTTGTATGCCAATTCAGCATCATGAGGTAGGAGAGAAGTGAAGAGATACTTGGCAAAAGTGTGCATTGGAACGCTCTCTCGATGGATGACTTCACCCAACCCACTATATGGTCCAGCTGCAGGAAAGAGAAAGAGAATGTCAGTCTTTATGTACTGATAAAACCAAACTTCTGGACTACTAAAACATAGAATACAATCATAGAATCAGCTGGGTTGGAAGGGACCTCTAAGATCATCAATTCCAACCCTTGTTCCAATACTGCCGCGGTTACTAGACCATGGCACTAAGTGCCACATCCATTCTCTTTTTAAGTATCTCCAGGGATGGAGAATCCACTACTTCCCTGGGTTAGAATTGGAATTAACAGACAATTTGCTGTACAAAAGGTAAAGATATATTGCTGCTTCCTGTGAAATATATCATACATGTATCACATATAAACATTGTACGTATAAGTACATTAAACACCAGATTTTCCTAGAGACAAGATGACAGACTGCAACTTGTATGGTACTAAGCACACTACCAGTGCACATACAAATGAGAGAACAGTCCCAGTCCTCCATGGGGCTCATTCAGCAAGGATACAGTATAGAAAAGTTGAAAGTGATAATCCTAGCTTTGCCTCCTCATACTTACACTGGACACATAAATCCCTGTACACCCTGTTGGTGTGTGACTGTTGTATCACAAATCCACCAGAAAATGAAAAAACTATTGGCTATAGTAAAAAAATGCCTGTCTTTAATTGAAGTTACATGATCAATCACCACAGCAGCACCTGAACCTTAATAATGTCTCACCTGACATAAGGCATTCAAATGACCCTTTGGTCTGGATTTCATCTCCATGAAACACCCAATCTGATATTGCACCAAAGCTGGTTTTGTTAGTCCATTGTAGCCACAGAATCTCAAAAATCCTATTTGTTGTGGGAAAATTATTCCCATTATTAAGGCAATGGATTGGTCTCACTCTCAGCACAGCCAGTGTTGTATTTCAACTTCATAGCAGCAGCCTCAGGATTGGCAACAACAAAGTGAAATGAAAAAATTTCCTTGCTGAATTCTGAATGCTCAAAGTGTGTATGAATCCCATTTTTAAATTTGTCCCGCAACCTTGACACTCCTACTCCTCTTAACAGGAAAACTATGCCTAAGAGTTTTTTACTTCAGTGACTAGAGGCTCAGGCATTTAAAGTTGCAAGACACAGAGTAAGAATGATACATTAAGTATTATTTGACTGGTATTGCATAGATAGCAGCCACCAGTCCTAGAAGTTATTACTGCTAATTCTACCAAAGATTCCACCACATCAAATTCGGACTGATGGATGACAATGTGAGTGCACTTCTTCACTGCAGAGTCACACGTCATTCAAAACTTCTTTCAGCAGTGGTTCAAAGTAACATGGCCTGACTCTAAAATGACGCAGACAAGGAGACAAGGAAAGTAGATGACAAACAGCCAAACTGCTTCAGCAGTGTTTTTCTGACTGGTGCATTAGAATAATAAGCAAAAATAAAATTCACTAGGCATTTTAGTTCCACAGGAGGGCATTTCTGAAGATGGGAGCTAATTACAAAGGAAATGTCAATGAAGAGTTAGTAGGATACAGTGTGTCTCAATTATTTAAAATTAAGTTGAAAGCCATTCAAAACTAGTTGGCCTTTCTTCAGTGAAAGAAACTATTTCATGTATGTTTGCCAGCTGGTGGTCTAATCAGAAGCTCAGTTAGGACACAAATACACTGGTTATTTGAAAATATATTCTGCCATTAACAAAGCAGTCAAGCGAAAAATGAGGACAGTTCTTGCCAAACAGTCTTACATTCTGCTTTTGCATTCAGTCAAATGGTAGTTACATACAGCATGCATTAATTTGCATTAATAGCACAGAAATCAGCTTAATATTGGATTAAGCATTTTTTATAATATCTACAGGACTTTAACTACAAAAACATAATAGGTATGATTAGCATCTTAAATCACTGCACAGTTTTTCCTCCATAAGGTAGCAGTTTCTGCCTCAGCTGGACTAAATTGAAGCTAGTGAAAGAAAACCAGATTTCTTAGCACACACTAATGAAGACCACTGTTGCATACCGCTGACCACAGCAAATTTTTATGTTGTTATGTTAGCAGATTTCCTCTTACTCCTCTTCCTCTTTCTTTACAAGAAAACATAAAAAAACTATAGTGATTAAAGTACTAACCTAGAAGTATCAGAGAACATTTCAGAGAAATCCTGCCTTTTCCTCATAAGGCATAAAGCATCCTTACCAGTAAACAAATGCAGCAAATGTATTTAATAATCCACAGGAATCCCTCTATGGTGGTTAATAGCTGGATCTAGTGAGTAGCTGTTCTTGTCCAAAGGCCATAAAGCAGCAGTACAGCCATATCATAATGGAAACTGATGGTGCAGTTTCTCTGCAGCTTCTAATCACACCATCACTAGTTACCAAAGACTTTAAGGGTCTGGGCAAAAATGACTGAAAGACCCTAGACATCATCATGCACCTCTTCCATTTAAGAGGAAGTTTCACAAGACAAATGTCTTACATAAAAAAAGCAAAACCAGACGGCTGTGTAAGAGCCATCACAACTCACCTAGAGCAGTGCCACACGCCCCACCATCCCGTCAGCAAGAACTCAAAATCTGAACCATGCCTTTGGCTATCTGGCTCCTTCCATTAAAAAAAAAACCAAACAACAAACTAGAAAGACAGCCTGAGAACCCATAAGACTACTCTCTGAATATGACACTTCAGTGCTATATGTTAAGCCCTTTTAAAAGCTATGTATGCAATATTTTGTAGAGGTTTTATTGCAACACATCAGCTAATTCCCAAACACACACTGTTTGTTTTGGTCAATATCTAGTTACAAGATCAGGCCTTAAGCCTCAATATTTGACCACATTTTTCAATTTTCATTTATGATAAAAACCTCAGAGACAAGTGATTTTCCAAATTGCTACAAATAAAACATTACAATTCTGTCCCAGCAATTCTATGTGAATTTTCTGAGCTCTTCCCATGGGCAAAACTCTTCTGAGATTTACAGAAGTCCCTTTTCCAGGATACAAGGAACATGTATTATTTTGCTACCTGAGAACTATTGATGATAACTGATGTCTATATTATTTAATTTTGACCGTGGGTTTTATAATAAGGATACTGAAATTATGACAAGCAACAAATCTAAAGAATAAAATTCAATCACAACTAAGCAAAAGGCTTATTGGTCAACTAGGTATGTTATCGCTACAGTCTTGGGAAAGCTGAAGTATGTTTGAGTTTCATAAGAAGTCGTTAATAAAATTTTGTTAGCATTCTACATAAAAAACCAAAACATCCTATGTATGTAAGGCAGTTTTCACAGGAATACTGGTTCTGTGTGCTTGTATAAGTTAAGACAGTTTAAAGAAGCAGTTAGCAACTACATTGAGCTACCTTCAAGTAGGAAGACTGCTTGTTTTCGAAAAATCTTCACCAGAGTATCATCCAATTCAATTTCTTGTAGCTTAGAAATGAGCTGCTCCTCATTTCGACAAACCTTCTCTTGTGCATACAAGCCATCTGGCATTATTCTTTGCTGGCCCAGACCTATCAATGCTACTTCCACAGCCAGTGTTAAATAAGATTCCCCTTCTTCTAAGAACTTGTGTGCAGGCAGGTGCTGGTACTCCAGAGATTTATATTGCCCCATGTTCTCTGTAAGGGGTGACACAGAA
This sequence comes from Heliangelus exortis, assembly GCF_036169615.1. NCBI lineage: Eukaryota > Metazoa > Chordata > Aves > Apodiformes > Trochilidae > Heliangelus > Heliangelus exortis. Next base: position 20,693,280 of record NC_092454.1, on the reverse strand, counting down.
AGAAAAATACATGAGCAAATAATTCTTACCTGTGTATATGGTTATATATAATGCTATATATAAAAATATACATAAAAATGCTAAATATAAAAATATATAAACTTCCTCTGTTAGTATTAATTTTTCAAATTATTTTAATTACTTTGGCAATCTCAAAATACAGTGATCTGACCTAAATTATCCCATCCAAGTCCACATGGCAGAAATACATGAAACAATGGGATTTTAAATAGCCCACTCAGGTCAAAATAAGTTTTTATTTTTAAATTGCACAGTTCAGAGAAAGGGAGTTTATCCGGCTTTATGCTAATGAGTCCGAAATTGGAAGGTAGTATTTAAATTTTTTTCTCTACCCATTTCTCTGCCTTCTTAAAGCCTTGATATGTAAGATGAATGAAAAAGTGCATGTATACCTGCATAGATTTCAGCTGTGCATTTGCTAGCACTCTTTTCAGGATTTTTTATTGACTACAGTTGTATTTATGATAAGAAAATGTATATTGGTAACACTAGAAGTCCCACTTTTAGTAAAAATTTTATGTGTAAATTCTAGACAGAGCAAGGCACAAACTGCTTTAAAGAGTACTACTCATTCATTTGGCACTTTGCAGACTCAACTTATGACAAAACACTATTCCAGCCTGTAGCAGTTTGGGAACATAGAATTCTAATGGACATATGTAAGAAGATGGACAACTGCAGCAAATAAGAGGGCTGAATACATTTGGTAAATTGCATATGCACGTGTAGGAAGAAGTTACTTTTCAGCACACTCTTTTTATAATGGGGTTGTTTTGGTTGGGTTTTGTGTTGGTTACTTTTTTAATAGTTGCAATGAATTTCATTTCCAATCACTTAATTAAAGTTCTTCCAGAACTGGTGGATATGGGATAAGAAGTTTATTGAAGAAAATCTAATTATCAGAAGGAGTTTTGAGGAAAAGCCACCACAGCATTGTGGATGTGCACATAAAAGAGCTGTAAGTAGAGGCATGAATCCAGTTTCTGTCCACACAGGTGGTTATCGAAGTTACTGCAGAGGTGGAAAGAAACTGAGAGTGAGAAATTAATCAATTAAGATCCTGGGAAGCAAATACTGAAATTGAAATAGGCGTACACATTCTATTCTATATTACGCATCAATACTGCAACGCTATCTTCTATTTTGTATTATATATAACCATGCGTGTTATGAATTTTAAGTGTTTTGTCATCAATTTGAAGCATTATGTACACTTGTAACTAAGAAGTACAGTTATACTCTGGGCTGCAATAGAAAGAGTGTTGCCAGGAGGTCAAGAGGGTTGTTCCTCCCCCTCTGCTTAGCACTGCTGAGCCCACACCTGGAGTACTGGGTCCAGTTGTGGGCTCCCCAGTACATGGACATACTGGAGCAGATCCAGCAAGGGGCCAAAAATATAATTAAAGGACTGCAGCATCTCTCACATAATGAGTGACAGGTGGGATTATTCAGCCTGGAAAAGAGAAGGCTCAGGAGAGTCTTACCAAAATGTATAAATATCTGATGGGAGAATGTAAAGAAGACAGTGCCAGACTCTTCTCAGTGGTATCCTGTGACAGGACAAGAGGCAATGGGCACAAACTGAAATACAGGAAATTCCATCGGAGCACAAGAAAACACTTTATTTTTTTTTTTTATTGTGAGGGTGGTTCAACACTGCAAGATGTTGCCCAAAGAGGCTGTACAGTGTTTGTTCTTGGAATTATTCAAAACCCAACTGGACATAGTCCAAGGCAATCTGCTCTGGGTGACCCTGCTCTGAGCAGAGAAGGAAGACTAGATCATCTCCAGAGGTGCCTTCCAATCTCAGCAACTCTGTGATCCTGGGACAACCTGCAGTTTCTAAGAAAGAGGAAAGGGAAATGTATGTGGAGAGGGCTGCTGCTATGAAGTCTTACTTTGTTTTAATTCAAATGTGAAATATGGAATTCCTTCCAGAATGAATAACTGGTAATATTTTAAGTGCTTTCATATTTTACATTAAACATTTTCTCTCCCTTGTGTTTTCTTAAGGAATGCAATGAGTTCTAATACTATAAAAACACTGGCTTTAAAGTTGATTCAGAAAGGCAAGATAGAAAAATGCCTCTGGTAAATGAAGATGAAGACAAGATTGCTTCCTTTACTTGGCCTTACCCATGAAGTCTGAGAATCCATGGAAGCTCTCATCATCAACTCTACAGGCTTCCATCAGGCTACTGAAGAGGGTGCCAATGGGGTCCAAAGGGTGTCCCACCCAACCTTCAAGATTTGTTATTGACGTTAATCCTCTGTGGAGAAGTTCTGTAACCGAAAAGGTGAAGAGAGGGAAAGAGAGTGCATGTTAGCCCATCAAAACAATTACAAAGTATAATTGACTAAAATGCTCTCAGTACTTAATTCAAAGTATTTCCAATAGCTTCTGCTTAGAAGAAAATAGTATCTTTCAGAGTGAATTCATTGACCTTTGAATATGTTAAGAGAAGAAAAAAAGAAAAAGAATTAAAGCCATATTATTTTGAGTCCTAGCAAAGCATATTCTGGCACAAAAACTTGAACTGCAATGTCTTTCTAAATATCTTGATACTAGTAAAACTCTTCTGAAAAGGTCTGCTCAAAAATTACAGTGAAGGCTTTTTTTTGGTAAGATACTCAAAAGAGTTGCCTCACTCAAAAAGATGGAACACCATTTTTACATTTTAAATTAACCTGATGGCACTGAAATAATTTAATATTCTAAATTATGCTCCAGTATCATAAATAATATATGAGCCTATCCTGCACTTAAGTATTTACTGAAGTAATAAGCTCAGGATGACATCTCCTTTGAAAGAAAAAAAAGTTTAAATGAGATATACAAGAAAAACTTGTCCTATAGGTGGGTCACCACCATGATCATTTGGACTGAAGAGTTGAGTCACCTCTTCCGCTTTAGTTTCAAAATTGGTTTTCTCATGCAACATTCCAGCCCGTTGTTACTGCCACCTTGCACATCCTTTGTCCTTCTCTCTTCCCCACGTTTACCTTTCTTCTGAGATCGGAACACTTCCAGCTGTTTCTCCTGCTGCCTTCTTAATGTATTAACAATAGCTATTGCTAGCCTCAGTGCTTCTCGTGGGTATCCATGAGATCGTAATGCATCCACCCTCGCGCAGGCTGTAGGAACATGTTCTAAAATGGAGATAATAATTGAGGTAGAGCAATGCTTCCATGTGGCAATAGCCTGTTTTGCTAGGTTACTCAAAAGGACTTTTTTGTTTGTTTTTTTTTGTTTTTAAAGCTATGCAAGAGAGACTTAAAGAACTACTTCTGAACCAGCATTTCAAGGAAGCCTCTGTTCTTTTAGCCAGGCTTTTCATCCATCACCCCACCATCCCCCCAAAATAATGCCATAGAAAAGGAGCAAAACAACAAGTCATGGAAATGTCTTTCCGGTTTAGCCACTTACCATTCCAGAGGGGCCACCCATGAGAGTCAAAGAGTGAGTTTTCAGTGTTGTCATGGTAACAGTAGTTGGAGTACAGGTCACTGCTGATAATGTGCTGTAAGTGGCTATCCTGCCAGTGCAGGTCACACGCCTCAATGGCTCGAGTGAACACCGTCCGATGTGGCCTGTTTGATGAATCTGTCATTTTCACAATTTCAGAAAGCTGCATCAGCTTTTACTCATTCATATGTGAATCAGTCATTCACAGTATTCTTGTCCTCTGCCTATTCCCCACCCCCAATGAACGACAGCATGCCTCGACCACTCTGCACCCAGCAGCCCACAGATGACATTTCGCATCCCATTACTACCCAAAACCTCAGTGTGTGCCATCCACTTTGCATTCAGAGAGTGATCTACAAAACCAACATGGCTGATGCTGAACAGCACCTTGCAGAGGAAATCTAAGGATGAAAGACATGCAATAGCACTTACAGAATTGCCCTGAAAATAAAATAGGAAGTATATGGCACAAAGCTACTCAAACATCCCCACTTCCCTTCTCCTCAGATGCAGAGCTGCCAGGATGAGGGACAGATAAATCATGCGACAGATCACATGAAAGATTTAGGTTTTTTTCTTTGAGAAGCGACATTAACTAAGCACTTGTACAATTTTTTTTTTTTTTGTTATAAACATATACAAGTACTGCAAAGACAGTGAGGTACTGAGGGCATGGGACTGACAAAATCCTTACTGGACATCTCCCTATGGCAAAACTGCTCTGTTGACGTGGCACTGTGTCTATCAGTGTTGAGATGCATGTCAAAGTTACCACTAGATTGCCTAGGCCTATCAAAATGATGAAATGAAATGCCTATCAAAATACTAAGGACTTTGAGGGTTTTTTTTCCTCAGGGTAAATATCCTGCATCTTCTCCAGTTATTAGCAAAGTACACATCTTTGCTTGAAGAAGACTGGACAAGACTTCTGTCAAGTTTAGTAATCACATTTTAGATTAGGGAGACTACCAAGTGAGAAAAGACATCTCAAACAAAGCTATGTTGCATCTGCACAGACCCCCAGCACATGGCAGGGTGCACCTTCACATACAGAACACATCCCACAGATAGCTGCCTCTCACACACTCAAGTTTAATGCAGTTGTAATAGATATATCTTTAAATAGGTATCAAAGGTTTTGCAATTGCAAAACCTCAACGTCAGAAGAAGCACAAGGTCATGGTCAAGCAAAGAAATGGGCTTTTACATGACATACTTCAAAGACATCCTATTTTCATGCAACACTTAGAAGCACTAAGTGAAAATTTAGAAGACCTAACTAAACAAAAATACTGCCTGTGAAAACACTGCAGCCCCAGCACAAAAAAAACACCCAAAAACAACCAAACAACCCCCCCCAAACAAACAAACAGCAACAAAGAAACAACAACATACACTACACCTTTTTATCCTTTCTGCAAGGGTATTATTAGGCAAAAATAATTTTGGTTGATCAGTCCTCAACATGAAAGTTACTTGTCCCAGGAAAGAGTGATGAATTCTGCAAGGTTAGAGTATATAAAATAGAGGTTATATTATATGTTGCAGTCAGTACATATGTTTAGGCTCACCTTGGTTAGCATTTGCACCCTGTGGCAAAGCATTGGTTAAACTGGGCAGCTCATTTCCATGGTTTCCATCTTCCCAGGGACAAACATCCACACTGTTCCATTTTTTCAGCTGTTTTAGCCAACTGGCCTTCTGCTCCAACTTGCAGTGGGGATTTAAGACTATACACATCCACAGAGCACCTGATTTAAAAAAAATTGCTAAATTATGTTTTCTATTAAAAATGCAGCAGCCAATGACTAATTGCAAATTTCTATACTGAAACACTTTTTCCCTCAAAGTATACACTGTTTGCTTCCAAACTACACCTAACACCTGGTAGACTGAATTCGTGGTGCAGGATATAGAGTTGGTATGGCTCATCTGAAGTAGCTGAAAGATGGTACCAATCCAGTCTTCTTAATTAAAAGGTATTAAGATGTCTTCTGTGTTAGATAACCCAGAGTTCAAAATTTTTGGCTCATCAGACAGGAACATCAGTCAAAAGCAAACAAGAACTCACATAAAGTTACACCAGGAAATGACCCAAGTTTTTCTTCTGATTTTTGTACCAAAAGTGAATGTTGGTTTCTATCAACAAGAACTACACATCTTTGAGCCTCACATTACAGGAACAAATGAAGAGCATTAGTAAGACATGTATTTTGTAAACATACACTTCCATACCAGGAACCCAGCAGAAGTACTGTTGGTTGCATTATTCATTGCCATACACTATCTGGGTCTCACAGATCAAGCAAATACTGGTTTTCTGCAGTCTACTAGAAATAAAGCAGTTTTACTGCTGTTATTTCAGTAATTTGGTTACAGTAGAAAATTTATTTTTCACTTCCTGTTTATGAAGCTTAAAGGGAAAGCTAATTTGCAGACATTTTCACACATACCATTACTTTAGAACCTTCTAAGACTATATAACATGGCATATATAAATACATCAGCCTCTAGCAGCAACTTTTCAAATAGGTAGATTTTTCACTAAATCAGCTGTCTCTTCACCAGAGTGAATGTTGACAGAAGCATGAAGACATCTGAAAGTACTGTTCAGTAACAGTTCATTTGCTCATTAACAACATGCCTTGCAAGATATTTAGACTACGTAACCTTCACTGCAGCCTGGCAAACAACAAAAGGAACAGAAATACAACTGGTTCTTCTAGGTTAATAAAATTCTCACATTCAATTATTCTTTTGCTAATTAAGAATCCCAAATGGATACCCAGAGCAGAGGCCATTACATTACATTACATTACATTAATTCCTAAAGTAACCTCACATGTTGATATGCTACAGCACAGGAGCTAGTGGAAACACATCTTGATCCTTAAGGTTGCAAGTCCTCTGCTATTCAGACCAATATTGAATGGGGAAATAACATAAAAGAAATATGGACCCCAGAACAAAATATGATACAATTCAGTGCAGAACACCAGAGAGACATTACACTACTGAATATTCTCACTGCACAGTAGAGCGAGTATTTTAAGTACCTGAAACTTGCCATAGGAGAGAATAAGGCCAATGCTATTTTTAAAACCTCCTTTTAAAATCAAATAATATGACTTTCTATAGACACATAAACATAATTCACTCTCCAAAGACAATCAAATTACAACCGGTCCTTATTATTAAGCAAAAATGCATTTAGCACTGCCCAAGAGACAATGACTATTTCTTGCAATCTGCAAAACAAAGCAGAAGATGGGGCATACTAGAAAGCCCCGCAATATAGTTAGATCGGACTTGCTTATTTCTTTCCAAAATCGAGTATCACTTGAGGACAGTAAGGAGACACTGTACCTCTCAGTATCTAACAGAAAAAGGCAATTCAGTACTTTGAAACCAGATTCATGCTGTTTTCAGACTAAAGAGAAAGCCAAGTGGAATACCTAATTGCATATGTGAAGTGTTCCAACCACCCAGCAAGAGGGAACACACAGTACTCACTGCATCATGCCTCTACAAAATGAGCGGTCTTTCGTTTTTCCACATCTCAGAAACACCACTAGAGGCACAGTAATTCACTTTCCTTCTAAAGAAGCTCCACTGTGTTCATGGTACATATAAGAGGCAGGAGAGAGAAAAATAGCCCAAGTATCAAAAATCCTTTAAAAACTTCTGTGATTTAAAGAGAAACTATGTCAAGCATAACTACATCGTTGGCAGCAATTGTGTCAGAAAGCCAGGGTATTTTTATGCAAAAAAAGCACAAAGACAAGTGTATTTCTAATACACTCCACACAAATCACTTAAAATTTCAATAGTGCCCAGTTGCACCCTGCTCTCACTGACTTCAAGGCGAGCTGCATTTATATTCTAAGATCTTTCACAGCTTCCTAATTCTCTGCAGGAAGAGAAGTGTGAGATATAACTCTCCCACAAGAAGAGAAGGAAGAAAGAGCCCCAGGCTCAGCTCCTCTAGTGTGACAAAGGCTGCCATCTGGGAGAAGGATGCATAATGCAAACGACCCCACACTCCAGCCTATTTGGTTTTCTAGGTGGTTTTGGATGGGGTTTTTTTTGCGCGTATGTTTTCTTTTTCTCTTCTCCCCCCACCCCAGCATATGTGCATTTGCCTGTATTCATATTTCTTCCTCCTCCTGCTCCCTCAGCACTTCCCCCCTCCCCTGACACGTGCTCCATTCTGGCTTGTTCTATTCACTGGTTCCCATCCTGCTCTTAGCATTGACAAATCTGAGGAAAATGTTCACTTTTGCGCAGATTTTTACCACATGCCAAGTGAAAAGAGCCTGGAGGATATTCTTCCTATTTCACTCTGATGCTGCTCAGGGGAAAGCACCCCTGAGCTGCCCCGTAAGTGCCACCACCAACCTGAGGACTTACGTGACCTAAACCAAGAGATTCTTTATTTTCTGTCTAATGGTTCCCATACAGAGACACTGCTGATCACACTTACCCCTTACTACAGCTAAGACTTAGGGAAAAATGAACAGCAGCTACTTGTAATTGAAGGTATCTGGATATCTAAATCTGTTTAGAGACCTCAGCCTGGGAACTGCTGTTGGCAATAGGCTATACTCAAAAGAAATTTCCTAATATATAACCCTGGCATTATCAAGTTTATCCAGTTGACTAGTTTTAATAATGTCACCAATGCCACCTGCAACATGAACAAACGTGTCATTAAATAAAAACAAACAAAACACAAAAACCCCACAAACAAACCCAAGATCAAAACTCTGAGAATGTGCTTGTGTTTATATATTCTGTTCTTCTCTCTAACAAAGCTTGGTCTCTTCTTCTTGTCTACCTTTCCCCAGGCACCAGAGATCTATTCATACTGGTTCTCACAGGCTGACACATGCCTCTCTGCATACTACATGCTACTAAACCACAAGTTCTGATTTGGATCCCTTGATGGTGACCTAAGTCTTTCCAGTACAAAAATCCTCACAGCACAGTGGCAAGATGGTGACAACGCAATATACAAAAATCCCACATTCCTCACCTCCTCCAACCCCCTCCCCTCCAAAGATAACTGGAAAATAAGACACATTGTGTCTGCAATTTGGTATTTATTTCACAAGAGAATGAATATTAGAACAGTCACACTGAGGTAAGAAATTGCCTATTTTAGAATCACAGAATTGCTCAGGCTGGAAAAGACCTTCAAGATCAAAGACCAACCTTGTCCTAACCCTATTACCCTCTTTCTGATGACCCACCACTAAACCACATCTCCAGGCACCATATCCAGGCAATTTTTAAACACATTGAGAAATGCAGACTCAACCACCCCCCTGGGGAGCCTGTTCCAGTATTTAACAACCCTTTCTGTAAAGAAGTTTCTCCTGATATCTAACCTAAATCTCCCCTGGCACAGCTTGAAGCCATTTCCCCTTGTCCTGTCATTTGTTACCAGTGAGAAGAGACCAATCACCCTCTCACTACAACTTCCTTTCAGGTGTTTGTAAAGAGTGATAAAGTCTCCCCTCTGCCTTTGCTTCCCCAGACTATACAGCACCAACACTTTCAGTTGTTCCTCATAAGGAATGTTTTCCAAACCCTTCACTAGCTTTGTTCCCCTATTTTGGAATTGCTCCAACACCTCAATGTCCTTTTTTTGTACTGAGGTGCCCAAAACTGAACACACTCAAGGAGGGGCCTCACCTGTGCTGAGTACAGGGGCAGGATTACTTCCCTAGTACTGCTAGTCACACAGTTTCTGATACAAGCCAGAATGCCACTGGCCTTCTTGGCCACCCAGGCACATTGCTGGCTCATATTCGGTCAAATGTCAATCAAGATACCTTGGTATCAGCACAAATCCTCTTGACCTGAGAAAAGACAGCTTTGCTAAAACAAGCCCTCCTTCGGAAAATGCGCAATTGTCATTAATCTTTAGTGTGCCTCACACAATTAAAAAAAAAAAAAAAGGGGCTGCACTACTGTTTTACACAATGCATGCCTTCTTTGCACATACACTGCCTTCCTGTGACTGTGAGGGTGACAGGGCACTGGAAGAGGCTGCCCAGGTTGTGGAGTCTCCTTCCCTGGAGACATTCAAAGCCCACCTGGACGCAGGTGATCTGCTATAGGTGACCCTGCTTTGGCAGGGGGGTTGGACTAAATGAACTTCTGAGGTCCCTTCCAACCCCTTTCTATGATTCTGTGATACTATGGGAACATCAGTACTTTTGTGTTTCTCAGTACATATCCATACCTTTCAATTCATGAAGGAGAAAGACAGTATGCCTTTGCACTGATAAGGATTTAAATATGCAAACTGAAAAACATCAGGAAGTACTCATTCACTGCTAAAATTACACATCCTGTGTATGCATATACTCATGAAGCCAAAATGGCAAGAAACACACACAGATCCTCCCAAGATATTAAGCATTCCTGGTTTTCATAAAGCCCATTATATTTTACTCTTGTAAAAAATGGGAAAGTAAATGGGAAGGTGGTGATAGAAAACTTCCTATACCTGAAGATCCAGTACACAGTCCTGTTTGACTGCTTTATTAGTCTTCCTAAGAAATTTGCTTTTCCTAGATGTAATATGCTGCCTTGTCAGGGCTACTGCATAGCTAAGCTTCAGTTAGCATTTCCTCATTTACAATACCTGCATAATCAATGGCTGAGACTTGGCCTTTGGTTTGGAATTTTATATTAAATATACTTAAAATCATTCTATTCACTTGCAAAAATAGAACATGGAAGAAACAGATACACATCTATGATATTTTCTTTGCCCTTTCCAGTAATGCCCATCTCTCTCTTACAGAAGAGTATTAAAAAACCAAACTACCAGGTTAGCAGCACTTGATCGTTTCAAAGAAATTTGAGACAGTAATCAAGATCAACAGAAAAATCAGCTTCAGGACTTGTTACTCACTTGCCACTGCCTTGGTTGAGCCAAATCAATTCTGTTACAAAAGTACCATTTTCCAGTTATCGAAAGTACAAGAATACTAGCTGACAGAATCTATGACCCCTTTAAAATAGAAGTCAGCGAAGGATTTAAAAGTGGTTTACATCTGCTTTTTAAACACATACACACTTTCACTGGGATGCCACTTCAAAACATCAAATAAGGTAGTGTATGGCATTTATTCCTTCTGAATGAGACAGACATGTGCCTTCAGAATGACGGGCAAAGCCACATCTGTCCTCCAGGCACAGAGGGATCTCCATTAGAACAAAGCATAACCAGAAGTCCCACTGGAGAAGGCTCCAATTGAACAGTTACTTTTATGAAATAGTGAGAATAGGCAAAGCACTTCAGTGCTGTTCTCTCTTCAGTAAGAACCCTGAGGACAAATGCTCTTCTGCATTCAGCTTGATCCAAGTTGCAATTTTATTCCTAAAAACAAGTCCTGCATTAATGCATTCTGGTTTGTCTGTGCATAGCTCAGAAAAAAACAAGCTTCCTATCAGTGCTGTATTTCTTGGAGAACAGAATGTCTCATTTTGCTCTGATTTCTTTTATTACTGAATTGAGCTTTGATGTATTGGTCTTGACAAGTGCTTCATGCTGATTGTATTGTGTATGATAATACAATCACTCCCCATGCATTTCAAACTAGCTGGCTGATTAATGCAATTGATTAAATGCAGCACTGATATCAGAGGGAATCATTGCCCTACTGTACACTGAACTCAAAGTATGCATTAAAGGGACTGGAGGTGTAACAGACAGAAAAAAAAAAAAAAAGTGTAATTCTGTAAATTTCTCTTTCTCTCTTGATGAATACTGCTTGTCCAAGTGTGTGTGCATTTGGTTGAAAGTAAATTAGTATTTACACATTGAGACTATTCTAAGCAAGCATCAACTACATGGCCTTATCTCCTTCTCATGTATTCAAATTTCAGCACAATAAAAAAAGGAACTAAGGATGACATCTGTCATTTTGCATCATTCTATTGTCCTGGGTTATGTCTTTCTGAATGTGTTTTAAAAGTGCTGCAATTTTTGACACTCTACCATGGCACCAAATGGTTTCATTTAAGAAAAGAAATATGCTTGAAAGGTGCACATTACAGTATCATAGCCAAAGACTATGATGCTCCCTAGCAGAGCACTTAGGATATGCCACATGTCCATTAAATGCTCCTCTGTGCACCTGAAGTACCCTATACCCTGACCACTGGCACAAAGCATAGTGCCAACTGATAAGTTGGCAAAAAGTATAGCACCTTCAAATTATTATCACTGAATAACTTCCCTAATATTCACAAAACCATTCACTTTGTTCACAATCAATTGAAGGTAAAAGCATTGCTAATACTACCACAAATAGTACAAGAATTCCTTTATAAGTATTTTAATACAATTTTGTGTAATTTTAAGCAACTGCCAATAATTACAGCTAGGTAGTGAACATTAAAGGTGCTCCTGTGTGAAACAGATTTGATATTTTACCAAGTATTTTAACTGGTAATACACTCTCAGCAGTCACTGTCTATTTTCAGAAACTTTTAAAATTTTCACAAGAAAAGTTGATGTGACTACTAACAATAAATACACAATTCTATGTCTATTTAAATTTATCACTGGGATGAATTAATTCTTCTCATGGTTAATTTTTTCTTTTAGAAAGATGCAAAACTGGCAAGTTAATAAATTTGTCAAACAAATGATACTCATTAAAAAGGGATGAAGACATCTCACTTTTTCAGAAAGTGCAAACACTCCCTTAAACAGTAAAAGTTCAGAAAAAAGTATGGTTCCCACAACTACGCTCACAGAATGTAAATAACCCACTGTAACTGTCCAGAACAGCACCTTTATTGTCAGGTGTGACTTACTTCCTACTCTAAGATTTCCTGGGTTACTTTTGTCTTCCAGTCCAAAAGCAATGGTTGAGTTTTTGCAAAAACAGCATACCTCAATTAAGATTTCTAATGCTAGAATCTAGCACAGCTACTAGTTAGCTGATCTTCTGCCTACATATCATAAATTAAAGTTCTAAGCTTATTTCTAGCGGAGTTTGTATAGTTTGCATTACAATTTTCAGCTACCTCTTGTTTGCTTGGCAGAAGTGTCTTCCTATCCATTTTTCAGTCTACAGAGGTATGAAATTCTGAAAGATTTCTTTTGTTTTTGACAGATCCAATCAGACAGATTTTTGCAACTCTCATTGCAAATAACTTTTCCAATTTTTCAGTTCCTTTTGCAGTATCTATTCAAGACAGAAAGCTGGAAAATATCACAAGGATCAGTTGCTGGACCACAGAAACGCTCATAGAAGCTAATGAAGTTTCAGTAATTCATCTCCCTCAATCCATTACTTCTATCTAGCTCTTGTATTTACAAGTGGTATTGAAAAATTAAATCACAGAATCACAGAGTGGCTAGGGTTGGAAGGGACCTTAAAAGATCATATAGTTCCAAATCCCCTGCATAGGCAGGGATACCTTCCACTAGACCAGGTTGCTCAAAGACCCATCCAGCATGGCCTTAAACACTTCCAGGGAGAGGGCAGCCACAACTTCCTTAGGAAGCCTGTTCCAGTGTCTCACCACCCTCAAGTTAAAGAATTTCTTCATGATGTCTAATTTAAATCTCCCCTCTTCAAGTTTTGAACCACTGCTACTTCTCCTCTCACTATACACTTGTAAAAAAATCTGAGCAACCCCAACTTCTTCAGCCTGTCTTCACAGGGGAGGTTCTCCAGCCCCCATTTTAGTGGCTCTCTTTTAGACACCTTTAAGGAGCAATATGTCCTTCTTACACTGGGGACTCAAGAACTGGACACAGTACTCCAGGTAGGGTGTCACAAGAGCAGAGTAGAGGGGGAGAATCATCTCCCTTGACTAGCTGTATATGCTTCCTTTGATGCAGCCCAGGAGGATGAAAGATGCAGCCCAAAGGAAATGAAAGTGACAGCAACAACCAAGACACTCCAGGGTTATGACAGGAATTTCCTTGTCATCCATACCTCAGGCCTTAGAGCAGCAAAACTGTCTTGTGAAACCAGCTTGGAACTAATGTTAATTTAGCACCTTCAACAGCATGAATCATTTAAATACACTGCCATGTACAAACAGCTTATTCTATGAAAAAGCAGATGTAACCTAAAGTGCATGAACTGAAGGCACGTGTGTTTTTTAATTATTTGGCAACCAGTCATGGCAGCTAAGAGTAAAAACATGCTAGTAAAAGAAGGTTTACCAATTAAGTAAAGACAGCCTATTGGATGTGATACAGCTCAAGGCAGAAATATGTGCAAGATATCACATGGAAGTCCCACAATAGAAGACCATAAGCATGGTTTATCATGCATCTTTTGAAACATATGTCTTTTTACAGCTTTCACTTCAAGCCCAGAAACATACTACATGTAACTGATTAATCTGAACTGAGAAATTTGAAGTTTATTTGTTTACTTTTCTACATGGGCAGGCATTGGTACTCATTAGCTCTAAGGCAGAACATGATGCAGTTAGAACTTGAGATATCAAAAAAATAATGAAAATATGGATAAGCTTGGCACTCAAATTTGAAATTGAGAGACATTTTTGAAATACCACAATATATCTGAGAAAGTGAATGTTTCTACTGCATAGTTGATCTGAAAAAGGGACTGCATGAAGTATGCAGCTCAAGAAAATGGTATTAGGAGCACAAAAACTGTTAGGAATGCTTAACTGTATTGATTCTTTCTCATGGTAGCCCTGAAGTAGTCACAAAATCTAGCATCAGGAAGGAATTTATCTAAGGGCGTACAGGCAACAATTCTAGCTGCTTTTGTCCTTTACGCCCCTCCACTTAAGTACTAAGCAGAGATAATCAGTTTAGAAGAGTTGGCATGCCCCATTCACACAAGTCTGTCTCTAATTGCAAAGGGAAGGAATGCCTGAGACTGAAATACATATAGACAACAGCTTAATTTAGTTAAGGTTAAAAGAATTTAACTTGGTATTTTCTAGAGATGAATTATGAACTCTTAGCAGAAAAATTCAGAGTGGTTTCTAAAAAAAAGGTATTTCTTAACACTCAATCATTAATTTGCTCATGGCAAAATGGTAATTAAATCTCTCTTAATTAATCTATAATTCCTTCCCTAAACTCAACATTTAGAATCAAGTTTGAGATAAGAAGTGTACTAATAAAAATTTAGTCATGATCCTTCAGGAAATAGTGCACTATTTCTCTATAGAATGTGAGCTTGTATTTTAGTTTCAAATTTGAGGACAAAAATTTAACACTCCAGTTCAAAAAGTGGCTAAGGTATTAGCAAATACGAAATCAGGCTGTCCCAACATTTAAAAAGCAGCCCACAAAAGGGCAAAATGCAAGTGGAAAGACTGGTAAGACTTCTAGAATCACTAAGGCAAAGATAAGTTATTCCAATTCAGAAAATACCTTTGTGATGACAACCCACTTAGGATGCATAACAGAAAACATTCTAAAGATGTCACCCAGAAAAGCTTCATCCTATGAATGAGGCTCATGCCAATACGGTGAGGTACCTACAGTTAAAAACTTTAGATACCAACAAGTGGTTGAGAAAGACAGGAAGAGCTTAGGCATTAAAATGCAGAGACTACCCAGCTGGAAGCACAATATTTTTTAAGTTCTCCTCAGTGTCACAGAAGACAAACAGAGACAAGGATCACCATGATGCAAAACCAGAACACATTTGCCAGTTTTATCTTTCTCTTTGACTTGCATTAGCTCTTGCATTATCCTCTTCCCCACGATGCAGCCATCATATTTGTTCCACAAGAAATGAATCCTTTACTTAAAAAAACCTGCTTTCCTCCCCCTAAAACAGTTCTTTTATATCAAAATGGAAGAAAACTACTAGAAATGTTTGTTACGAAACATGTGAATTATGTGAAGTTTCTTCACCACGAAGGAAAACACGACAATGTAAAGATATTGAAGACAGTAGTTCACAAAAAAACCCTAAAAAACTAACTCACATATCTGATCATGTAATCTACATGTTGACAAGCTGTTTGGCTCCATCACTTCAATGAAGCAGTATATACTTGTCTTAAATTCTTCTACTTGACTGCTTTCAACAGATTAAGCATCTGGGATTTAATTTAACAGTTTCAGCTTTATTAAGCTGTCACTATAGCAGCCCCACCTTGATAGCAGTAGCTGCTCCAATTATGACTTGGTTTAAGGTTGACAAGTATAATGATTCATTCCTGGCACGTGATAAGCAATAAAAGGTTGTTTTGTGTTACAGCTTTAAAAATGCGGGCACTTTTTTCATTTAATTTGTCACTTAGCTTTTGCTAAGAGGACATTTAAATTGCAGTAAAAAGCAAATGAGGCTTTTAGTTTAAATGTAATCCCCATATTTAAATGATCTGTAATGGCACAGTGTTCAAGTGGGAACACTATTGTTTCACAATGGGACTTGAAGGTGCCATGTGACACTTGTATTCAGGTCTTGTGTTATCCGTGTGGCTAAAGGGCTTCCAACTTCATTTCATAGACAGAAGCCTGCACAAAACATCAATTAACTTGCAGATCTCATTTGCCAACTACACTCAGAACTAAACTAACTAAACTCAGGCTCTTCCCTGATGTTTGGATCTGGCAGTGCTCAACATTCAATTACAAAGCAGAGCCTAGAAGCCATCATGATCCCTGGGGTGGAGCACAAAGTCAATTTTTCCTCTTTTTTTTTTTTTTTTTTTTTTTTTTTTAAGGAAATCTTTTCACTTTGGTAGAGAACAAGCAACTCTTACTTAATTTTTCATGGCTGAATATTAACAAAATAGAGCTGTAGTAAAATTGTATGGTTCATTTACCCCTGTAGACTATAAAGAAGGTTAACTGATCTTTTCTTCAAATCAAGAGATCTCAACTCAACAAGCATCAGCAGATATTTATTCTGCATTTCCATACCCCCCCATTTTACTAATACCATTTAACTAAAAAGACAAACCACAAAGTTTCAGATAATTAATCATTTCAATTCATGGTCTTCAACTGTGGTCAGCACAAGTTCAACATCTAAAGATCAGCATGTGAAATTTACCTACTGATTTACTTTACCTACTTTACTTCACCTACTTTACTTACATTTAAACAGCAACAATGTCAAGCATCCCAACCCTGCTCTAAACTCTGGAAATACACATTCATGTATTATGGAAGTTGGAAGCACTGAATTTGCTTTTAATTCTTCTAGTATGATGGGCATATGAGCAACCATTATAGCTTTGACCTGTGATCTTGATCTTTCCAATACTACACTTCTGGAATTCCCTAAGTAGCATTTAGCTCTACCCATTCTCTCATGTACAACAGGAGAATCTGCTGAGCATAACTATTATACTCTTCCTCCTGATCTAAAAGTTTTTAAAAACAACTACCTAGTTATGTCTAAGGCTTTTCTGTTAACTTGACAATTTTGCATTGCAACTTGCTTATGGGATTAGAGCTAGGGCTTTGCATCACCAGTTTCATGAATGATTTGAAGGAGGGCATTCAGTATACCTTCAGTAAATTTGCAGATGACACCAAACTAGGTGGCTGTGTTGATCTGCTGAAGGGTAGGGAAGCCTTACATCATGACCTAGACAGGTTAGACCAATGGGCCAAGGTTAATTGTATGAGGTTTAACAAGGCCAAATACCAGGTCTTGCCTGGATCATAACAATCCCATGGGGAGCTACACACTTGGGGAAGTGTGTTTAGAGAGCTACAAGTTGGAAAGGGCCTGGGGTACTGGTTGATAGTCAACTTAAAATGAGTCAACAGTATGTGCAGGTGGCCAAGAAGGCCAGTGGCATTCTGGCTTGTATTAGGAACATTGTGACCAGCAGGAATAGTGAGGTGACCATCCTTCTGTACTTGGCTCTGGTGAGGCCACATCTTGAATACTGTGTTTGGTTCTGCACACCTCACTATAAGAGGGACACAGAAGTGCTGGAGCATGTCCAGAGAACAGCAACAACACTCATTAAGGGCCTGGAGCACAAGTCCTATGAGAAGTGGGTGAATAAACTGGGGTTGTTTAGTCTGGAGAAGAGGAGGGTGAGAGGAGACCTTATCGGTCTCTTCCAACTACCTCAAGGGAGGCTGAAGCAAGCAGATAAAGAGCCTCTTATCCTTAGTGAACTGTGATAGGAGCAGAAGAAATGTATGCAAGCTGCGCCAGGGAAGGTTTAGGCTAGCTGTTCGAAAACATTTCTTTCACTGAGAGGGTAATAAGGCATTGGAATGGCCTGCCCAGGTCAATGGTGGAGTCACCATGCCTGGATGTATTTAAAAGGCATTTGAACCTGGTCCTTAAGGACATGGTTTAGTAGTTAAATTATGGCATTGGTCAAAGGTTGGACTGGATGATCTTCAAGGTCTCTTCCAACCTAAACATTCTGTGATTCTGTTCATACTTGCATGTGAAGCACTTGTGGATTTTGGGTGGGAGCTTTGGTGGGTTTTTTGCATGTGAACTCCTCCCCTTGCTGAAATCAGCATCTTAATTCAAGACCAATCTTATCTCTACTGAAGTCAGCAATTTACTGTAAACTGCAGCAGGAACTATCATCAGAATCCAATGTGTCCACCTTTGCCAATGTCCAATGCCAGGCAGGAAGCATCACTTAAATTCCAATGAAAGTCTAGAGCAACCCAGTCAAGGAGTAAAGCTGAAGTTATTTAAGTATGCTTAAAATCCTTTACCAAGATGGAACTGACACAGTGGCCATATGCCTAGCAGCTGGCAGATAGTATGCAGCATGCCAAGGCAAGCAAGCTTTTATCAAGCTTGGTGAGTACAAAAATATTTGTTATGTCCTAAAATTCTCCACAACTGCAATGCAACTTGCTATCTACATGTGAGGTAAATGAGATTAAGTAAACATTTATTTTTTAAAAAATACATACATCCATGCCATTCCAAGGTTACCCTGAACAGATAGTACAAAAAGTGAAGTATGCAAATACCTGTCTCACTGCCTTTATTGATATCCTAGAAGATGACAAGTCAACATTATTTTATAATATGATGGTAATATCACTCTTCTTAAACCCACTGTCTGCATTATCTCTGCCACTGCTGGCACAGATCATATGTTGCTAGCACCATCCTGCTTTGTTCTACAGCTTGCTATTGTAATTCTGTTCTTTCTCAAAATCTCCTTCAGACTTTTGTTATAGAGATGCACATTTTGGATGAAAAAAGGGACAGATTTAATTTGAGTGAAATTCAAGGCATAACCCTAGCAAAATATGGCAGAAGCTTGTAACTTCCACACAAGGTAGGAGCCAAGTGATTCATTCACCAACAGCTTATCAACACAACCTAGAGGTAGAAGAACCAAAATAAGTTCTACTGCAGCCTACTGCACACCTTAAGTGACTGAAATGTATTTGCAGTTGAAACCACAGTACACCATCAGCCTATTCTGATACTGTTAGAGGCAGCAGAGGAGTTCGGGAGTGAAACAACAGGGTCTGCCTCAGACTGCAAATTCAATGGCTGAGGTAGTGTTTGAGGCTAGAGATGGCACTGCTGTTTTTCGGGAGTGGCACCTCTAACTCTGATTAAACAGAAATAACCTAATCAATTCCATTAATCTAAAATACTGCTTATTCAATGCTGCAGGCAGAGAGATTCCACCGCTTCTACCTGCAGACAGATGCTTTCCAGAAACTGACATTAATATGAAACTGGTGAAACACCGAGAAAAGCCACTTAGAAAATTTAACAAAACTTTGAGTTCATTGGCAGCATGTGATAAAACAGGGAACAGATTTGGAACATATTTCCACATCTCCCACCGCCTACCAGCTCAATCCACATAAGCAATGAAACATGAGATCCTCTAGTTTCCATGGACGTGATACAATTTTGCTGTCAGCTACAGGTCCAGCTAAGCACATACCTTGCCTGGCAAAACATGCTACTCTTTAACAAGACCTCATAAAAGTGATATACTAAAAGGATTGTTACACTTGAAGACAAGTATCTACACTCTCTGACAGCTTTGCCTGCTTAAAATTACTTAGGCTTTCTACTTAGGCTTTCCACCACAGAAGTCTATAATGTCAACTAGAGAGGTAGTGCTTTACTAGCTTAATGATTCATTTAGTGTCAAAAGGTTATATCTAGTCTTAATTATACCAGCCAACATGCAATCAATCACAGTCATCTTTAACCTTTAACAGTGGAAAACGTAAATTTTGCTTTTGATGTTTCCTTTCCAAATGAAGCATGTTGTTCTTGCTTGGATTTAATTTAATTGAGCTTAATTTTGGACCTTGAAAATACATTGAGAATATTATGGTCTTTGGCTCTCTTCTCTGTGATGTCTATATAATGTCCCCAAGGGCACCATCTTGGTTTTTTGTTACTTAGTATTTATTTCTATGTTTCATGCCATGTAAGTCAGGCATAGCAATATTGACCAGAATACATCTCAAGACAAACTACTTTAAGTCGAGACATGAAGTTTTTTACAGATTAAGACCACAGGTAACTACTACAATTTCTGTGAACCACAAGACAATTCCATTCAGGCTGTGGGTTTTCAGCTTGCCTTAAAAAAGTCTCCAAGACAGCATCCTAAACCTTACTACAACTAAGATACACACATTAATCCCTTCACCCATACAGTCAATTACCTTTTAGAGGAGCAAATTACATTTACCACTGTACTTTCAATAATACAGTTTGTCTTTTATTTTTTTATCTTCTACACACCTCTAACACCAACTGGCGAATAGTTTGTTCTAGGAGAGCAATACTTTTACCTAGGAGACCAATGGTTGTGGTTACCTTATATTTTTTCCACTCACCTACCTTCCTTTAAAATACTGGTGACATTTATAGTTGGCTTGATTGTCCCATCCCTACCACAGATTCCTATAGGTATTGAGAAGTTCTGAAGCAGTAGTTCAAAACTGTAATAGCAAGTTTCTGGAATATGTTACAACAAGTGACTGCACCAATTTAAATACTTTCTCACTTCAGCATGTGTTCCTCTCTCCACTGACAACTAAGTCTTGTATCTGTTCACTACTGACCTTCCCTGTAAAGAAGCATTAATTGTTTTAGCCCTCTGTTATTTAACCTCCTTTCCTCCTAAGTAATGTAATTCTACTTTTGTTTATTGATATCTTCTCCTACCCTTAATGCACCTTCTCTTTTTATCTTCTATTCCTCTCTAGCTGTGAATCAATTTCTTCTTTATCCTTTCCAGTTTAGCACTAGTGGCTTATATACTTACCCTCAGTTACATAGCTATGTTTCCACTTTTTGCTATATTTAGATCCCCAGGTACTTACAGCCTGTTGCAGTAGGTTACAACCTGTTTAACAACAGCTTACAATCTGTTTTACAGCCTACCTCATCTCCTCCAACTGCAACTGTCTCATGCTGTAGATCAAATTCAATTCCACCAAACCTTGAATGAACAAGCAAAACTGCAGAAAGCTCTTATCTGCTTTACCCAGTACCACAATAAAATTTCTCTCCACCCCCATATATATATATATGTTTCTTCATTATACATGAGAAGACATAGATGATTTTGAAGACTGCATGTACCCAGTTCATCCCAGAGCTGCCTATACTTGTCAGTCATTGCAGTTCCTTGTTGTCTCCAAAGTGACAGACGAGGGTCAGCCATGAACTGTTCCGTTATCAATGTCAACATGCGAGCTCCATTTGAATCTCTCATCTTCAGCATCTCTCGCACCTAGGAAATGAGTCTTTTAATACAAACTTGAAAAGCAAAGAAATCACAAACAGTATACTGCAGTGTTAAATAATCCACTTCTGTTAAAAAAGAAACTAATTTATATGTGTAATGTGAAATTTTCAAGTAGAAAAGATAGTCTGCTTCCCCAGTGTAAGTTCTCCATTTCAGTGTCCTATTGCACTTCTTCAAAGACATCTCTTCCAAAAGTAATTTATGCAAAATCTTATGCAGTAATCTTATGCAAAATGCTGCAAGACTGATTTCTACAGGTTTCTCCGACACTTTGGGGATGGGAAGGAAGAAACCTGCAAAGCTGCCAACAGTTGAAATGTAACTTCACATCCTTAAACCTCAAGGCACATCAGATTGCAGTCCATTGCTGTACACCTCAATTTTAAATTGCCATCATGTTCCAGATGCTTTGTCTTGTTTTTGAACAATAGGACTTTGAGTAAGATGCAAATAAGGACTTGGGGAATGGTGAAGAGAAAAAAGGGAAAGTTTCAAGTACTCAATATACCTTTGCAAAAAGCAAATTGAGCTGCTTCCCTGATCCATGGTATCCACCCTGGGAGAGGAAGAGTTTAACCTGTTCCTGGACCTGTTCTTCATCCAAATGCCAGCAATTTTCATCATCTATGCTAGCACCTGCTGTTGGGTCAGGAGCACCTGCAAACAGCAAGAGAAGAAATAATTATGTTCTATATAAACAGGAGAGGTTAACAGATTCAGAGGAGAGGACTACTGCAAAGTTTTTTGGATTTGTGCTTTTCCCAGTTTTGGGTCTCTTGGCTTTAACCTGAACATTCATTAAAATACACTTAAATTTCTCCTCAGTAGTCCTAAGCACTTGGAAACTACAGCCTATAAAAATTACTTCAATCAACAGTATTTTATAACAAAACATTAAAATTCAGGTGAGGCTTTTTTACTCTCATCTCAGCAGCTTTTCCCAAATGCTATTTCCCAACAAGAAAAATGAGACTTCGGACAGTATTTCTGTAACTGTGATAACTCCAGTCTCCCCAAAACACCTGTGTAATTCGTGTATCTTCAACAATCTTGGTCAGGTTTAACTGACAGCTTGTGAGTGTTGCTATTGATGAATATGAGAAAAATCACTACCTCAGTGCTTCTGAGCTGTGATGGCTCTGCAAAACTAAACAAAGCTTAAAAATTCCCCAAACAAATCCAAAGCCTTAAAGGACTAAAGGCATTTCCATCAATGATTTGGTTATATAATATCATATCTAATATGATATCATATTATATATGATTATTTTATTATATATATTATATATATTTGATATATATAATTATATAATATACATAATATCTGATATTATATTATATATAATATTTTTATTATATTATATATTATATACATTTGACATATATAGTTTATATAGTAGATAATATATATAATCAAATACATATAATATATTATATATAATATTTAATATGTACTATATTAAATATCAATATATTAAAATTTCATAAATTAATATATTATGTATTATATTTATTATATTTATATATTAAATATTAAATATATTAATGTACTATGTATTATATACGTTATATAAATTATATATAATATTTAATGTATGTTATATTATATTTAATTTATTTAATGTATGTTATATTATATTTAATGTATTATATATAAAATATTATATGTAATACATAATATATATTACATATATATATTTGATTTTATGTATATATATATAATTATTTTATTATATAAGAGTTACACTTGTTTAAGAATGGTGATTCCAAATTAGGTTTAGTTTTGTTTTTTTCTAACATAAGCAGTGTCATCAACACAGTCAATTCAAATTCAGAGCAGCTCTACCTGATTTTGCCTGGTGTGAACTGAAATTATGACATTTACATTAAGCAGCGTTTTGGCCACAGGCTGCTCTAACTCAACTTTGCTGTTGATATGAGTGGTTTGCCACCACTGCCCTCTTCTAAAAACTGACAAATTGAACTAAAACAAAGTTCTTATATCATCTAGCAACCTACATTTTTCTGAAGTCTGCAACTCTACTGGATGCTTTTTAAAAGGGATCCAAACAGAACAGGCTGCAAAGCACTTGTCTAGACTGTCAGGGAAAAAACTCAAGGTAGTGTATCACAATCCACACAGGAAACGGAAGACATTAACCTGTTCTTGGGCCTGTTCTTCATCCAAATACAACCATATTTTAAGCATGCCCAAGACTCAAGTTAATTTGACATACCGATTTTGGCATTATCACAACTGTGCCATCTCTATCCCCTTTAGGTTTTGAGAAGATGTTGGAAATTCAATTATGTTAAACAATCTATCACTTTTATATCCAAGTCCATGTTACCCCTGTACAAAGATACTGGCAGGGCAGGAAAACTACATAGTCTGATTTGTAAAAACTTGCTTTTTCAAAGAAATTCTGAGAACCTGAAAAGCAAAAATATCTGCAAGACTCGAGACATTCTGGAATTAAACAGCAATTCTACTGATTCAAGCCTTCATTTCACAATTTTAACTCATACATAGGTGAATCTTTTAAGCAGTAACAGGGAATTACACTGCACTGCTGTGTGCATATATATGTATAAATATACACACACATTTATATCCATAAGAAATTGTCTTTGAAAATTTGAATGAACTCTCCTGCTTTCCACAGGAACCATAGCAGTATCCCAGAGGACAGGAATCAAGCCCAAGACAGCACAAAACCCAAGGAATGAAAAACCTCCTTTTCTGTGAGTACTTCCATCTGTAGTATGTTAGTTTTCAGTCAGCTACACAAAACTCATAACTGAAATCTTCAGCTGCAAAGAACAAGATAAATAGGGAAATCAAGCCACATGAGAACAAGCAGTGCAGCTGTTGCACAAACTCAGGTTTGCAGTATCACCTTGCTAACAGTTTAAATATTTCATAGATCTAAAACCAGGTAAAAAACTGCGTAAAAGAACTATATATAAACACCAGCATACAAAATACAGGTTTTTTTTCACTCATTTTAATGAAAGTTTATCCTCAAATAATCCTGGTACATCTACTTTCAAATTGAATTTAAAATAGCTCAGGATTCCTCAGCTAAGCTTCCCTCTCTAGGGAAGAAAACAAAACTCTTCCTGTAACTGTTTACATTTTATCAAAAGCTCAGTCAGCTTGTGCTAGAAGGTTAAATTTCAACTCATTTACCACAGAATCTTTAACAACAGCGCTCCTTTACAGGAACAAGGGCACCTGGTGCCCCAGGGCCACCAGCGCTGCCCCCACCAAGGCCTCTCCTCCCAGGATATGCCTAAATATACCTTGTGGATGCTGACTGATCTAGCCTGGTTCCTCTCCCACTCACACATCATTCCTGAGAAACAGATAGGATATCTACACATCAAGCTCAACATCAGGCAGAGTTGAAGGATCATCTCAAAGATGGTGGCTAACCTTGCTCAAGCTGCAGGAGCCCTGAATGGGAAACACAAGGTTTCAGCAGATGGACAGTTTGGCTGCTGAGAGGAACATGGGCAGCCCTGAATTTAATCGCTGCACATAGCTTGGTACCAAGACCAAATCTTTTTCCTCCCTTGTAAACTGGGGATAAGTATTACTTAAATGCTTTAGAGGGTGTCATGACAACAAATTAGTTCCCATTTGAACTATGAAAGTGAAAAGCACTGTATAATTATACTAAATACCGAAACCCATAATTAAACTGTGACTAAGATATTAATCTCTCTCCTTTCAACCTCTGGCTTTTTAAATTTCTGTCATGACTTGCTCTTGAAATAGGTTTTACATCATGTACTTACAGTTAAATACAATCAAGTATACTCAGTGTATAGATACGGGCATACATATTTACTCATATTCTTTTACTGTAATCAGTAAATTACCATCCCCTAGGAGTCAAAGTAGGAATATTGGATACAACTGTTTGTAACAAAATTTGAAAACATGTAACAGCCTTTTATACATATAGTTAAAACAGGTTACATGTTAATATATTAAATGCCTAATTCTAAGTAGAGGTATTTTTTTTAAATAAACATTTACATAGCCATTTTTAAGAGCAACTTCTTTTAAAATGAGCAACCATATTAAAGAACTGGCATTGTACATGTACAACTTAACCCCAATGGTCAATAGAAGCAAAAGCTAAGAACTGCTTACACTGAAATCTACTCAGGTGCAGATCAACAGTGAAAATGTGTTTTTTTAAAAAAACAAAACGAAACAAAAAACAACAACAATAAAAAAACCACACCAAAAAAACCCCACAAGCCTTTAAGGCAGAGTGCTTCCCTAATCCTTATTTCTGAAGTGACATAAGAGTTGTCTTCAAATTAAACCATACCAAATTACTACTCCTACATGTACTGAGACTTTCTGAACTTCATTTTATAAAAATCTTATTAACTTAAGCATACAAATGAATAGTAGACCACTTAAATCTTATTAAATGTATTCTACAGCAGCATAAAGAATATTTGGAAAAATGTTTACAAATAGAAAGCATGACTTCCTTAGTACTGTGCAGAGACTGTATGGTCCCAAATAGAAACCAATATTGCTGTATGCTGTTTCAAAACATAATACTAATTGATTTTATAAGCTTAGTGTTCTCAGAATTACTCTAACCAATAACAACATAAAAGTTCATAAAATTAATGATTTGAAAATACTATTATGCCTATGATTACTGAAATTATTCAAAGTTTAGATATAAGTCATTACATCCTGTTCTTAATTTAAAAACTCTGGGGTGGAATATAACATCTGTTCAGCAGTGCACAGCCTAAAGAAAAACACTACTGCTGTGAATCAGCCAGTGCTAACAAAAGAAATTATGAATACTGAACAGACTACATTGAGTTGCTGAGAAAATTTCAAAAACACCCAACAAATCTGAGGAACATTTTCTAAAAAGATCTTTTTTTTCCCCGTTTTATTTGCCAGCTATCAACCTTTTATAC
This sequence comes from Heliangelus exortis, assembly GCF_036169615.1. Classification (NCBI taxonomy): domain Eukaryota; kingdom Metazoa; phylum Chordata; class Aves; order Apodiformes; family Trochilidae; genus Heliangelus; species Heliangelus exortis. The sequence goes on along the minus strand of NC_092454.1, from coordinate 20,667,098 downwards.
TACTCTGCTTCTGACAGGACAAGTGCAATTAAAACTTCTTTCTTCAAGGTCCTCTCAAATTTGATTTCAACTGCATCCACTGGTGAGTGACTCATATTGTGAGCCAGACAATCAGAGAAGGGGAGAAAGTCTGGAGAAATCCATGTAATTGGTTTGGTTTGGTTGTTTTTTTAATTGTTGTTGTTGCTTTTTATTTGTTTGTTTTAAGAGCAGGTATTGTAACAGCAGCACTAGAACACTCAGGAAAAAAATAGTACAGCTTCAAAGGCAAAGGTGAAGTTGGTTTGGTACACTGTCTCTCTATGCACACAACATCAATGTTAATAATATGATAATATGCACATTGACCTTCAACCTCAACAACTCCTTCTCCTCCCCACTACCCCACCGCCATGCCCCCTGCCATTAGTTACATTCTTATTTCCACTCAAATTCTCAGGAACATAGTTTTACCTTCCAACCAATTTTTAAAGTTTTCTTAGGTATGAAATACAGATGCAAGATGCCAAACCTGGCTGATAAGCCCTCATCCTGACTGTTCTCCACCTAGTCTTATACACCTGCCAGCTTTCTCTGCAGCAGCAGCACAAAAATTAGCAGGGAGGAAAGAGGCCTCAGCTAAGCATTATGCAAATCTTTGTCTAGGTACATGAGTCAGCATCCCTAAAGTAAAATCTAATGTGAAGCCAACAGCTAAACAGCATATATGCCAGGGCGTCAGTCATAGTAGCTACTGCTGTCTTCTGTACAGATGATACCCACAAATCTCCAGCCTTGAAACCATCAGGAACATGTAAAGCTGTAACAGTGTCATATGAGAAAATCAGAACACAAATAATCTTCTCAAATTAAGAGGAGCTTTCGTGCTTTACAAACACGCAAAGGCCTCTTGTAATAAAATCACCACCAAGCGGACATTAGCACAGCAAATACAGAAGAGGATACACAGTAAAATACTTTGCTTTCTTGATGAAGTTAGTAAAGACCACACATTTCTGTGCTTCTAATAGCATCCCCTTATTTTTCCTGCAGTGAGGCTCAGTCATGAAGCAGAGAAGTATATTGCATCATTTGTATCCACTGAAAAACTTAAAGGGATTTGTCATTTCAAAACTTCTGTCATCAGTCTAAGTCACTTTGCTAGTTCCACCAGAAGCTTCCCTTCACAAGACAGGTAGGCAAAGCCAGACACTGAATGCTGCATAAAACAGAATTTTGAGGAAATGGGCAATTATAAAATTCACCTTTTGTGAAAGAAAGTACTGTAGAGTCATTCTGTCTCCAGCTCACATGCCAGTAAACCATGCAGAAATGCAAGTTCACATGCAAGTAAACAAAAGCAATGTGGTCAGGGCTTTTCAAGGATCAAGACCATTCTTATGGAGGAATAGATAGCATTCAAGAGCTTATGTCTTTTGCCTACCACTGGCAAAACTGCTTTAGTTTTTCTTTCTACTGTCACCAGGCAGCTCTGTCCATCACCTTCTCATTATGTTCTATAACAGCCACCTTGCCTCTGGCCAAACACACATAGGCTGGAAAGCCAAAAAAGAGTAGTGGTCCTGAAATTCACCTTCTTGCAGCACCTCTTGCCTCTGTCTGCCAGGGTCACCAGACCCTAAGGAGAGGGTCTAGGCTATGGATGAGTTCACTAAAACTCTCCTTTTCTGTCCACACTGTATCAAACAAACATCTTTCTCTAGCATTAAGAAGCTTGGTTGCATCTGTTATTGCAGATTCTTTGGAATAGTGGTTATACCTTTTAAATAAATCTAACATACAAAAACTGTTCCTGTCAATGAACAAACAAGACTCATGTTTTCGTACAACTTACTCTCCCCCTCTAAGCTGCCCTTGTGCTTACAGGTCACCTCTATCAGCTGAGCTTACAGGAACACAGGACTCTAATACTAGCTGAGTCACCTCAAACCCACAATTACACAATTTCAGTTCATCAGGGTCCATAGAAGTGCCACCTCAGAAGCCTCAAGTCAGACCCAGCACGCTTTAACAAACATAAGATGTTCATTTCATGAAACACAGCCATTAAAACCATATACAGCAGAAAGAGCAGGAAGGGTCAAGACCTTTGCAGACTGTGTAGACTGCTGCAGCACTAACATGAAAAAGACATTGAAATACAGGCATTACGTGTTTCCTGCCTTCATACAGAAAACAAATACCTAAGTGCATTGAAAGTATAGTTAATGACTGAAAAAAGTTGTATCTACTTGCTTTTATGCTTTGCCACTAAAACAAAACCACACAATCAAAATGTCCCAAGGTTAGTTAAAAGCCAACAAAACAACAAAAAGATGCCGTAGATTAATTGCCAAGATAGTTCATTCAAGCAACATGCCCATACAAAGAACACTACGACTCAGTTCTTCATGGCTGGAAAATACAAGTATGAAGCAGATCTGGCCACATCTTAACAGTGCTGGAGACATCAAGCTCACTGTTTGACTTCTTGTCAATTTTCCAAAAAGTATTGCTTTTTAAACATCTTAAAGCAAAGGGTTAGCAACAGAATCCTCTTTTAGTAAACACCAGGGAATCACAGAATAATTCAGGCTGGAAGAGACCCCAGCAGATTGCAATCCTGAATGCCACAAAAATGCCACAACCAAAGGGGGAATGAAATAAAATTAAGAATAAGTATCAAACTCACCATGGACTTGATTGATTTCTGAGTTCTGAGAAAGAATTTCATCTGCTAATTTTTGAGCAGTTGGCAAAACTTCTGTGTGGTGCACTGTGATCAAATACTGTACAAATTTTTGTAATTGGTCTCTGTTCATTTGAAAGAGTGTCTCTGAAATGGGAAGATGCAGTTTGACCTGATCTGGCTTGCGGATCCGGTATAAAGAGAGTGCCACAACATGGGCACAATAAAATATGTCCTTGTTTCCACAGCTACAGGTCACTGAGGTAATCTTGCAACGATCAAAGCTGATAGCTACATTGCAAACAGTTTCTGGCTCCGATTGCATTGCAGGCTCTGTCACTGTGCCACTCAAGTGGAAACCTGTGAAGGAAAAAAAGGAGAACTTAAAACCATAAATAAAATACCACACCTCATTATTAAGCACCTTCCATTAATAAGAGCGACCAACTGTTTCTGAGATATACCTTAAAGAACTTGCTTTAATTACAAATGTGATTGACTCTTTATTTGAACATACCCATTTCATCTCTTAGAAAAATCAAAAGGAGTCCTCCTTGCTGTTACATTGCAAAATTCACATAAGTTTGATAGCAAGAAAAATTTATTTGGAAAATGATAGCTTTAGAAGCAGAGCTGCATCTGATTAAGACGTACTCGAAACTCTCAGTACCTCAGCAAGTTGGCAGCAATTTTCCAAACCCTCCACCAGGGAGGCTGCAGCACCTACTAGCCAATTTAATAATTCTCTTAAGAATTGAGGGAAATAGTGCGCTTTAGTGGAGTAGTGCAGTCTCAAATTCTGCCACTGACTCACTGACAAAGGCCACTTTATCTGTCTTTTACCTCTCCCACCACTATGCCCAGGTTAAAGCTCACCTTCACATGGCAACCCAGTAAGACGGCTACGTTTTTACAGCTCTTAAGGCAGGAAAGGCTGAAGTTACCAATACAGAGACAATTGTATTTTTAAAACGGAATGAGATACATGTGTACTGTTTCAGAGGTCTGCACTGTGGTCTTGTTTTCCAATTAGCATAATATAGTACAAGGCAAAAGAAAGATCTTTTTCCTGTATTGTAAGAAGGAACAGTATACCTGTTTGCAAGTATACATTTGAAAGATAATTTTCAGCAAAGATGCCACAAGATGAACACAGAAGTCTGTTTAACCACCATCTAAAACTCTGCAGGTCAGGCCTAAGTCCAACTTTGGTGGGAGATCCAGGTTTGGCCCTCAGTATTTTCTCACTGACCAGCAAAATTTGGGGGCTTCTTTTGGGTTTTACATAAGTGTGATACTGATTTTGGCTCAAGTATTAAGTCAAAGGCATAGATGCAGGACAACAAAAATTTCATATGACGTTCTAGTATTAAACTTAAACCAATAGTGCATATAAAATTTGGGGTGGAGACTACAAGTAAGGTATTATACATTAATTACATTAATTACTTATAATGGAAATGCGAGAAAACCACATCAGTCCAGAACTGATTTTGTATTATGGAAATACCAGAAAAGTATATTGTAAGAATAAGTATCACATTAAAATTAAGTGGAAAAAAAAGAGAATTTAAGACATAACTCTATTAAAAAATGGTTTATCTCCAACTGTTTTCAAAAAGCTCTTTGAGTTACAGGAAATAGAGGAAAATATCTAATTATTTTTTCCATTTGTTTACACTGTATATTTAAGAGCAGATTGTGCAACCAGCATTCACTATTTGGAGTACATTCGACTACAGTAGTTTGATACTGCACCCTGAAGGAGGTCATGTACACACACTAACCTCGACTTTGAAGGAGGATATTTATCAGCTAAAGTAGTTACAAGCTGAGGGTGAAGAGGCAGTAAGCTGCAATGTGCAAACAGAGGAAAATGGGATGGACAAAGAAGCCCAGGAATAGGTCTTGAGTGCCCACTCAACACTTGCACAAAGAGAAGTGGAACTGTCTCTTGCACCATGAGCTCCTCCCTCTACCCTTCCCTGTTTTTCAAGTAGTCACCTCATGTTCCTAGAAGTGCTTCCTCTCAAGAAAAGAAGGGCTTTGTTAAAACTTAGCCAGTTCCATTTATTTCAGGCTAATTCCTAGCAAGTGAAAGTTGGACTGGTGATGCCCCACAGAAACTGTATGGAAGACTTTAATTTTTAGTATCACTTTCCTATGAAGCATACATAAAACTGTCTCATCTATGACCTGAGGAAAAGCGTAACACTTGAACACTGAAAGGGCCTGATCCCCCTCCTTCTCTACTCCCACTAAGCACCCTAGCTGCTACCAATTCCAACAGAGAAAGGCACAATGAAAGGTTTTCTACCAAACCCTTTTCTGTAAAAATTGAAACAGCTATTCCAACAATATTATTGCTTTTAATTTGTCAGTATATAACTGAAGCATTCAAAAAAGTTAAAATCTTGCAGGAAAGAGGAATGTCTCCACAAATCTAGAGTTAACAGAAGGATTGCCTTTAAAGCCCTACACTGTTCAGAAATTAACAGCTCATGGATCCCTCTCCACTGAGATTTTTTTTAAGAATTCAGGTTAGGAGCACCAACATTTATAAACACAGATCCTGGTCTAAACAATGACAGCACTAATACAGTCAAGTTACCTAACCTACCCTTCTCAAATTACAGCAGGTTTAAACAAAAACAACAGCTGCCCTTGCAGGCTAAAACTAAGAATGTTTGTAGTAACTATGCCGCAGTGATGGACTATGCCTAGTAATTATGAAACATTATTTTCCTCCTCTTCTTCTGTTTATGTTTCAAAGAAAGAAACTGTTGTTAGTAAATATGACCTTAAAAAGGCTTCAACATAGCAGAAAAAAGAATTCAGGAAATTTCAGGTCAGAAGCCCTGGCAGGGATTTCATAAATTAGCCTACCAAACATTAAATGACCCTTCTCCTCTGCTTCAACACTGCAGAGTACTCAGCAGGGAGGCCTGTTCCCTTCCTGCAGACATAGTTTTGATATTTAACTTAATAATTTGATACACTCAAAATAAAGTATGAAAACTTCATAGCAGGAAAAAATCAGAATTAAAGAAATTTTAAAAGTTGGAATTAAATTAAATTAGAATTAAATCAAATTAAATTAGAATTTAAAAAATTAGAATTAAAGCACACTGCGCTTTACTAGAAGTTTTCACCAGCACTTATATATAGCCTGCTGAGATGAGAGATGTTGTAAGCTCCTGGAAGACAGCAGAGAGACTAGAAGAGAATGACATTTCACTAACAGATGCAAAGGAGGAGAAAAGTATCTTCAGCTAAAAGCTGCAAGCCCTCACTCAAAACAGGTAGTTCTCTTCAAAGGAGAAAAAAAAAAAATCCCTCTTTTACCCGGTTATAAAACCGTTGCTGGAAATATTTATTTCCTAAAATAACCCCACCCAAGAACACCAACATTTCACTTCTAAACTAAGTTTTTCTCTATTAACAGAGCAGGCATGTTTCACCTTTTCCCTTCAGCTGCTGCGGTTTTTCAAACGAGCACATGACCATTCATTCAATCTCTGCTGAGCTCTCCAATGCGCCGAGCCTTTGCAAAAGTGCATTTAGAAACACAGATGGAGCATCAAGACTATATATTTAATGAAGCTTTTTTACTGACAGATTTTGCTTCTGTTAAACACTCACCTCAAGTATACCACTAAAAATTATTGAACTGTTTTCAGCTGCTGTACATTTGGAAAACAATGGTGCCAAAATTCCATCAGGAGGGAAGCATCCAGAAGTCACTGAATTTTATGAAGTAGGATTTGTCAAAACCTGTTTGGTAGTGTCCGACCAATTAACTGAAATAATTCAGGGACTGTAAAGCTGTCTGATATATGCAAAATAACAGTATTTTAATGTGGTATTTTCCTGTATAAGCATATATGCTTGTAATTAAAAAATGAATACTTCAGGTAAAACAAAAGAAACAAAGTGTAATGCACTAAACAGGAAAAATGACAGTGGTATGCAGAGAAGCAGCAGCAGGTCAGCTTTTACTTACTCAAGTCAAAAAGAAATTTTATAATAGTGAGTTCCACTAAGTCAATGGGATCAGCAGCAAAGTTATTGTGCTAAATGAACATCATCAATACCATCTCACTAGCTTAATTTCTTTCTACTGTCATTTGGTGTTACAAAGCATCATTCTCAATATACCCAAGTCCAAAAATACATTTTTAAAATACACAGATCAAAATGAACAAAACCCGTCAGAAGAAGTAGCCATGTAAAAAGTTGGGAACTGGGTGGGGAGGGATAGGTGAAGAATTACACTGAGATTTTATGGTTATGTGGTTCATGGAAATAAAACAAGAGTAAAATAATAATTCAATCTAAAATTTCAGACCACTGGTTTTAAAGGAAATTAAAGAAAAAACCTCTCATTCAAGGGAAGCCATATTCATTTGTTATTCAGTCAGCAATACAGCAAGATATTATGGAGTGAACTTATCTGAAAAAGTAGTAATTTCTCAATAAACTTTTAATCTCTCTAGTCAAAAATACTAGTAACACACCATCAAAAGAAACACATAGTCAGCTTAAAACATAGAAGGCTATTATTACAGACATCCAAAACCACTAATTTAACAAAACATTTTAAAAAATTAAAACCTTCATTTAAAAATATATCTGTGCTATGAAGAATTCCAGTGGTTTTAAAAAATAAAGCATTAATTGAACTGCAACCATACATCACCATTGGGCATTGTTTATCCTTTACAGAAAACAAAAATGTCGGAACTGCATTACATAAATACCCTAAAGCTTAAAAAACGGTGCTTTTGGACAACTTTCTGATGTGTACCTTTTGAGAACACCACACCTGTCTTGTCCACTACACACACATTATCCTAAAACTAGGAAATATTTGGAAAATGGATGTGTTCCTTAAAATTGGCCCACTGGCCCCTTTTTCATATATTTTACAAGAATGACACAATCACAGAATTGTAATGGTTGGAAAAGGTCTCCACGATCACCTCATTCAAATGGCAACATTCCCCACCACCACCTCCCCATCCCATGAAACAAACAAAAAATACATTTATTAATATCTGTATCACCATGCCCACTAGAGCATTTCCTAAGTGCCTCACCTACATGGTTTTTAAATACTTAACAGGGATGGTGATTCCACCACCTCCCTGGGCAATCTGTTCCAACTCCTGACTATTCTCAGTAAAGAATTTCTTCCTCCCCGTGATGAAACTTCAGGCCATTTATTTCCTCTAGTCCTGTCATTACTCCCTCAAGAGAAGAGGCCAGCACCCACCTCCCAGAACCTCCTTTCAGGTAGCTGTAGAGAGTAATAAGTTCTTCTCTCAGCCTCCTCTTCTCTAAAGTAAACATTGTCAGTTACCTCAACCTTTCCTCATAGGGCTTGCCGTCCAGATCTCTTCATCAGCTTGGTTGCCCTTCTATGAACCCACTCCAGCTCAATGTCTTTCTTGTACTGAGAGGCCCAGAACTGAACACAGCACTCGAGGTTCAGCCTCACCAGTGCCAAGTACAGGGGTACAATCACTTCCCTTCTCCTGCTGGTCACACTATTCCTGATACAAGCCAGGCCTTTTTGGCCAACAACAACCATATATATATATACGCCCAATTAGGAAAACCGAAGTTGTTTTACACTCACAGAAGAATTCTGAGACCAGCAGATGAGGTTACTTAGAGGGGTAAAAAAAAAAAGAACAAAAAACCACCAAAAAACCCAAAACAAACCAACCAGCCAAACAAACCCCAACCAAAAAACAAAACAAAAAATGAAGAGCTTGTCCTGGGAGCTGGCAAGTCTTCAGTATCTAATACCATGCAGGTGACCTCCCCCTACATCACCTGCCCTCAGGAATAAGAATCATACCCTTTAACAGTCCTTTAAATTAGCTTGCAGGCCTATCAGCTAAGACTTATGCAGAATGCTATATTACTTGGCAAACACATAAGCACTGTGTAAAGTGCAAAATACCTCTGCTTCACCTTGCCTACCAAACAACAAGAAATGCTTATGTAAAGTAGTTTCCAAGTGTGCTCATTAGCTGTTTTTTCATTACGTAGATCAATGGTTGTGTATTTTTTCCTAAGATAAGCAAAAGTCTAAACCATGTTTACCTCATTCAGATTTTGCCTTTTAAGAAGTGGTTTTCCTTTGAGATGGCAAAACAGTATCCTACATTTGATTTTGCCTGAACTTTGGAACCTCTAGAACCAAAATGACAGCACATTTTGAAATTATTATGAAGTCAAAACTTTGCGTGCCACCACTCAGCTAACGTTACCAGGCTGTTTATAAACCAGAGAAAACACTGAATTAAAATGTTCCAGCATGTTTAAGGTACTATGACTACCATAGAACACAAGAAAAAGAAGTAGAAAAAATAAAATTAATCAACAAGAGCAGCAGATGTCTATTGTATGTAAAAAACAGACAGGGTATAGAAGAGCTTATGTTTTTAGAGCATTGCCACTAGAATAAAATTGGCATTACACTGTGCCCAAACACTAACAGAGGACCCATCACAAACAGCCACTCAGATTCCACACTCCCTTTTATAAAGACAGTAGTCAGGATTTGGTATTCTGGGACTTCTGTAAGCAAGAGAGAGAGCAGAAGTAGCATTAAGTTACTGAAGTAGCATTAAGTTACTTCATGCACACACTCCACACTAACACCTTCAAAGTTCACTACTGCCAGTGCATGTCCATGGTGTAACAGTGTGTCCTGGTTTGGGCCAGGATAAAGGTGATTTTTCTGAGTTTCTTGTCGATGGTTGAACTTGCTGGGGTTGACAGCAAGTTTCTCAAATGGAGTATTCCATCCCATGTGCGTCATCCTCGGTATGGAGTTGGGGGATCTCGAGGACCGAGCCACACCCTTACCAGCTGATCGGCCTCACCTGAGATCATCAGCAGAAGTGCTGGGTACCACCCCCCTTAACAGCCAATTGGTCTCACCTGTGGCACTATAAAAGACCAGCAGAAGCTCCTGGCTGCCTCCCTGGCTGGCTGCTTGTGGCCCTGCTTGCTGCCCTGCCTGGTTGCCTCCCCTGCTGCCCTGCCTGCTGCCCTGCCTGCTGCCCGGTTGCCTGCCTGCCTGCCTTCACCCAGCATCTGGGAAGGATCCCATCCAGTCCGTTTGCCCGCCTGCTGCCCTGCCTGCTGCCCAGTTGCTTGCCTGCCTGCCTTCACCCGGCTTGCGTGAGAACTGTTGGGGGAAAAGGGGGAAGGACTTTGATATTCATTCTCCTGTATATTTGTGTATATATATATATATATAGCATTTTTCTTTTCTTTTTCCCTATTTACCATTATTGTTTCATTAAAGTTGATTGGTTTAGCCTCCAACCCATAAGTCTCTCTCCCTTATTCTCTCTCCTTTCTTATCAAGGAGGAGAGAGAAATTAATAGAGAGCATCTGTCACCCGGTTTAATCGCCGGGCCAGTGTTAAACCTTGACACAGTGACAGCACTAGTGATTTGAGTGGGAAAATTTATTTGTCCCAATACTCTGAATTCAAGTTACATTTACTGAAAAAATAAAATCTTCCATTACTTCCATCAGCAATCCAAGCCTTCAGGTCTGAGAATTGTTCAACTAATTATACTAATTACACAAAGGCATCCACTAACCCCTAAAGCCAAGTTTGATCACACTTCTGCTGCTGAAATGCAACCACTGATCATTGTGGTCCAACCAGAAGTCATGGATGACTGTGGATGGGATACATACATCCAGACTGCACTTTCCTGAAGTGAAGGAAAGGCTTTTCAAACAACAAATAACACATCACAATGCCTTCTTGCCCCCAAAAGGCATTACAATCTGGACCATTTTAAGACAGGTGCAGACTGCAGCAATTCAGGCTGTCTGGAGGTGGAAACATTGAACAAAACATGCACTCCATGAAAATGGCCTCAAGGGTCCCTCAAGGTTTCACTGCTGTATCTACAATACACCCTGCAGGAATCCATGCAAACTAGAGAACAACTCTGTAGCTCCCACAAACAGTGCTCACAGCCTCAGATGACCCCCCTGGAATATCCAAGTGACCTGCACTCCAACTCTCTAAATATGGATACAATCCCATTTCATGTGTTTGTAACAGTGAGTTGTGGGCAAAGTGAAAGTAGAGAAATTGTGGTCTAATAAGAAACATGTCAAAAAGTGCCTCCTGGACAGCAGTAATATTGAACTTGCCTTCTAGCACAGTGATGATCCAACTGTGATGTAAGATGCTAAGGCAATGCTTATGGCTCACAAAGTAGAAGCAGACAAGCCTCTTCAATTGAAGCAGTCTCTAGAAGTGTGAAGGCTGACTGACTCCTGAAAGTTAGCAATGCATGGCTACAGGCCACCATCTCTCAGGTATATATTATCTATCAAAGCCTTTTTGTTCTGTTCCATGTTGTTGCTTTGGGTTTTGTTTGTTTGCTTTGTGGGCTTGGTTTTTTTTGGTTTTGTTTTTTGTGGTTTTGTTTGGTATTTTTTGAAGGGCATCAGGGTAAAACAAACTACACTATGCTATGAGTTTAATGACTTTTCTCTTACTACAACATGTCTTAAGAGCACCAGTAAATAAAATAAAAAAAGAAATCTCAATGTGAGCTTGTAAACCCTGAGGCTGATGGGCAAAAAAAATTTATTGTAAGACACCAGCAGAAAAGAGATTTTCTAATAATGTAACCCATAGAGATCTTGTGACAGCTATTTTAAAAAAAATTGGAGACCAAAAGAAATCATAAGCTTTGCAGCATGTGGACAAAAACATTTTATGATTTATGACATATGGAATATAGTAAGCCTCAAACTTTTGATGGAGACTTGACAAGACACCAGAGGGAAAGTGCCTAGATCCATCACACAGCAGGTCACTGAAGCAAAAGCATGAAGTGGGAGTCATCAAAACTACACTGATGCTGAAGGGAAACTGGAAGTATATTCAAAATGAAGATTAAGGAAAAAAAGGGTAATGAATACCCAAGGAAGTTGCTGGAAGTGGAGCTATTCCAAAATAATTGAGCTTTTAACTTACGTGCCACCCAGACCTTCCAGCAAATATAAACTAAAATGTTTATAGGTGAATTGTAATAGAATATAACTGTAGGCCAGCATCAGGCTCAAGTTTACGTTCAACTATAACAATACTGGAAACAAGAGGTTAAGTCAGTTTACTAATCTACATTTAAATTTTATAAACAAACCCTTCACTCTGGCAGTGAGCTTCACAGGTCCTTCGGTTTTTGTGAAGGGAACAGATTGAGACAGCAGGATGTGCAGACAGTCTGTAAGGATCTGCATCCTGGACACACGATGAGCGTGCTCAAAACCAAGGACTGATTACCACAAGGCTTCACAGGATCAGTGCAAAGACAGTTGCTAGGTTTCAAAGAAGGATTCGCCCTGCTATGGTGATCAGAATAGGGCATTCCTCCTGCAGAAAGCAGGCAGCAGACATTCATCCTATAGCTCAGGGTATTCTGTCTCCCAAGCTAATGCCATTTCAGCTTTTACTGCTATTAGTTCTTGCACCATATTTGTAGGTAAGAATCATGCTTGCTTGATACAGTTCATGTATAAAAACTACAAATGAGAAAGCGACCGCAAATGAGGAAGAGCAACAAAACCAAACAAACTCAGGTTAAACATTACTTCAGTACATTAAACAGTACTTTCATTAAAATATTCCTTATGCAATACAATAATAAATAGGCTGATACTACATTCACAAAAGTAAATATTTAGAAACCATCAGTTATTTTAATCAACTAAGAAGGTGCCTTGACTGTAAAACAGATATAGTAACAGGCCAGTCAGTCTTGACTCAACTGTGCCCAGGAAGATCATGGAACAGATCCTCCTGAAAGCTCTGCTAAAGCACACGGAAAAAGAGGAAGTCACTAGTGGCAATCAACATGGCTTCACCTAAGGTAAATCATGCCTGAGAAATTTGGTGACCTTTTACAATGTGGTTACAGAACCAGTGGACATGAGGAGAGCAAATGATGTAACCTACCTGTGCAAACCATTTGACACTGCCCTCCATGGCATCCTGGTCTCTAAATTGAAAAGATGTGGATTCAATGGATGGACCTCTTGGTAGACAAGAATTGGCTGGTTGCATTAAAGAGTAGCAGTCAACAGCTCAATGTCCAAATAGAGACCAGAAACAAGCAGAATTCATCAAGAGCTGGTACTGGGACCAGTGGTGCCTTTATCAGTAACATGGACAGGGGAACTGAATGCACCCCCATCAAGTTTGCTGACAGCACCAAGCTTTGCAGTGTGGTCAACATGCCTGATGGCAGGGAGGTCATCCAGAGGGATCTTGGCAGGTTTGGAGAGCCTGTGAGAAACACATAGTTCAATAAGGCCAGGTGCAAGGTCCCACACATGGGTGTTGGCAATCCCAAGCACAAATACAGATTGAGCAGAGAGCAGACTTACAGCAGCCCTGAGGAAGACTTGGGGGTACTAGTGGATGGGAAGCTCAACATAAGCCAACAATGTGTGCCTGCAGCCCAGAAAGCCAGCCATATCCTGGGCTGCATTCAAAAGAAGGTCCAGCAGGTAAGGGATGTGATTCTCCCCCTCTACTCCACTCTTGAGAGACCGGTCCTAGAGTTACTGTGTCCAGTTCTGGAGCCTCTAACACAAGGACATGGAGCTGCTGGAGTGACTTCAGAAGAGGGCCACGAAGACAGCCAGAAGGATGAAACATCTCTCCTAAGAAAATAAGGTTAGAGGGTCAGGGTTGTTCTACCTGGAGAAGTGAAGGAGACTTTATAGAAGCCTCCCAGCACCTGCAAAGGCCTGCAGGAAAGCTGGAGAGGGCCTTTTTACACAGGGTGTGTAGTGATAGGGTGAGGGGAAATGGCTTTAAACTTGAAGAGGGTAAATTTAAGTTGGATATTAGGAAGAAATTCTTCACTATGAGAGTGGTGAGAAACTGGTACAGGTCATCCATGGAAGCTGGGGATGCCCCATCCCTGGAAGTGTTCAGGGCCAGGTTGGACAGGACTTTGAGCAACCTGGTCCAGTGGGAGGTGTCCCTGCCCCTGGCAAGGGGCTTGAAGTAGATGATATTTAGGGGCCCTCTCAATCCAGACCAGTATATGATTCTATGCTTGTTTTTTTAAGTTACTATTTACATTTTTATTGCTAAGAGGAGAAAATGTGTGTATTACACATTTACAGATGGAGGATTACTTTCAATTAAGAAATATCTGTCTCTACCAAAAGGAAGTAACAGAAATAAGAATCTGATACTGAAGATAACTGCCAGCAAGACATGCTCATTTTTAAGAGAGGGGAAGAGAAGGAGAACACAGTCTAACAATTTTTGTTTTGAAATTTTCCATCCACATCTCTGCTGTTTTCCCACTTTTCTGCTGCTGCCACCACATATGATAAAATCATAGAATTTTCAGGGTTGGAAGGGACCTATAAGATCATCTAGTTCCAACCCCCCTGCCATGGGCAGGGACACTTTCCACAGAGCCCTGTCCAGCCTGCCCTTAAAAACTTCCAGGGATGGGGCTTCTACCAACTCTCTGGGCAACCAGTTCCTGTATTTCACCATCCTCATGGTGAACAGCTTCTTCCCAATGTCTGAGCTAAATCTACCCTCCTCTAGTTTGAATCCCTTCCCCCTAGTCCCATCATTACCTGAAGTCCATCGCCAGCTTTCTTGTAGACCCCCTTCAGATACTGGGAAGCTACAATAAGGTCTCCTCGGAGCCTTCTCCTCTCCAGACTGAATAACCCCCAACTCTCTGTCTATCTTCATAGGAGTGGTACTCCAGCGCTCTGATCATCCTCATAGCCCTTCTCTGGACATGCTCCAGCACGTCCATGTCTTTCTTGTAATAAGGGCTCCAGAACTGGATGCAGTACTCCAGGTGTGGTCTCACACAAGCAGAGTAGAGGGGGAGAATCACTTCCTTCTTGCCACACTTCTCTTGATGCAGCCAAGGATCTGGTTGGCTTTCTGGGCTGCAAGTGTCTGCTGGTGGCTCATGTTGAACTTCTCATACATCGGCACTGCAAAGTCCTTTTCCTCAGGGCTGCTCTGAAGCCAGTCACTGCCTATATCAGTCCTAATGTCACCTATATCCTTCGCTTATGTCACACAGTTTGTATAATTTTCACTTGTCTTAATTCAGCGTTCATTTTCAAATTAACTTGTACATTGTTTCTGTAAAGCTCCAACACTGCTCAACTTTTACTAGTAAAGCATGATTACCAGCAGTTGCCTCCATGGCTTTTCAAAGACAATTGAATTCAACCAACACAGGCCTCGGAACAGCACTCAGCTTCATTGGAAAATGAGTGAAAGCCATCAGGAAAAAACCTTAAAAAATTACTTTCTGCATAATACTACTTTACCATCAGGAAAAATTGCTTTTTCATACTTTCAAAAAGAACTTGATTAGATTCTCAATTGTATTTTTTTTAATGGAAAGCAGATAAAATCATACAAAGGAAGACAACAGCAATCACTGATATAAACCTGGGAAGAGATTTGAAAAAGACTAGAAAATGACTACTTCCAGAAGAGAGAGTGTCTGGATTTCCACAACTGTACTTAGAGTTTGGGAAAACAGAGCACAGGATGTCCAAAACACAAGCATCCTTCTGTAAAAAGTATTTAGGTCATTTTGACAACGTAAAACATTTACGTGATTGTGTAATTTAAGATAGCACACAAACAGCTCAAGTTAAGCCATGCAAAAGTGCAGGCCAATATAAATTGGAAACTCTACTGACCTTCCATCAGGAAATGTTATACTTGGCCTAAAAGGGCAAACTGACACTTCCATTTCCATACCTAGTTGCAAAGTAGTTTTCAGTTGTTCAAAAAGTGAGGAAAAAAAACAACCAAAAACCCCAAACAAACAAAAAAAACCCTAGACAAACCCCCCACAAAAACAAAAGAAACAAGCAAAACAAACAACAACAAAAGCCACTACACTTGTGCCAAATGAAAAATATAATTTAAACCACCAAGAAGTAAGAGAATGACTTAATCCTCAGCATTTACAAAACGTTTTTAGTGTTTTAATTTTTTTTTTTAAAAAAAGTGGCTCAGTTCTTTTGGGACAGTAAATATGACAAGATAGATGTCTTCTGCAACTTCCTCTGATCACCATAGCATCACAAGAGATTCCACAAAAATAAGTATAATGTAGTATTTCCTGACAAAGCAGCAAAGAAAAAGCCACTAAAACTATAGTGTTGGAAGAGTTTCAGGATGAAAGTCTATAAAACCACTAACATCACAAGTGAGTCGCCCTTGCATGGCTGAAGCCAACATTTTGTGAGGCATCTTTTTTGTAGCTCTCTAGGGCCAACAACAGTAAAACCCCACATGCAGACTGGAATCCCATGGAACTATTATAATAACAGCAAAAGTTCAACAAGCTGCAAGTTATTCTCCCTGCTAGTCAGGTTGTATGTAGTACATTAGTAGTGTTAACATGTATAGATTTGAACAATATAATGCAACATTAGCTCTCTTTTTTTTAAATTCATGCCTCACATTCACAAAATTAAGAACTTTCATACAACAAGACAGAGATCGTGAAGTTTGGAAAGGCAGGGGGAAGAAGGAAAACATGAAACTACACAATGAAGGAAGCAAAACTTCCAGGAGAATTAATCAACAATCTTTAAGGAAGGAAGACAAATTATACAGCTAAATGCACTCTAATTGGCAACTTATATTTATTAATGAAATAACCAGAACTGAGCATGCTGTAGTTTGGCCTTCAGAACACATTTAACAGTACATTAAGGTATTAGACTGAGAACCCGAACAAAAACCACATCTGGGAAAATGTAACATTTCTAACTTCCACTGTCAAGCCAAGGAACACCTTACAATTACCTTTGACAGGGGAAAAGGAAACAATACAAACCCACCATCATTTATTTTGCTTTTACAGGGCACTCTGGGGAGACACAAAAGCCTAAAGGGTGGTGAGTCTATCTTTAAGTGAGCTAAGTAACAAGCTGCTCTCACACAATAATGAAGTTACATACTCCGTTCCAGATCCCTGCATTCTCTTGCTATTTATTTTTGAGCATCAGCTTCTGATAACCTATATATACTATGATTATTAACATTTGTGATAAGCTGCTAGATGGTGTACTGGTGGAACTGTTGTTAATGCTTTGTTTTGTTAGCTTTGGTTATCTACTAAATAGTAGAGTTAGGCTTGCTGACAAACAAGAAGCCAGATCCACAAAACTAAGTCCACTGCTGACTAATTTTGTGACTCAGGGCTGTTTGCAAATTTATTTATTGATCCTATTCTGGTATTAAATCTCCGTTAAATGCAGGTCTCCTGCCTACCTTTTCCAATAAGAGAACAACTTCTGTCAATGATATGTCAACATATTTCAGAGAAGAAAAGCAAAACCATACCAAGTTATTGAAAAACCAGGTGCTTATATGAACTCTGAAATAGATGCAGATGTAGAGCGTGCCCTTTGCTAGCAGAAAAGCTGAACAGGAATCATACCTCTAATATCTGTTTTTTTATATTAGTACTAATGATTAAAGATCATTTCATGTCTTAGATTAAACTAAGATTAAATTCAGCAATATCCTAGACAATTAATTACATCATAACATTCTTACCTGCCTAAGGTTCTGCTGTCACAGAGAACTTAAATATCAAGATAGAGAGATTACATATGAATTACATTTCTTGCTGCCCAAGATACTAAGAGCAAGAGACTGGCTAGTAGTTGAAGTAGTTCTACACTTCACATTAAGAATTTCTGCATCTAGCCTTTGTTACAATGAAAACTAAACTGAAAACCAGGCCTTCAACTTTCAATACTGTCAGTATGCCAGGTGTCAAAAATCTGAAATACTTCAGAAGTCAAGCATCTTACATAGATAAGAATATTGATTGATTTTCTTTACAACTTCAACAGTTCAGACAAAATTTAAAGTATCTAGAAAGAATGTTCTGCTGCAACATGCCCGTCCATTCTCAACAAATCTCTATTGTTCTCTCTTAGCAGTGCAACTTGAGGGGAAACAGCTGGTTGCTATGATAGAGTTGCCTACTTTTAAGAATCGAAGTTACACTCCCTCACATCAGACCGATTACTTCTAAAATACTTTTAAAAAAAGAGTAACAGTAATGAACCTAGAGCATGCAAAGCTTGCTGGCCTCTGCTTATTCATGAAGAAAACTCATAGTTCTCAATTCTTGCAAGAGAGTGCTCATGAGATGTGAGTGCCAGGTTCAGCTGCCAGCTGATTCTTCCAACCTGTGACATTCATTAATTGGATAAACAAGTGTCCTCATGTGCTCCAAAGAAGGGATGAAACAAAACAATGCTCACCTTTCCAGTGACAGTGTGCTTTCGCTTGTTTTTGTTTCATCTGTTGGTTATACACACAATAAAAGTAAAAACCAAGATATCCACCACCTCCAAAGAGGCACCAAAACATATCACCATCCTAACCTCAAGATGCCTGCTTCACTTGCTGCTTGTCAGTTTGTGGCAACAAATCCTCAGTTTGAATACAACATAACAGATGAGCATCCTTCCTTCTGAATTTGCCCCAAGGAGCTCAGAAATACTGCTCCATTAAAAGCACATCTCAGAACACCTTATTGGTTTCGTTTGCTGGAACACTCTATACCTTTCTGATCCCCTCCAGTGTCTCATGAACTAGAGCTGAAATTAGCTATTCACTATATGTGAAGGAGTCTCACATAGAGCAGCACCCTGCTGCTAAAGACTTCTACTTTACATGGCAATTCCACAACTACAGCATCTGTTACCTTACTAATATGTATATTTAATGCAGCAGCATAATGTGCAGAATTATATTGCCTGTTTGTTCAAATATTATGAACGCTTAAGCAGCATTATCCCCTTTGAGGAACATAGCACTTTTTATTAGGCTTGTCCCTGGTGTTCTTTGTTACAGAGTCCCAGATGAGCAGCTCAAACTATTCTAGACCAGAAAAAACCAGCCTGAGACCCAGGGCAAGATAATCAAACATGACAAGCTCCTGGCCTGGAACTACTAATATGACTTCTTTACTTTCTGGGTCTTGCTCCTATCAAACCTATCTTGGTTTGGTAAAATGGAAAGTGAACCATTTTTCTACAGGTAGTGGGAAACCTAGTCCAGGCTACTCTTGCCACTGAAATGTGAATGCTTGTATTAATACTGTAGCCTTTGCAACAGATTTTATTCTTTCTACAAGAGGACGCCCAAAGTAGTAATATTAAATTCCATAATATATACTGTTAATTGTTTTGGTCACAATAGCAGATTAGCCCAGAGTAAAGAAATAAAAGTTTTTAATGAGAGAAACAAGATAAAAGTGTTGTACATGTAAGATACTTTATGTCCTTCAGGAAAAGTTTCAATATGCTCCTCTGCTGAATGTGATCTTAAGACAATGTCACCAATCCTCACTACACCTAACTCACATGAAACTGACTATGAACATGGCTATTCAGGGACACAAAATTATTTGCCAGCTAGTCTAGAAGGCAGTGAGCACTAGCTCACTGTGTATGGTTCCCAGCTCAGATTTGGACTTGAATAACATACTTCCGAAGAAGTACAAGTAAATGTAATGAATATACTTTGCATTATTGAAGTGATGATCCTCAGAAAAACAATACTTTAAGCCAGCTTTGAAGCAAGTGATACTTTTCTCTGCTGAAGGGTGAATGTAACATAATGCAAGGAGTCCAATAGTCCAATAGACTAAAACATGCTTTATCTCAACTAAATGCTCTAAAATACTTTTCTGATAACTTTGATGCTAGTAAGGTTTGGAGGCTATGACAACACCTAAGTAACCCTACAGGCTGCTTTAGACTGCTAGAAAAAAAAAAATCTCAACTGGTCTGTTCTTCTTGTTCCAAGCTCCAAAAAGACCTACAAATGAGAAAGAAGTGGCAGAGACAGCTTTTGTTGACCAAGCAGAGCCATGACCTAGTCCCTTGTCTGCTGTGAGCATGCGGATAGTCAAATAGCCCACTGTTTTGATATGAAAGGGATGGATGCTCAAAGGCTTTCCTTCCTGTACACAGCAGGAAAGCCTCATTCCCAAGGACCAAAGACTCCAGTGGACTGGATCTCGGCCTTGATGTACAATGTACACTGCCCTGTAAAGCAGAGCATGACCACATTTTCTGACAGCTTGGAGAAATCAGTAGGCTGAACTTGCTGCCTGCTATGCACTGCTGATAAGACTATGGACTGCTAAGAAGGGAGGCAGTAGCAGCAAGAAACTGTAAAAGACCAACATCATGCCCACCCCCCTTACACACATACACAGGAGATATGCAGAGTTTCGATGCAAGCAGCAATACGAAAACTGTCAGTCAGTCTTCTCAGTTTTGTATCGGCTTAAGACAACATATAAAGCAGCAACAAACATTTTTTTCTATTTGCTATGGGAATATACAAAGTTTCATAAATTTTCAATACAAAGTATTACATCTTTTTAAAGTCAATCAAACAAAATAACAATACTTCTCAAGGTAAGGCTCTGGCAACCCTACCAGTGAGAAAAGATTGCCACAACTTTAGAAACTTCTGAGGCATATAGAGGACGAGTGAAGTAATTTCGCCAGATTTAGAGCAAACAAACAAAATATATTTCCTTCAGCACAGGCATTCTTAACAAAGCAGTCTACATGAAAAGAAATGACCTGACTACCAAAATCATTAAGCAGAACCAAGACTCTTCTGGAAAAGGCTAATAAAGTTTTTATTTTTATTAATCTACATAAACCTCATGTAATTGAAACTGGAGCTATTGAATTCTGATTTTGCAAACATATTAGGCTTTTAAAGTATTCCTGGCAGAGATAAAACGGATAAGAAAAAACCCCTCATTTTCTTTTTTTAAGAGTAAGTATGTCACAGTCCATGCATTTTGTTTTGAAAAGTGGTATTTGCTTTTTGCATGAAAGAGCAATGCAAATTCCCAAACTTCTAGACCATGAAAAACAAGACAGATAAAACCCTCACCTTTTAAAGCAGGATAATACTTCATTTCTGGAAAAAGTTAAACAAACAAAAAAATAGTCCTCCAGGATACTAAAAGAAGTAACCTTTGTATTTTCTCTTCAGTCTGTCTTCTGAATAAAGGAACACTGGAAAAGCAACAGGCATTATTTTTGTTTCAGGTGAGTTTTGGGGATTTTGTTTTTAATTTAGCTGCCCCTGCAATCTTACTGTTTACCATATTTGGACAGGCATCTTTTAAATGAACTAATTTTTATAGTGAAACAAAGTGTTTCTGAAGACATTTTTAGGATCTATTTCTGTAATGAAACAGTGGTTTAGTAAGAGAAGAAATAATTACTTTAAAGACATTCTACAGCCTGACTAGCCCAAAATAAGCACTACTCAATACAGCAATACTAATTAAAAAGAACTACTAAGCAAAACCACAAAGCTGACTATCTTAATCATGGTAAGCAACTACTCAACAGATTTAAAATATAAAAAGAAGAGTAGAGTACTCAGCATTCATTTCCTGCAAAAAAACTATCTTCATTCTTGCCTTAACAGCTCTTCAGGTATACAACAGCCATCCAAATCTACCAAGTTTGAATCTTTTAAATAGAGGATGGTATGGAGAAAAGGCTAGGAAAATAACAAGAAAAATTAAGCCTTCATGAAACCAGAAATTCTTTGAAACACAGTATTGAGCAGTTGTTGAAAATATGCATAACTGGGTTTGGAATACTTATCCTGATTTAGATCAGAACATCTGTTTCTGTGCAAGCAAATACAGTCTGACAGAAACTTGGACGATCTATCAGATAGAATCAACTGCAAGTTTAATAAGCATTATTTGTTTTCTACATAATAGTCTATTTGCTCTTTCAAGCCACTGTAGTGACAACACTTTGAAAGTCTTCCATTGGGTACTATAACTAAGGTACCTAGCCAACGTACAGTACATTCCAGTTGGATGCTTCCCAAACTATGTTGCTCAACTTTCTAAATATTACAGCCATCTGGCTACTAGGCTTTGTTTAGCAAAACAGTAGCTGTGCACAGATTTCTATAGCAGCTGTAATAAAAAAATTGCCATTTAATGAAGTTACAGTTCCCATTTAAAAAAAATGGAAAAACACTTAAGACTATTTTATCAAACCAGTTACCACTATTCCTAGAAAAATTAAATATATGTAGCTTTGTATGTCGCTTTCTTTCCCATTTTTGCACTTCAATATTCAACTTGTTTTACATTTACAGTAACACAGGAAAGTAGTACCAAGTACTAAAGAATGATTCATCAGTAAAATAAATAGTCTTGCTTGCCTTATCTGTAATATCCTTCTGGATAAGCACTGGTGCTACAGAAGTACAACATGGAAATGCTTCAATACAAGTACCTCAGGTTATTCTTAAGGTGCACATAGCTAATCATGCAACCTTCTCAGAGACTCCAAAACTGAACTGTTCAGAGGCTGAGAGCTCTGATAAATTTCAGGTACTCTTCTGTGTGTCTGGGCCACACTAAACACTAAATATTTCAATTATGACCAATGTGAAACAATGCACAATGAAAGCTGGGGAAGTCTTGGGAATATTTAAATTGGAAAAGAGCCTGTGGGTTTTTTTCCTCCTCCTAACTACAGTACATTGCATTAAATAGGCCTGGAAACCACAAGCCCTGTGTGACACAATTGTCACAGCAGAACAAAACACTCAAGTCCGAACAGGTGAAGAAGCTTTTTCAGTGAGCTTCATGTGTGGATATCTTATAGCGTATGACATGTAGAAGAATTCCCAGCTGTATAAAAAGGCTGTGGTCTTAGAAAGGAGATAAAACTTGCCTACCTAAAAAGCCAGTGACAGCATAATTACAGTAGAGGTTTTTTTTTTTTAAGTTCTCCTGTGCTTAAAACCTTGCTTAAAGCTCCATCCAGTTACTTAGTTACTGCAGCACTCCGAGAAAAAAAAAGCATCTAGCAGTTGCTTCAAATATGCACAATGAGAATTTAAATAGTTGCAGTAATTTGAAGCAAAAGCACATGCATTTATGTCCAAGGAAATACAGTCTGGCAGCACTTTGGATCAACTATGAGAGTCAACTGCAATCTTAATAAGATATGGGATAATTAACAAGCATTGTTTGTACTTACGTTAGTATGTTGAGCTATGTGCTGTTGGCCCAAGTTCTCCACCAGTAACAGTGGAGCTCCAGTTCTGCAGGAGTTTAGTACATGCATAGGCATTCTTTGTGACAGTTACAACTCATTCCTATATCTGAAGAGTGCAGACTGGTAAAGTGTTTTATAGTCCAGAACAGATCTGCAGGATGATTTTGCAGACACTATAGGAGAAAAGAAGGGTCTCTTTGTTCACACCCAGAGAGCAAAAACTGTCCTACAGTTTGTTCACACATTGAAGTTTTAGAAAGAATTCAGGGTTTTTTTAATGCAATAATTAGGTTTTTAGTTTTGCTTCTCTTCTCTTTGAAGTTCTATAACCCCAGTCGCTGTAAGTATTGTGATATGTTCAGGTCCACTATGAGAGACAAAGGTACAGCAACTGTCCAAGCTTTAGACTGAGCTGACTTAAGTGCTTTGTTATACAAAGATTTCACGCCATAAGAGCACTTTGTTTTTGTAGGGATCAAAACAAAAAGAAAATTATTAAAATGCAAAATGTATATACATTTTATCTATAAGCTATTAAAGAACTCAACATCACACAAATCTGTGAGAACATAATGCAATATATATAGAATCAAGGAGTTTATCAAGGTAAAATGGCTTCATTAATGGATCCTGAAGCATCAGAAAAGTAACCATTAGGGATTATGTATGAATCATCTACTAAGCCAAAAAGAAAACAAAGATTTTTTCCTAAGATAAGATGAACACTAAACTAAAAGATTCAAGTGACAAAATGTTAGTGAACTGTAATCATATAATAATGAAATGTTATTATACTTCTCAGCTGCTGAGTATTTGAAAATGACCAGT
Source organism: Heliangelus exortis (assembly GCF_036169615.1). Taxonomy (NCBI): domain Eukaryota; kingdom Metazoa; phylum Chordata; class Aves; order Apodiformes; family Trochilidae; genus Heliangelus; species Heliangelus exortis. The sequence goes on along the minus strand of NC_092454.1, from coordinate 20,643,423 downwards.
GCCTGCCACCTTCCATCTAGCTGGGAAACTTCATGGCAAGATTGTGCTTTAGATTAACAAAGCCAATACAGGTTATACAGCAGAGCACGATATTAAAGGACATATTTCAACTTCTAAAACTAGAACAGATTCCAGAACTAGATATTCCTGTTTTGAATGCAAATTAACAAGTGAGCAAAGACAAAGTATATAAGAAAAAGACAGACAAGATACAAGAGCTGCACATCAGATTACTAGTCTTATCTCCTAGAGAGTAAATTCACTACTTCTGTTTGTTTCATAAGTGTGTCATTTCTTCAAGAGATTAAATTCAGATGCTGTGAGCACAGCTGGAAGAGCAGAAGGTTGTTCAAGTACCAAGTTAAATTTAGTATAACTTCTTTCTAAGGAGAGGTATAAAAAATGCATTACTTCGTATAAAGACAGCAATATAAAAAATGAGCATATCTTCCACCATGATTTTTTGTGTGTTTCTTTTTCTGGTAAATCAGATGACAGGGAGCTGTCACTGATGAACTAAGTGTTTTTCACATTTGTACAGCTTATACCTACACATAGTTTCAGTCTCAATTATATCTTTAGGAGCACAAAAAAATTTTTTACTTAGTTTTTAAATTTGACTTCCAAGGTACATACTGCAATAAAAACACTTAAAGGTTTCAAGAGGTAGTGGTATTATTTCTCCTGCTTCCCTCTCCCTTCCTTTCAGTTTTTGACAACAAAAAAATCCTTTTATAATCCCCCCCTCAGCTCTGGAGCCACACCTAGCTGATTTTCCAGTGCTAAGTCATACCAGCTGGGACAGCTATGGATGAAAGCATTATCCACTTTCTCTGGGCTTCAGGAGGTGAAACCTACAATGCAATTTGCACAGGTTGTCTAGATTCCATCTTGATCTCTCCAGTGATCCTTCAATAAATTCAAATGTAGCATGCACGAGCCAAAGTTTAATTTAATGTTGTTGAATTAACAATTACTTGTTTTGATATTCTCCCTGAAAAGCAGCCTGTTGTATTAGAATAAAGCAGCTTGTCTATATCGTTTCTTTTTTGACAAGTTTGGGCTGGTTAGAAATGTCATTTATACCTCAAAGAATCAAATTAACATTGAGGACATGAATTTTAAAAATGGCTATTTGCTTCTGCTCTCTGAATTGTTAATTATTTTTTTCTTTAAAGAAAATAGAAAAAAGGAAATAGCCAGAACGCAAAAGGAGAAAAACCCTTTTCCTCAAGCAAACTAGGCACTGATTTTATGTCTATGTCTGCACAAGCAAACTATATCTTAATTAAACCTCACAAATTAAGCAAGTAGTTGTAATTGTGTCAAAAATGTAACTTAATTACTGAAGACATGATTTTTGGCATATTATATACAACCTTCTTTCTCTATTCCAGGTAGACAAGCTCCAATGAAATCCATACTAACAATAACAGCTTCCAAGCATGCTTTGCACCTGACTTGAAATTCACACAATACTGCTCAACTTGCTAGTCCTGATTTTAATAAACTGCATCTCTACTCATAACACAAATACAATTATTCATAAGTGTTCAGGTTTTAAAAGAAATAAACAAAGCCTATGTGCTTTCAAACTAGATGACCACAAGTATTCTGGACTAGGTTCCCTAACACTAGGCCTTCCACTCCCCATCTCTGAAAGCACCTGTGACTTTCATCAGCCCTTCACAACTAGCACCTGCTAAACTAAAGAACTGCATTTGTGTGAAAACCTTACAAGCTGAGAAAACATTACGAAAAACACAAATATTCTTCAAAAATAATCAAGCCAAAATCAAATTATTCTAAACAGATACAGTTAAAGCAAAAGCTCATATCTGGTCATTTGCTTTTTTCAGATCTCTGAAATTTCTTTGGCTGTATTGCATTCATCCCCCCCCCCCCCCAGTAGATGGAAGCAGGAAGACCAACTGCAGATAATGTTTGTTTCCTGCCACAGAAGAAACATGGAGGTCTTTCTGGCTAAAAAGGCTTTAATTCTAGGCAGTCATGGCCAAATAATATCACCACCAGCTCACCTCCAGCAGCCTCCACAGACAGTGTCTGGCAAAGACAGTATCAACTAAGTTGACCCAGAGAGGTGGGGCAGCAGGAGGAGACCAAGGCAGCACACACAGAAGATGTTAATATTGGCAACCTCCCTGGGAAACATCCCTGCTTGACAAAAAGAATCACCCAGAATTTACAGGGGAATGGTTTTAAATGCTCCATTCAATTAAATGCATTTATGGGGAGCAAGCAACGTTGACTATAAAAACTTAAAGCCTTTGTCCAAAAGAAGAATCTCCTCTCTCTCACAAAACCACTTCAGACGCAGCATCCTGACAGCTCAGATATTTGTTATCAAATGTAAAAATTCACTCCCAGCTGGGGCAGGACACACAAATGCAACTCAGTATCTTAGACACTGCTCACCTGAAAATCAACTACATAGTATACACTATGTGACAGAGTAATCTGTAGGAGCAAAAGCAGTTCATAGTAAATAATCATAAATTGAACACAAAAATGGCTCTTGTTTAGAATGTAGGAAAAAATTTCCAGGCAACAAGTCCTTAGACAGGCAAGTGAAGTAAAAATTTTCTTTATGATATGAAAAGTATCTCGTTGCTTGATACCAAAACAGGGAAAGGAGAAGTGGACCAAGCAAAAAAACCCCTGCATAAGTCTGTGTATAAAATTGCTACTTTGTTACCTTCCTGCAACTGTTACATCATGTTATTTGTTGAAATATCAATGCACAGAAAACAAAATATTAGCACAGTTACCCACAGAGTAATTTCCAAACACAGACGTATTCTTTTAGAATGAACTTCTACATTGTCAATTTTGCAGCTATTAAGGTTTTAACAACTTCTTACTAAGACCACCATGTAATTCCAGCCAGGCAGCACCAATTATGTCAAGACTTGTGAGTCCTTTTCCCTATTGTATTTAATTTCAGTCAGCTTTAAAACACATCAGTTACAAGGGTCTGTGAAGCAACTGTCATTTCAAAGTCTACACATAGAAACAGCCTCTAAACAAAAAGTTTCCACAATTTCTTTAAGTTGGACAAACCAAAGCCTGTACTCTTAAATTTTGCTGTAAAAAATTTTAAAAAAATTTTTAAAAAATTTAAAATTTTTTAAAAAGATTTAGAAATTAAAGAAAAATTTTTAAAAAATGGGGAAATGCAAATGACTGTATCTCAATGTACTACTACAGTACCTCTATGACATAAGAGCCACACTGAGATACAATAATTAGTCAGCTATCAGAAAAGGGCTTTGTAATACCTTTCAAGACTAGAACAAGACTAGAACACCATGTTTCATGAAAAAGAATTATCCATACTTGAGCCATCAGAAGCAGTTAACAACAAAGAAGACAAAACCTCTTTAGCCAGATTCTATCTGAGCTGGATACAGATTTTCCAGACTTTGGGCCTCCTACTAACAAAGGCCAGCCACATCCAAGCCACACAAATCTGTGTCTTGCTTTTGGTATGCAGACAAAAGATACACTCAGCACAATAAGCTGTGCCATTTACATCCTACTGATAACAAAAAGAAGTTTATATTTCACAGAATAAAGCAGAAGAGTGGAATACAGTTGAATCAAAAATCAAATAAAGATAAACGTTCAAATCAAGGTTGCAAACCAAAAAGAGACAGGAGTTCAAAGTTATCAAAAACCTTCTACGGGGAATGAAAAGGCATTTTAACACAAGTTTAAGGCCCCATGTGCTTGTTTCAGTACCCCATGGATACAGTTTTTTTATTTTACTGGAAGCATTAAGAGAAAAATTTAAGTAACTTTTATTGGTTAAGCCAGCTTCTAGTATCACTAGAAGTAACCCATCTACACAACATTGCAAAGAGCTCTGAGCCACACACTGCATTTGGTGTGGGGTTCCCAGAGACACTGACATTCAGTGCCTCTATGCTGCTCCTCAGGTGAGAATCAGGAACTCCTGACAAAGAGCACCAACTACACCATCACTGTGGCTCTCATCCTGGTGCAGTGACAACATAGGATGCTGGGCAAACAGATTTTAACAAAAACTAGGGAAGACAAGTTGGAAAAACAAATGATATGCAGCAAATGGGTCAGGACAGACAGGTAGTTTGTCACCTTTGCTGTGTCCAAATCCCATCAAGACAAGAGCCAAGCAAGAGAGATTTTCATTCTCCTGATTCACCAAACCAGAGGGAAGATAGCAAAACAATCCAAAAACCACAGGAAAAAAAAAAAAAAAAAAAAAACCTCTGTTTTTTTTAAAGCTAGGGAAGCCTTTACATCAGCTGAGAACAAAGCAAGTTTTGTGCCATGACACACTAGGAAAAAGAAAAGAAAAAAAAAAGAAACAAAAGAAAGGAGAAAAGAAAAAGAAAAAAAAAAAAGAGAAGGGGAAAAAAAAAAAAAAGAAGAAAAAAAAAGGCATGAGGGGGGTAAAAGGAGGGGGAAGGAAAGAAAGACACTTGGTTCACTTTCATATACACCGTCTGAAAAGAGTTCCACTCAGAATCACTAGAAATGCCTTTTGCTGCATTATTATTTTTGGCTTAAATTATTTTTGGCCACACATAACACTCAAAAAACTAGTTCTGTTGAATATTATTTTCTTACGTAACCAAATAGCTGTCTAATTTATTATTCTTAATTTATCTACCAGCTGTAAGAGTATTCAGGTCTCAGTTCTCTGGCTACAGAAGTTCACCAAATGGGAAGTTCCCAAAGACAGACATAGTGAAGGGAGAAGAGAGGAAAAAAAAGGGGTGTCTTAATTACAACCCTTGATAAAGTAGTTTCTGCAGAAGCTGTATGTGAAGTTTCTTTTTAGTTAGTGCCTCTAGAAAAGTAAGGCAAGGACACGTTGTTTTTCAAATTTTTTTAAAGTCAAGACAAATATGCTAATTTAGACAAAGTACCTCTTTGTCATAATAACAATAAAACAAACAAAAAAATGACACAGCACTTAATACCCTGCCTGATAATACCTGAGTAAGATGATCAGCCAGGGAAAGCAGCTAGTACACACATGGTGTTTATGAGGAGTTTGAGCTCCTTGACTGTAACTCTCTGCCCATCAACAGACAAACATACCACCTGTAATTGCAAAGGGGCTGCTACTACATTGTTTTAGCTATTTTAGATCCATGTTGGTGTTTTGTCACCAAAAACTTCAACTGACATTGTACTGAATTACTACTACTGCATCAGTACAGGTGGTAAGACCTGTACAAAACTGAACCATCACCTGATAAAACACAAATGGAAAAAACCCATGCTGTGTGTGTACCAGTACTGCAGTACTGCTCTATATCTTTTTTAAATTACAGTGAACACTTATGCTACACAGTATTTCTTAGTGGATACATAACTGGGTAGGTTTCCCTTCAGTTTACAGGGGAAGAGCCTCCCTCTCTAAACTGCATCTAGGTTTCTTTCATTATGAGTCATGATCACCAGGGACTTTGAGGTTCAAGAGCGAGGAGCACTGCACCTTGAAAAAACAAGCTCTGAAAAAGAGAAGTGAAACAACAAATACAAGGAAAACTATCCACGATTAAACACCAGTGAAAACCAACATCACAACCAAGACTCCTTCTTCTACACTAATTCATAGATTTAGTAACAAAGCATTTATTTTCCTTATATAGACATTTTAGTAAAATCCACAACTTTGAAGTTTAATCTATCTCTGCACATCAAATTAAACCTCTAGCAGTCAATTTCAGAAGCAAGTATTATGTTAACTTTTATGTGGTGTCTAGTTGCAAAAATACAGAACTTCTCTCATGGCTCAAACCCAATATAATTATAATTCAATAATATAATTTCTATTCAATACACAGCAATACTTAGGAAGCTTGAAAGATCCAGACTCCTGTTTTGTATGGTCTGTGTTGCATTCATCTAGACAGAGTAATTTTCTATAGCTCAAGAGGAAATCCCAGATAGTGTTGGCTGGAACTAGAGGTGTAAAACTTGTCTGATTCATGGAGGCAACCCAGAAGCTTCCTGGTAGTCACACTACGGTATGACTACTGTCTGGATGTCTCAGACAGAACTTACGGCATCACTGTAGTATGCACTGTGCAGCAGGAGAAATGAAATTTTATAATCTCCAATAGACACGACAGGAACAGGACAGTGGAAAAAGCAACACAGAGTGACTCTTCCAGAATCATGCAGCACCTCAGCATTACAGAATAAATTCTGACTCTTAAAACCCTGAACACTGACTGAGTGATGTCTCAAATAAATTTAAAAATGTGTTTTCCATACTAGTACATCTGGGATTTTTTGGTTCTGCTTAAGACTTGGACCCAGTACTATCTGAAAATTAAGTTTTTGAACTAGTCCTGCCTTGAACAAACAAGTTTTTCTTTTTTAATAGTTTCAAATTTTTTTATCTCCAGTCTGCTGACTGCTATCTCATTTGTCTTCAGTAGCAACAGCAGGTAGCTACACTGATGCCACCTGCAATATCATGCACTATTGGAAGTGGAAGAAAAGAGAGAAGGGCTTCCCTTGAGGTTTTTTTCTATTCCCCCTCCTTCATGAAACTGTTAATAACTCCATTCCACCATGTTTTTGTATTTCAACTCAAAATGGAGTCCTGCAACATGTATCTCTAATTGACAGCAGGATTAGACTGTTTCACACAAGACTGAGAGACAACTGCCTACTGAACACTGCCACAAAAGAGCTGCGAATTTACTAGTGAAGATAAGAAGCAACAAGACTGGCTATAGGAGGAAAAGCAGTCCTTAAAAAAATGAATTAAAAAAGCAAGGGAGCATCTTAGCATTTATCCAGGTAGCCCAGAAGAATCTACAATCAACAGATCTCATAAAATCCTCTAAAAACCAGCAACTTACTATATTTACCTATATTGCCAGTAGGACCAATACTGAAACATGTTTTCTGTCACTCTTTTGCAGCCTGAATACTTTCCAGATACAATAATTTTTGCATTTGTTTCATAATAATGCAGGACCATAGATCCACACTGAATCTGATGATGGAGCTGGAGAACATCACCCAGATAGCAATCAAATTCAAAACCAGGTTAATTTCATTACTTTTTAGCTGAAAGCTTAACCCCTAAAAATCCTCAAGATACTTTTCTATGGCATTTTTCCTCTTAAACTGGAAAGAAAAAAAAAAAAAAAAAAAGAGAGAGCAGGTGCTGCGATGGCACCGTGGTGCTGCCGGGACAGGCCGCGGAAGGGCCTCCGATGGTGGAATACACATACCGCCTTCCAAAATCCTCCAGCCCTGAAACCCATTTTTCAAGCAGTTTTCATGGTCTCATCTGCAGCACTAAAAACGAAATAAAAGAGCAGCACTTGCGGCGAGGGAGGCGGAGCCACACGCTTGATTTTTTTGAGTTGAACGGCAGCTTAGCCTTTAACCGTAAGCCCTGACGTGACAGTGCGGGACAAAGAAGGGCACGGACAACGGCAGGAAGGTCGCAGGAGTCAGGCGGGGCAGGGGTGCGGGGGGCAGCGGAGATATCGGGAGGCAGCGGGCGCTGTCCGCGGCGGGGCGGTGGAGGCCCGGCTACTCCCCACTCTCCCCCCCGCTGCCCCTAGGCTGAACCGCCCGCCCTGACGTCAGCTGGCGGCGGCGGCTGCATTCCTCAACAGTGCAGACAAACCCACTGGTGGGAAGCTTAGAAAGCCCTCAGCTGTAGTGAAGAAAGCAGGGGCTTGGCCGGGAGCCAGACTACTGAGCTCAGCATTTTGTCATCCACTTCCTTTTTACTTAACAGCTTGCATAATGCCTCGGCCCCTTCTACCTTTAACCCCTTCACCACCCGCGAAAGTTGACTCGCGTCTGGCAGCCAGACTGTAAGGAAGAACATCCCAGTGGGGTGACTGCCGGACAAGGGCTATGGACGGGAGGGTCTGCAGAGACGGGCTGCTTCATCAACTCGCCCATTCAGGCAACTGCCCAGTCTTCTGGCACTAATTCCAGCTGCTCTGCCCAGCCAGTCGGGGGACAAACACGGAGAGGCTGCCGTAACAAAGGAGCTGCTGTCACATTAACTCCTCAAGACTGTGTGTGGCAAAAAGAACTCCCCCCAAGAACCACAGAGCAGATGCAAGTTGGGCAGTTACATTCACAGACAGATCACCGTAATTTCCTCTGGTTCTGCCCAAGTCCATGTGTTGACAACCAAAGACAAAGGCCGTATTTACAGAAGCTTCGATTCTGACCACATTTTTATATATGATACTTGTACATGAATCCTGGAAGTTCCACTGGTCATGAAGATGGATCCACACAGAGAACCCAATAGACTGCCACTGGCATTGCAGTGGGGTTGGGTTCAGAGATCAGGGTGAAAATAGAAGATGCAACTCTTGTCACACTGAGCTGTCCATCCAAGTCAACCAGAGGTGGGAAGGAGGCTAGACAAATGATTACAATAATGTCTGCAAGTCTGAAGAAAACAAGGGAAGTTTTCTGAAGCTTCCATGTAGCCTTCACTTCCACATTTCACTTTATGTAGCCCTTCTACTTGTGACACTATGTAGTTCCTATTATAGAGCTGTGAAGAAAATTCTGTGTAGTAAATTGCTTCCCACCACCCCGGCAATGCCATTTTGAGACTCTCTGAAAACCACCAGTCATTTTTAGATTTCTCTGTCCAGACTGTGGTGCCATTACAGCCACTGGACTATTTATGCTCAAACTCTCCCCCATCAAATGTACATCAGTTAGTTGTTTTGCAGCTAACACCAAGAATAACAAGCAAAGACTGCTTCATCATCCCCAAACCTCTTCTTTAAAATACATTTTTAAGAGTTTAACTTAACTCAAATTAGTTTAGCACTGAAGTGTAAGTGTCACAAACAGCATGCAACAAATTCCCAGATACTCACAGCTACCCATTTTTTTAACGTTCTTTCAACAGAGTTCTATTCTATACCACCCAATTTAGCTCTGGTTTCCTGAGCCCATGCCATAAAAAAATACTTCACAAGCACATATAGGTTTTGTCCTTTTACATGAACATCTAAGAAGCATACACTCCCTCAGCCAGCAAGGGGCATTAATTTTAAAACAGTGATTGACCTAAGACTTAATAACATTCTATTTTAATAAAATTTTTTATTTTGACTGTCAGCATCACCTCAGTACCATACCATTACAGACATTACAAGAAATTTGAGAAATGTCACTGTAAAATCACAAATCATTTTTGGCTCAGCCAGCAAGTAGATTCTTGGCAATGTGCAACACTGTCACAAAAATATTATTCACAAAGTGCAGGAAAGCATTTTACAGATGCTTAGTTTTAATCAGCTGTTTCCATATTTCCACTACCATTTACAACACAAGTAATCACATTCCTATATCCAGGTCATGACTGAAGTCCTTTGGAAAAAAAAAAAAATCTACAATCTTCCTGAAGAGCAGCAAGCAAGGTTTTTGGGAAGGACTCAAGTTTACCTTTTTTTAAAATTATAAACCATACTTCTTAAAATGGATGTTCATGTTTTTAATCAGAAAATCAAGTTCTGATTTTTAAAAAGCAAACAAAACAGAAAGGTAACTAAGCATTCCCCAGAACATAACATTGTTCAAGGACTGTTAAAGCAAAGCAAAAGATTTGACTTCTTAACCATATTCTTTCCACAAATTTTCATTTGAAAAAGAGCATAATATTGAACTCTGCTCCTAAACTGAATAAGCAGGTAGAAAAGCAAGGATGTCTCTTCCCTCACACTTTCTCCATGCCATCTATGCAGTCTAAAGTTTGGTCTCTCCAGCCTCCTGTTACCAACACCATTACACACTGCAGAAGCTGCAACTGCAAGGACTTGCCAGCACTTAAGCTTTATAATGTTCTAAGACTGCAAGATATGTGGCATATGCAGTTTTATTATTTGATGTCCTTTATGGTATCACTTAACAAATACCTAATGTTTCTACAAGTCCTTTCACATCAAGTGTTATAAATCTTGAACATATTGCATTGTGGTCATAGCTGGACAAGTTGAAAAGTTAACTACAAGGAAAAGCATTTTCTCTGAATGCATAACGGACACCAGTATCTAAATTAATGGAAAGAATCAGTTCAGTGCCTTCCACACTTACTTCAGTAGAAGTTCCATGTAGCTACTATAACCACCATGACATATATATTTTAAAGGCAAGATTTTATCAGCATATATAGTAACAAAAAATATCCAGCACACTAGAGATGACTTCATACTTGCTGTGGAGGCCGTAACTTTTGGTTTACTTGACATTTACAAATTTGGTCTCTGCTTTAAAAAAGGGAGCTCTGTATTTCTTTTACATTTAAAACATAATTGAGCTGGAAAAGATTTGTTGCTACACCTGATCCACTCTATCACTGCAGTGTACAATTCACAGGCTTATAAAGACATTAATCTTCCTGAAATACTACTAATAATGCCAGTTCCATAAACTGACTAAAATATTCCATTGGGTAAATGACAGCAGCATTAATGTGTTTTCAGTTGTTGAGATTCCACCTTCTTAGTTTTACATATCCAGTGCAAACTATTAAAAAACAGCTTCCTATGCAACTGACCCCTTTCTTCTGTTCCAGAAATGGTCTAAATCACCTTTGTTGTTAGAACACAAGTTCATCAAAAATTTATATCTAAATGTTAAGAAACATTTGGTACATTTCCTTTTTAGACTACATTGTGCTACAGAATTGAAATTGACAATTACTTATAGATGTAGAAGTGGAAAGATACTTGTCCTGATTTGGGCCAGGACAGAACTTATTTTCTCTGTTCTCATTTTTCTTTGAGACAAGTCTCTTCTAAATAGCTGTACTTGGTGAAATTAACAGCAAATTTATCAGTCTGCTTCTAGGACTGATGACGTATGATGTTTATAGTTACAGTGGAAGGATGGTACGCAGAACCAAGGCCACTGCTCAGTTCTGAGGAACATCTTATGCTCCAGAAAGAGAAAGGGAGTAAAGGGGTCATACCTGCAATCCTCCTTTAGGGAGGAGCGGACAAGACAGGTGACCAAAATTGACCAAATAGATAATTCTATCCCATACACATCATACTCAGTACAAATTCGAGGGATCACGGGGGTCAAGGCCCTTTACCCTCCACTTTCATCCTTCCCTTCAGCCCTTCTTTCCCTGTTCCTGTTTGCTTCAGCATCCTGGGAGGATTCCGTCCATCTGTTTGCCTGTGATCCCAGTCCATACTTCCTGAATCTGTGTTACTGCCTCCAGCTCCCATCTGCTGCTGACTCAAGGAGCCCAGCCTGGACTTTTCCAGGGCTACCCTGCAGCCTCAGTGGTGACGTGAATGTTTCTGTGGGAAAGGGGGGAGGAATGTGGTATTGCTTTTCTTGTGTATTTGTATATACTTAGTTATTTTTCCTTTTTTTTATCATTACTGTTTCATTAAAGCTCTGTAGTTAAGTTTCCAAATTGTAAGTCTCTCTCTCCTTTCTTTATCAGGGAGGGGTGGGGGATCAGAGTTATAGTTAATTGCCAGCCCAGTGTTAAACCATGACAACATTTTAAATTAAATTTTTACTTTCCCCCTTGTATATAGCACTTTCTCAGGGTGATTCTAGGTAGCACTCTCACTGAGAATGCTTTCCTTTGAGTGGTTCTTACCATATTGTTGTCCTGAAAAGCTTAGCCTGCTATCCAGTGTGCAAGAAGCTGACCCACACAGAGAATCAAGATACTTGCTTTAATGTCCAGTTTCACACAGAAAAGGGATAAGGGATCAGGCTTACAACTCAAAGGATGGGTGCTGACTACTTGGGACACCTCATTCCTTAATTCTTGCCAATTTAGTCTTATGAAAGCTCTGTTTTTATTCTGTGTCCTTTTTTTTCTCCTATGTGATTTTTCACAAAAATTTCACTTCAATTAATAAGTGACATCAATATCACCATTACAATTATCTCAGTAGTCCTCAAAACAAAAAAGGTTATAAACATTCGCCAAGAATTATGTGCTGTTTCTGGGTCCTCTCAGGGATTTCAGAACAGGAATATGTAGGTATACAGGCCATTACAATGCTAGCAGCATTTAGTATCACAAAGTTTGTGTGTCACTACCAGCTTACCATCTGAAAAAGCTGAACATCTCCATAATAGCTCAGGCAGATGCTGCCATCTTCAGAAGCCTTCCTAGAATAATCTCATTCTTAAATTTATCAGTGTTTTCTACTTGCAATTGGACTTTTCACAATTAAAATAGTGAAGTTTTAACTTGTGTCTACTTTTAGGCACTTGGTTTTGGTATTAAGAATCTCTTCTTAGCTACAGAAGACACTTTGAAAACCTGTAGAACTTTACAAGATGCAAAGAGCTACAGAATTTAAAAATTATCTCCTAGGGGGTTATTATTATTTTAAGCCTTCTTATTTCAGAAGTTAAAGATTTTTGACCACTTTGATGCAACACTGTAATTATGTACCTATTTAGCCTGTGAAACTACAAATTCACATCTTCTCATCACTCTTCCTCTTCACACCTGCTACACCCTTTTGCAACATAATTTAAGAATAAATTTTTCAGAGGCAGGACTAACTGGTAACATGAGTTTTCACAAGACCCAAACATGACAAAATAATAAACACTGTGCACTGGAGTACAGGTAGGCAGAGGTGACAGGGTAGTACTGGTGTGGTAGTGTGCACAAGCTCTGAAGAAATCCTTCAGTCATCTGCAAACATATCCTCTATTCAAAGCAAACAAAACAACTCTACGAACGCTAAGCAAATCGTTCACTCTTTTTAAGATAGGCAAGTATGATTATAAAAAGCTTCTAAGCGTGAACAGAAGACAAAATCCAGAAACGAAAAATTTCTCTAGCACATGAACAAAGATGAAGACAAGAAAAAGTACAATTCAGGATAATGATCAGTCAGTTAGAATTTCCATTTCAAGAGAAAAGCTAAGGCAGCTCTTCTAACCAATAAGCATCTTCATTTTTATTGCAGTTAAATGTAATTTGCTAGCCATGCAACTACTTTTAAAGACAAACACCAGTGCTAAACTGCACCCATTTCAAATTTTGCAACTCTTATCTTTCATTTATTTTCCACCTGTGAGCTCTGCATTGTCAAAAAATCTTGTTGCCATTTCTACAATCCTGTGTTCCATTCATAAAAGGCCTAAAAAAAGGGTGATTCAAATTTGTACTTTACAGTACATTGCATTGCTTTGTACATTGCAGTCTGTACTGCAATGGATAGTTAAATGAGTACAGAGTGGTTTCAAGCAGCTGTTACTACCTTGCACTGTGGTGTATCAAAGCTTTGAGCACCAGGCTATTTCATGAACTCTACACCAAAGAATTAATGGATGCAATATGCTGCAAAGGGAATATCTTTCTTTCCACTTTCTCAGACAGCTTTGATATATTTCAGTAAGGAGGGCAGCATACATTCCTGTTTTTCAGCAACCAGGCCTAAATCTGGCTAGGAGAAATTAGACACTGCAGATGCAAAGGGGACTCCTTGCTCCTCACACAAAGATTTGCTGTTTTAGCATCAACACAGATTAGAAGAAAGGAGGCAATTAAGTATTTCATTAATGACTTATGATTAGGATTGGGAAATCCATAGCACCTCAGGCTAGCATGCCTACAGGCATGACCTCATGTCCATTACTTTCAGTAATGCAGTAGAAGTAACAGAAGTTACATAGGACTGTACCAGACATTTGACGTTTCTTTTTATCCCCTACGTTTTCCTCTAAAGTTTCATTAAGACTCCTTGCTGTGGTCTGAACTGATTGGAATCATGAAATGGACTCAGCTAGTAGGAAAAAAAAGCATAACAGAAAATCCCCACCACACCGAAAAAAACAAGCCACCTTTCACTGGCTAAGTTCCCTGATGCATATCACCACACCAGGCCACATACATAACAAAAAGCCCGCAAGTAAAGGAGTAGGGCAAAGACAGAAAAAAGCAGCAGAAAGTAACTCCAGCACATACCAACACTGCAAGAAGTGAATATGAAACCACAGCCTAAATCACACTTAATCAGGCACTGAGTTCCCCCACTGGCTACAGCAAATGGTAAAACATATTTGCAAACATTTAACCCATCTCAGGAATAATTTTTCTAGTTTAAAAATGTAAATTTTAAATCAAAAATGGCTAAACAAAAAAATGCAACAGCTTGCACACAAAGACAGTGGGCACACATACACCAATAGTATTTGTCCTCTCCCTACAGTACTTAGTACTTTCAAACTAAAAAAAAAGCCACAAACAAGCAAACAAACAAAAAACAACAACAAAAACAACATAAAACCAAACAAAAACCCCAAAACCTACATGTCTGTTAAGCTGCTGTCATGACAGCAAAACATCAGTCCCCAGTATTTTTAAATTCTCACTACTACTTTAGCTAACAAGCCACCACAGCCAAACACTCATGACTCAGCAGGAAACTTTCACAAGCACCCAGAATACATAAAACTGTGCGCAGTGCCATTTCAAGCTAAAGACTCTGTGTTTCATTATGTTTAAATTATATCTTGCTAGTTACTTTCTCTTAGAGCAGCCTTGCAAACTTCTAGCAAGGGTTAAACATGTTTTCTCAAAGTGTCAAGCCCCCAAAAGAAGAGGCATGAACCTGTTTACATAACATACTGGAATTTACTATTTTATTTTTCAGCCCTTACAGAAAACGGTTCTTGTTCAAACTCTTGTGTTTTCTGCCTACAACATTACCATTCATAATAAAATGCAATAATCTAAAAACAAGCATCATCAGCTAATTAGAACGGCAGCTCTAGCAGCTGAAGGAGTATCACCACAGGGTACAAGCAAAATGTAAAATGCAAATGACCACGTAGTAGGATGGGAAAGAATTGGCAACACTCCTGCCTTGCACCCAGGCAGAAAAGCCAGTTGTTACAACTGCAATATTGCCGAGACAAAATATAATAAAACTAAATGAACAAACAGGAATGCCAAGTGCATTGAAACACTGCAGTGTAACTGCTCAGGGCAAAACTAAGAGGCATTCGTGACCCACAGTTACCCCAACAAATGCCTAAAAAGTGGGTAATGTCATATTTACTATCTAAGAAAAGCTATCATTACAGAGGACAAAAAAATTTGAGAGACTAGTAAAGTGTCAAACTTGCCGGATGCATAAGCATAGCAACAACAACACGTACAGTGGTAATGTTCAGTTAGCAGCAAAGCCTGCAGCCTCTAATTCTATTTACAGAATACTGGGGGTGAGGGTGCATTTGTATCCTGATGCAGTAAAAGATTTTTGTCCCCAAGTTAAGAATAAGATGTATAAACCAGAAAGCACTGTCCTAGGTCATGACAACCATGGAGTTTGATCCAGACTGCCTTTATAAAGGAGGAGTCTCTCCAAGAAGATGAGAGTGAAGACGAAAGCAGATTAGCAGCCAACTAACCTCTTAATAGCTGCCTGGAAACTTCCCAACAGAAAATTACAAAAAACTTTGAAAAACTGAAAAGTAGAAACCAACCCAACCCTGTTCTCATCTTCGCCAAAGATCTTTAGGGAAGAAAATGGTACCCACGGAATACCTGTTTGAGAACCGTTGTTGAAGAAAAGACTCCAAAAGTTTTAATACAAAGAACTTGGCAACAATGAAATACAAACACTTCCATAGAACTTCCTTCTTCATGTTCCCAAACCACCATGTTTCTCAAGGACTAAGTCATAATGAAAAATCTCTACTTCAGACCCTTTAGATTCATTGCTGTTACTACATGGAATGCAACTTTTAAAAATAATTTTTACAAAGAACAGTCTTTCAAGTCTCTTAATTAGGTGGTGGTAGCTACCTAAGATTTCATCTGAAAACCTGATACCATACTTAGTCACCATGCAACAACATAAATTATAACATGTAAGCTGAAGCTATGCCAAAACTCCTACTGAGAATTCACTCGATGTCTCATGTTCCAAGGCATCTGGCTTTTGATGGAAGGGACAGCCTCAGTAATTATGGTATGAAGTGAAGACATGAATGGTTTACAGGTGAAACCAAAGTATTTACCTAATTGCTGTCACAGACTTGGTTGAAGCAACATCTACTTCTGAGCTAGGAAACAGTTCCCTAAGTTACACAATCTTCTCCCTCCAGGATGATGCTGGCTAGAACAAGAGCATCATTTCTCTTTCTGTCAAATGAAATAGGCTATGTATGTAGGACATACTGGGGTATTTGCAGTCCAGTTTCTCCTGTTGCTTCACTACTGCTGCATGGAATACAAGCTGGGAAAGAAATACTGCTTCATCCTGGCTGCCTCATGACACGTGGTCTACTCTCTCAACAAAATAATTCCTTAATCTAAAGACAATGAAGAAAAGACATTCTCCACTCCAGCAAAACAGAAGCATATATGCTCAGCAGTACTTGACTCTCACACAGTCAGCAGACACCAGTTAGCCCAAACCATCCACTCTTCATTACTGAGAAAAGGTTCTGAAGCACAAACAGCCAGAGCTAACAGCCTGCTGACAGCCTCTGTTGATGAGAACTCCCCCATCACTGTAATCTTGACAAAACAGACCAGGAAACTGATTAAAGTATGCAGAACTTCTAAAGAAGATCCCAAGCATGTCACTCAGCCATTCTGATCTCCAGTGACAGGGAACGGTAGAGGCAGAGGACTAGAACAGGAGTCAAGATAATTTTCCCTGTTAGGAAAAAACAACAAAACCTAAAACAAAAAAACCCCAAAAACCCTGCCCACATATTTGCACCAACAGCCCTATCAAACCAAGTTTCTAAGACTCAAATAACTTTGCTTTTTGGACTGAAATAATCTATTTGCTTTTTCTGGCTAGGTATCTGAGCAAACATTCTCTTCAGTCCCTAAATTCCATTACTATGTCACTTTACTTGGGGACATGAAAAGCTCTGAGCTCTCCCTAATTACATCTTACTTGGAATAATCTAATTTAGTCTAGGGCTCCCTTGTACTTATACTTTTTTTTTTTTTTTTTTTTAACTAACTGATGATTAAAATAACTGTCCACAAGATGTACAGCAAACTTTTTGTGGGGACTGGTGAAACAAATACTTTGCTAAACACATACATGGTATGAAGGGAAAATGAATTAGCAAATCTTGCTTATCACTGATGTTAATGATTATTAGTGCTCTGTCTGTACTTGAAATACTTTTCTGTGTCTAGAATGATGTTGAACACTTTAAATTTTTACCTAGTTACACATATTCAGTGATCCATTATGCAACATACAAACTTACCTTTAATTACCATGAAATTTTCTGTATTATATTCAAGGTCAATCCCATGTCTTCTTTAACTTAATTTTTAAACATTGTCTTAAAAGCAACAGTAATATTTCTGCAGTGTATTCCAAACAAAACACTGAGTTAAGACCTATAATCTCTACCATGGCCTTTTCCTGAATGTCTATCCCCACCTGCTGCAAGGTGTCCTCAAGAGCAGATATGAAGGCTAGAGCTTTACAGATTCCAAGTCAGCTTAGGTCCACCTAAATGAATGACAATTAGGTTGTGGCTATGACTTCATCCTCACATATACAGAGGTAATTGCTGAAAATCACTGAGGTTTTCCACCAAGTTCCACTCAGTTCAAGAAGGACAGGGAAGTGCTTGAAAGAGTCCAGCGCAGAGCTACTAAGATGATTAAGGGAGTGGAACATCTCCCTTATGAGGAAAGGCTGAGGGAGCTGGGTCTCTTTAGTTTGGAGAAAAGGAGACTGAGGGGTGACCTCATCAATGTTTTCAAATATGTAAGGGGTGAGTGTCAGGGAGATGGAGTTAGGCTTTTCTCAGTGGTGACCAGTGATAGGACAAGGGGTAATGGGTGTAAATTGGAGCATAGGAGGTTCAAGTTGAATATCAGAAAAAATTTTTTTACTGTAAGGGTGACGGAGCCCTGGAACAGGCTGCCCAGGGGGGTTATGGAGTCTCCTTCACTGGAGACATTCAAAACCCGCCTGGACACGTTCCTAGGCGATGTACTCTAGGGGGCCCTGCTCTGGCAGGGGGGGTTGGACTAGATGATCTTTCGAGGTCCCTTCCAACCCCTAGGATTCTATGATTCTATGATTCTATGATTCCTTTGAAAGCTAGCTTCTGAATTGAACTGCAAGCAGGAAACCCAACCTTTCTTTAGAGAAGGGAAGAAAAGTCACCAGCTCACACCTGCAATTCAGTTACCCACTCACCTGCATGAAAATGCTTATTCTGTAAATCTCAGTGTACACAGAGAAGTCAGAAACAGGAAACTGAGACCCTCTTTGAACCCTTTCGAGAAAAGATTTGCTACTAAAAAAACATTTACTTCTTAAATGTAACTTTGCAGCTGCTTTTTTTGCCTGTCACTTTCTATGTGGTAAACTGAGCCTAAAAAAACTTAATTGTTATTAAAGACAAAAAATCATTGTCTTGAAAACTGTTTTGCTTTCACAACTTCTTTCTTTACATCTGAGCGGTTACTTTCTGGTCAAATGGCATTTTGCAACTGTAACTTTTTGAAGTATCACCTTGTTGCATGAGAGTAATGCTAAGATTTATTTACATTCTGGAATGAGTAAGAAGCAGCTATCCTGACATTTGCTGAAAAGCAGAACAGTAGAGAAAAGGAAGGGCAAGTAACAGATCCTGATAGATAGGATCCACCTACCCCAGTTTCCATTTCAGCAAAGGCTACTAATAGGGCCCAAAGGTTAAGCTACTGTAGAGCTCCTTGATAACCTCTTAAAAGCACTTACTAAAAACTGTAGTTTTCTATTCCATGCAAAAGATACAATAACCAAAGTTCCTCCAAGAGATAGCCTTAGTTCCTCATTACCCACGTTTTGCTCTATTTGAGATAATCTGGGGGAAGTGAAGAAGGAGGGGACTGGGAAGGGGGGCGAAGAGGGGTAATCCAGGTAAACCTTATGCTACTACTGTACAAATCTAACCATTTCTCAGTTTGGTGAAAATTAGGCTTAACTTTTGCAATCACTTAATCAGTTTTCAGCAGGGTCCCTAATAGCCATATATGATTCAGAGCATACATAATTAACATGAACTCAATTTAGGGCCAATCAACAATGCAAGAATACATGTGTTTCAACTGCAGATGTAGCCAAAGCTATGGTAACACCAGGAGCATTCAAGGACATACTGTACAGACACATGTCATAGTATAACCCAGCCTTTCTGCAGAGGCAATCAAGTTCTAAAACAGCAAAGGAAAAGTTAAACAACTTTTAATAAGCCTTACTGCATGCAGTTCTTTACAGAATGAACCCCATATTAAGAAAACCCTTGTAGAAGGTTTAAGACATTTTACATATTCAAAACCACAACCCATAACAATTGCAGCAAATAAAATAAAAAACAGATCCAAGTATCAGACTACAAAAGAACCCAACCAAGCTTTCAAGTGCAATGAGGTAAGACAGAACTACAGCAATGAGGGTCATACAGATTCATCCACTATTCATTTGCAGCAGATGAGGAACATGCTACAAAATAGAAAATTAGGAGAGGGGGCCAGAAGAGCAGGAAAGAGAACATGTTGATTCCCGTATTTAGTCTAAGGGATCCCAAAATGTCTTCGAGCTCCAGTAATGCTGCTCTCCATAATCCAAAAGGAGCCTTCAATAGCTGACAAAGAGGCTGCCACAAGCAAGAATTTTTTTAAAAAGTGTCAAGCCTACACTACACATGGGCGATTTTGGCTTAGTGGGGTGAAAAAGAATGATGGCCATCAATCATCTTCCTGTGTCAAAGTCAGTTCTGTATTCTCTAATACTGAAGAACATTTTAAACTGGATAATTCACCAAGCAGTTTTGTGTTGAATACTCTGTTTTCGTAACCCTATACGTAAGACATTAAACTGTTCTAACTCAAGAGTTTGCAATTATGCATTATGCCCTGTAGGAAAAGAATCTTAAAATCAGACAATCTCTTGCTTTTTACAGACAAAATAATTAAATAATTGCAAAGGAGAGCGATTAACAGCAGTATGAACAGTTTAGGAAAAATGGTAGCAGTAACCAATTTTATACTGTTTTCCATTGTCCAATGAACACATTGTGTCTTACCCTCTGCAAACACAGGCTAAGCACTCATGTCTGCTGTGACCAAGCCCAATGGTTACTATATGCAAGACATGGAACTATGAACCAATATTTTTAAGATTTATGACTGACATAGAATTGAACAAGATAAGCAATATACTTCACCAAAGGTAGTATAATAGAATAAGCTATTAAGCGAATAAAAGTATTTTAATTTTCAATATTCAGCCTCTGTTAAAGCTCCCAACAAAATGGAAATGTTACTTGTTTGAGATCATTTAACTAAGCTAGGTTTAAATATCTCTTCTCCAGGAAGCCTCCTGTGTTCAGCAGTGCACATATTAAGAGATAGCAAGACATATTAGAAATGGTCTTCAAATTAAAGAAGAAAGCAGTCTCTGCTGTTGTTTTAGACTTGTAGATTCACAACAGTTTATAAACAAAAACATCTGTTAGCCAATTATGAAGGCTGTAATAAAACTTTTTTGTTTTGCTCTTCAAGGCAAAGCAATTTACTGGC
The DNA here is from genome assembly GCF_036169615.1 of Heliangelus exortis. Lineage (NCBI taxonomy): Eukaryota > Metazoa > Chordata > Aves > Apodiformes > Trochilidae > Heliangelus > Heliangelus exortis. Next base: position 20,622,836 of record NC_092454.1, on the reverse strand, counting down.
AGCAAATGAACAATCTAATTGAGAAACACTGCCTTGCTCCATTTGTGCAAAAACTTACTTTCTATACATCATTTAGCCTCTGCAGTGTCATCAGGCTGCATTCTTGTTACCGCGCTGTTGCACTCAAGTTCCTCTTCTTAGTGCCTGGACAACTTGATCCGATTACTGCCAGCACAGCCCTCCCCCACCCCAGTCACACACGTTGTCAGCGGCTACCCTTCAAAGCGCAACATGCGTTCCTCAAGAAAGTTCCCTCTGAGCATTGCTTGCAAGGTATAGGGTTAAGCGGCAGAATAAAAAAAACCAAACCTTACGGGTTAAAGCAGTCACACAGCTCCATTTAAGGGTTTGCATTAGTGATGCAGATATAGAGGAAATAAGAGGGAGATAAGCAGCATTCCTTTAAGGTTATCTAATTAATAACACACACAAAATGAGGTACTATGGCTGTGGCAGGGGAGTTATAATAGCAAGTACACCAAGATACTGGTTTACAAATACCAGGGATTGCTGATTTTCAAGAGGTATTTCCATAACACTCCAACATAATTCTAAATTCAGGAAAACCCAAGAACACAAAAGAACTACAGGGTTTATTTATTAAATCTAGTTTAACCCCAGTGACCCCCCTGTTCCTCACCACAAGATAAATCACACCACTTGTGCAAGCACTTCCTTCACTCTATTTTAATAAATTATTCTGCACATTGCAGCATTTTTACAGTCCAAAAAGCTGCATGCAAATGCATAGTTTATTTGCTATATATTAACATCCTAAAAGACAATAAAATAAATCCTTACAGTTCAGTAACACCACAGCTGGGAGAATTAAGTTTCCAGATATGTTTCAAATTTGCACTCCTGATGTCAGCTGCCTTTACACTTGCGCTTCTGTAGGAAAAAAAGCCTTGTCCTCCCGGGTAAAGCTCTCAGTTCTATCCAGAGCCCAGCTCACCTTACCTCTGAAAAGCCTGAGCTTTTGTCAGCTGTTCATATAATACACAGCTGTTGATGTATGGAAAACCTATAATGAAAGCTGGCAAATAGCTTCTGTGTTTACGATGGAATAAAGTCTCCAACACACATAAGCATTTCAATATATTCTGAGAGGTTTTTTTCCCCCCTCCCTCTCACACCTATTTTGTGTAAGCCTTTAAAATTATTCTGTGTATACAGCACAATAAACATAATTAGCCTCTCAGTGCCAAAAATAGGCTATCCCCCTGCTAAGTGCTAAGTGAAATGTGAGAGCATTAGTGAATGCAGAAGGGTCATTATTGGCACACAGGGTTAATGAAGGCTTTTGCACTGATCCCAGATCCTGTTCCTGCTTTAAGTGAAGCAGTAGGTAGAGTGATACAAATCTCTCAGAAAAGCCATACATCAACTCTGAAATCTGTTGGCAGAAGAAAAACGTTATTCTACCTTTCCAGAGATGCTCATGATTATCAAAACTTTCAGTGAACTGGTTATTCCAACTTTCAGCTGATGTTTCTTCTTTGGTGCTTTATTCACACTTTCTGTATTCACCATATTAAAGCAGACCTAATCAAAATATCCAAAATTATATCCAAAATAACCAAAATACAAAAAGATATTAAAAAGTTTACAGCCATCAGGAATGTACTTCAAGTTTGCAGCAATTAAGAGTTGAAGGATTTCAAAAGGTTCACAATCATTGCATGTAATAAGGTCAATGTCACATTCTGCTTACAAATAGGCAGATTAAACCAAATGTGTCTTCACAATGAACAGCACGCAGTTCAGGTTTGCCTTTGTCTTTTCTTCTCTGTCACTGCTACATGGGCTGAGGGAAGAGAAGGAAATTAACTGGATCCATCACAAAGCTTAATGACAAGTACAATGTGAACCTGTATATTCACCATAACTTACCATTCTGTATAGATTTTTTTCCTTCTTTTAAGGATGCTGGTATTTGCAACACTGATACACATGATGCAAGCGAACAAAGTTCCAAGGCCTCCCAATGGCCAAGATTTCAATCATTATGTATCTTCTGTTTGCTTTACTACCTGCTGCTGTGCTATTGTTGGGAAGATTCTACTATAGTACACCTCTTAAAAACTCAAACTAGCCCATTCTGTGCCTGTTGTTTCTAAAAAGTATTCTGAGCTCATATATTTCCAGCACTTGCATCCTGAATCTGTAACAGATTCAATTTGATGAAAGCATATCAAATCATTGTACACACCTAATTTTTTCTGGGATGCATTCAGCAGAAATTGTGTGGTAAAAGTAACTTCATGAGTCCCAGCTCATGAAGTTTTGCTGGATTGCACAATCTTTATCTCTAAACATTTAAAAGAGACAAGATGAGCTAAACCTGCCAACTGCACAGAATAACTGACAGTAACTCTGGGCTGAATTCAAATAACATCAAAGTGCATAAAACTATATGAACATTTTTAGTAGTAGTAGTAATCTAAACGCAGTGTAACCACTCTTTCATACCTTCAAAATTTATACCCTGAGAATTGTCTTAGATTTCTCTACCAGGCCAAGCAACCTTGTCTAACTTCACACCTACTGCAGCAACAAAAAAATATGCAAAAACACAGCTGGTGGCACATTCATTATTCCACAGAAATTGGTCTGTGGGCAGTGTCCCAATAGTGACTAGAAAGTAAACCACACAACATGGTGGAAGGTGATCAGCTGTCTCTCAGGAAGATGCAAGATAAAGGTCTGAAGAGAGGAAATTACAGCAAACAGCTGCCACACAGCAGTTTATGGCCATGCACCCACAGGCAGCATTCTCACCTCCAGCTGGTGTGAAGGTATTTGACGTAATACTTCTGGGAGCTTTGGCAAGGTTGGCAAGTGCGAGTCAGGATTCCTGAACAAAATTCTGAACTAGTGAGCAAATCTGTATGCAAAAAGCTAGGTACGTTCTTTTGGTTTTTGGTGGCAGACTGTTTTCAGTTGACTCCACAGCAGTGATGAGAACATCCACTCCGAGCTGTCTGTTCCATTACGTATCAATTCCAGTAAGTTTTAAGTTTGGCAGGTTTGAGGAAGCTCATTCCACTCTAGTACACAAAAAAACCCAGGTTTTTAATCCTCTTTTAATTGTCTTTCCAATAAAATGCTTTTTCACCAAGACAAAAAAAGTTTTCCCTCAATTAAAGACAAAGCATACTCAGTTATGAATAAAGTGTGACTTAAAATACTTCTTGAGAAACTTGAACCTGCGTCACCATCTTGGATTTGTGCAAATACAGCAACTACAGTACACAGATACCCACAGCAGATGAAATAACTATAATAGCATTAAGAAAAAAGAAGCCCACAAGCATTCCTCTTCCCCCACTCAGGTCCCACTAAGCCTTCCTCCTTCCTACTACTGTGCTGAGCTTAATTCAGCAGAGTTTCAAAACTGAACACTTGTTTTGTTCAACTGTATTTTAAGGTCTTTCATTACATTACTCATGGTAACTGTTCTTTTTCCTATTTATTAGTTTCATGTGAGCAACAGCACTGTGTAGAGCTCAATAACCTGCTCTGAACAGTCTGTTTTCCCTGATTGCATCTGTCTTCAAAATAACAGAGGAAATAGAGGTAGCATGGAGGGTTTAAAAGGAAGACACCCTCAAAAACACATTATTTGTTACAACAATTTAAGGCCTGATGTATCTGACTGCACTTCGTTCTCCCAAGTGAACAAGAGTTCAAGTTAGAACTTCTTTAACAAACCTGGCTTCCAGAAATCATAGCCAGCTTACAAAACTATCACATTAAACACCTGTGACCAGCCTAAAACAGAAAGAAGCCACCTAATACAAAACTGCTAGCAGTGCAGCTATGGAGCCAGAAAGGTATCAGACTTCACCTTCCCCAAATAAAAAATGTATGGTTTAAGAGCATGGATGTATGATAAACACCACCTGCAGAGGTTAGGAAGGAACTAGATATTTCAATTAGGGCTGGAGGTCATGAAGGCTCCCTTCCAGCAGGAGAAAACCAAAGAAGGTGAAGTATCCTGCTTAAGCAGGATAATTCTGCTCATGCATGCCTTTAAGAGTCTGTACGCCACAAATGTCTAGGCAGGCCAGCAGGAGGGCCGTAGCAAATGAGAAACCCAGATCAATCCTTCTGCATTGAAGTAGGCTACCACTGAAAATGAGCCAGTAACAAACTTCAATCTCCTCAAGCGCAAATAACTGAAAAAGCGAAAGCACCCTCTCCTAGACAGGCCCACATCAAGCCCATGAAATCTCTGTCGTAAAAGAAATCTATTTCTGCCTTGAAAACTGATCCATCTGCACTGTGATCTCTAACAGGGCTTCCAATACACTTCTTACCTTGACTAGTTAGGGGCAAGCTTATTTCTGCATTAGTTAGGTCCCTCTGGATTAGATTATCATCTACTTTACTTAGGTTCTGAAAACAGATAATTTCAGTAAATATGCCTTAATTACTGGAACAGCTGTTTTGTCATTTAGCTTCCAAATTAAGCAAGTTAGCCAAAGTACTAACATTCTGATCAATTGCTATTCTGCTTGGGGAGGCAGCAACAATACTGGAATCTAACAAAAGTATTTTAAACTTGCAGTGAGGTTCATAGTGCAAGCACTCAGTCTACAAGCAGTGTTTTTTCCCCCTTTGTGACAGTCTTACAGACACAGCTTGAGATATCCAAATAATACTCTATCATTTTCTTCTCATGCATTACTACCAGTAATAAAGACCATGAAAGTCATCTGAACTCCCTGCTACACCACCATGACTCTGAAGCCTCCAGTGAGACTCAGGTGGAAACAGATCAAAGAACAAGAAGCAAAGAAGATACTCCAGCTCATCCTTAGCTATGTTGTCTCAGTAGGCCTAATTAGATAAAAAACTGAATGCTTACATTTAGCATAATATAGCAACTGAAGTCAGCAGCTGTGAATGAAAATAAAACACAGAACACGTTATTCGGTTATGAAACAACTGCATAATAAGCAGGAAAATTGCTTCAAAAGTTATATGTGTTATTCGTAAGTTATGTATACACAAGTACGCTAAAGCTTAGTATTGCTTCGAAAGAAAAGATATGAACTTTGAAGGCAAAAAGCTGTGCAGATATAAAAAGAAGTGAGTATGTACAACTGGAGTAAATACACCGGCATTTCCTTCTCCTTTCCTGTACTTTTAAAGGAAACAGATGTCTTTCTTTTAACCACTGGTGGAGTGTGGGAGGGGTACTCACCACTTGGACAAGGTTTTGTAACACAGAAAAACACTGCAGACTAAGAGATGTACTGAGTGCTCACTGGTACAGGCTCAACAAACAGCCTGGGCTCAGGGAAGACCCATGATGCTGTTTCTGGAACAAACCTTCTGCCACGTCTCATTTCCCATGTACAGTAGCTATGTGCTTTCCCCAAGAAGCAGTTAGGGCTCTCATGAACACTTTAACCCAGTCTAAGTGTGACTGACACAGAAAGGAGCCCTGCCCTTTTCAGTGCTGCCCTCTTGCAATCTCTCCCTTGAATCAACAGTAGCATACTCTTAGCCAATAAGCCAGGTAAAACTCACCCATCAAGATCAGAATTCACAAGCAATCCAGTTCTCTGGCTCAACACACAACTCCACAAGCCCTGGCACAAGCTGCAAGCTTGAGAACTGCTGCATCCCTTTGACAGCAGCCTGCATTTAAGCCAACCTAAAGCAACCACAAAACTTCATGTTAAATAACAAAGTGGTCTTCACTGTTGGTGAAGTTTGCACGTGACAATCACATAAAAACTTTCCAAAAGACAAGTTTCTAAGCACAGCAATCCACATTTTTTGTTCTGAGAGTTACACAACAAGGCACAGAGCAGTAAACGAGTCACAGCACAGCAAATGAGTCAGTTATTTCATTTACCATATTTATGACTAGAGTATTTCACAATGGAAAACATTTATTTCAATAGTCCTGTTTCATAGACCATCCTTGGAGGAGTTCACCAAGTGACAAAAGGGAGCAAGCTCACTGGAATGGGCTTCTGGAGAAGAACTCCCAGGCTCACAACCACACTAAGCTGCTTTATCAGCAGCTTTCCTTAAAGCGGCAGGCTTGGTCACCCAGGAAAAAGGGGTGAGGGCCTAGAAAAAGGGAGGGGGCAAGAGTGATAACCCTGCTAAATTGTAACTGGAAATAAAGTGTCAGCTTCCCTCAGATTAAAGGTTTATGGCTTTTTTTCTTCATATGCTTTGTCAGGCAACCTGAGGTTACCAGCCTTAAAAAGAAGAGAGGCATCAAGCTTGCATTTTAGCTTGAAACCTGTATTTACAAAGACCACTTGGCTACCAGCCTCAGCCTCCAATGAGCACACGACCTTTATGACACAACCCAGGTCTTGTAGGCCAGTACAAGAGCCTCTGAACAGCTGACAGGCACAGCTCAAATAGAGGCCATGTACCACTGCACCAGCATGTCCATGTCAGGGCTAACAAGCTGTAACCATCATACGGGACACTGTTGTTAAGTGCCCAACACAAATAACAAACCTCACAATAGCCCCCTGCTCACAAATATATTCACTTTCCTGCAGGAAAGCAAACTGACCAAGAGCCCAGCAGTGCTTTTGCCTGTGGAAAATAAGCTGCTTGGGGTTGAGAGCAGGATATCATAGCATGGAGCAGTGTTTGGGATCACAGAAGAGCCTATCAAAGGTCCTTCTAGCCTGTGCTGAACATGCTGCTGGCCACTTACTGTATGTAGCTACTGACAGAAGATTGTATTGCAGCCCCACCCCCAGCCCACCCTGCAAACATACCCTTTCCACTCCTAGCACTTCAAACCAGCAACAGCTGCAATACAGACAAATATGCTCTGATCTTCTGCCTTACTCCCTCACACCAGGGACTCCCCCACTCCCAGGCTCAGGACATTCATCTCCTCATCAAGGCTGAATGCAATGTAAGTCTTCCCAGGCTGCCCAGCCCACGCACAGGTACAAAATAACCCCCTGTGCAGCTATAAAGCTGTATCATCCTAGGCTAATTCACAGACTTCTTTCTGCACTCTTACACTGCTGACTCCCCCATCTCATTCATGCATTAACTTCTGCCTGAGGTGCTCATATGATATCATCACACTACCTGTCTGACATAATCATCTTCTCACTCCAATGGCCAAGTCATTGTATAGGACAAGGCCCTTGCCGGGAATGTGGTTCTGCCATTGGGCCTTTACTGGTTCCAGTGCAGTGTGTAACACTGGGATAACTCTCACTGAGGTTCCTGTGGAACCCTTCCTTATGGATGTGTTTCAGGATTTGAATTCCTCCTGGAACTTTTGATATTTACCAGCTTTTGCTGTTCTCCTCTTACTTCCTAAAATCACAGCTTCTAATTGCACAGTCATCCTCCTCTGGTTCCTCCTTTGAGTAGCATTTCTCAACACTTTATCTCTACTTCTTAACTTCCTTTTGTTATTCAAGGAGGGAGGGGAAAATGGACCTCATAACAGGCAGGATTCACTAAAGTGCATAACCATGATTCACATCTCTTTCCATTCATCCATTAAGCCTAACATTTCTCTAACTATCATTTTGCACTTTGAGTAATCAGGAAATAGCAGCTTTGATCTAACTGCCATCTTGTTCTACATGCTGCGAGTATTCAGCTTTCTGACCACATCAGTACCCTTCCTTGTCCCTCTGCACATTACTCATAGATACATGTGACTGGTTAACTAGTGCTTCACTTCCATTTAAAGTGGCAATGTTTAAAAATATCACTTCACATGCTTGAAGAGCAGGAGCTTTTTCTTAGTAGGTGTCCCTCTAGCCTATGTGTGGGTATTTTAGTATGCTAATAGTACGTAAACATACAGGTGAGATGTTAATCCAGTGAGCCCAATTAGTTGGTGTTTTCTACCTCATGCTCAATTATATAACCAAGATACATTGTGGGGAGTATTCCTTCCCAGCCCTTTCATCTGTCTTGCAGGCTTATGTCTTAAGGATGGGCTGTTGACTACTTGGGACAGTTTTTTCTCTAATACTTGCTGTTGCACTCTTATATAAGTTCTGGTTTTATTCTACGTGCCTCTTTGTCTTTTATGTGATTTTTTACCCCCCAAAATTTTACTTATTACAATTAGTAGCTGGAATCACTGAGCTCACACTTGTTCTGTTTTCACTCTTTATTGCTTATTGTGAACCTTTAACAGCTTCAGGTATGTCTTTCATATGGCCTCTGATCTACAAGAAAAACTCTCCATTTCCTTTAATCACCACTGTAATGCCTCAAGACAGTTCATTACCTCTTTCCCACTACTTCCTAACTTCATACAAAGAAGTACCTAATAAAGCTGTAAATCACTCTTAAAAATCCTTTCTTTCCTCACTGCACCTTCCATTGTAAGACCCAGGTCAGCCCAATATAGAGCCCTGAAAAAAACAAATAACTGTTGTTCATAAATGCAGGTACCACAAATATTCACTACTGTGAGAAAAAAAACCCATAATATGTCTCCTTTTGCCAATATGCAATGCTTTAAAACTAACCCACTTATTGTCAGCTGAGGAGCATCAGACCACAATTTGACTATGACTTACAGTAAAATAAATTAAATTATATTCTGTGACCTTATCAATGTGTATTTAACCCTATGAATAAATCTGTTTCAAGTAGTTGCTCAAAGTGAAGTCAATAGCTTTGTTTTACCACTGTAATTGTGGAGCCTCCACACGACTCAACAGAAACAGTTTCTGCTTTTGATAAAGTACAATCCATCAAGTATCCTTCAAGTAAATAGAAAGTCAGCAGTTTCTGAAAAAGCAGCATTTCTTTTGTGAATCACAGCTTATATCAAAAATTGAAATTGGGACATAAGGTTGAAGAGAGTGACAGAACACCAACTTCATAACTTCAAGCAGAGCAGACAAATTATTTTGCCAACCTGCTTTCCATTTTGAAAGCTTTGTTTCATTTCATAAATATTTCCTTAGTTTCCTTATTGCTGTTTCTAAAACTTACTGGAAGCAGACCATAAAGAGGGGGCAGTCCTTCAGCTTCTTAATACAGCTTTTCAGAGATCTACTGAGGTCTTTGACCTCTACCTTATCAGAGGCATCGGTACTTCCCCATTTCTCTTCCCAGCCTCTCAACTATGGTCTACTCAGTACATTACTACCTCTGTTCAAGTACATCTTACTCAGACTCTTCTTTACTCCTGAACACTTCACTCCTGCCATTAAACAGCCAAGATCCTCTACATAATTACCTAGAAATAACGCCTGTAAATTACTGCCAGGATACATGACAAAGATAGTTTTACTGACAGCTTTCAGTCAAAGTGGTATGCTGTTTCTAAAATTTTTAAGTAGCACTAATTATTCTCAGTTTCCTTATCCCCATCAGACTGTCACAGCACCTATACATCAAGTTTCCTTCCCTATCACTGCCTACTGTTCATGCATTTGCAATATATCTAGCTGAAGTCACCTCTATTAAGTCATCCATTTAGATTTGACCAGGAAAGCTGCATGATGGCTCTCTCATGTCATGGCTTGCAATAACAAAAAGCTGAAAAACAGCTACACATTTTATGTTACACTCATCACTCTGCTCTAGAAAAAGCAAAATTGAAGTTTTCTGCTTCTGTGTAATATAGCTACACTAAATCCAGACAGAAACAGGATATAAGGTACTTAATATTTTATTCCCAAGACACTATTTGTAGTCAGTTTGCAAGCTTTTGGTTTACAACCCAAATCAGTACAGGAACTAAGACTCATTTTTCAAGTACAACAGCAGAAACAGAGACAGTTGTCCCAGTTGTTATTGGTCATAACATAGTATGTCAGAACAGAAGTGCCCCAGGTTTCCTTCCTTCAGCTAATATATTAAACAATTCTTTTAGACTACCTATTTTTCCCTCTTCTTGAACTTTTAAAATCAGTGGACACAGCAGAACTGTCTTGAAGCCATGCTTAATGCAGCCACTAAGGCCAGCTTTGTAAATATGCAAAGGAGTGTTTTACTAAAACCACTTTTCACCCTCACAAAGCAGTGCATTGTATTCCACAAACACAAGCAAAGTTAGTGCTTCCTTGAGACAACAGCCATGCAAGTCATCAATCACCTGATGCAAGGTTCTCTACTCAGCTTTGTAGATTCACTTACATTTTCCAGAAGATTATCTGTAGATGTATTTGTTAATGAATTCTTAGCACAAACATTTTATCTGACCTTTTACAGCCAAAGCTGTAGTGGCAAAAGTGACCAAACACCAAGCATATGAGACGCTGAACACCACACTAGCTGAATTTATTTACACTTTCCATAAATGTATTATCGATTCCATCATTTTTTTTTAATCACTCAGTATGGACTGGTACTCTAGCAACTTTAGGCCAGTCAAAATATCAAAGTCAAATGTGGAAAGTAAATACAAGTTACAAACTTCACCAGTCACTCTTGCACTCTTGATAAAGGTAAGTTAGACCCTGATTTGCCAAGAGAGTTTGCGCTGCCACACACAGATGAACACTGGTGTGCAGAGAGATGGCAGGCCACTAGAAGACAAGCAAGAGTCAAACGTTAAACATAAGAAAACAAATCCAAGAGGGACAGAGTTGGTAAAAGCCTTTGAACCAAAAACCTTGCTTTTAACACAAGCTTAAAAATAATTAAAATATATGCAAACTTGATCCTCTACTTTATTAAGGACCAAATTGTCTTACACTTCATTTATCCTATTTAAAGTGCCTCAGTGGTTGAATGTTCTTGATTTCATTAATCAGTATAAATTAAGCATTTTAGTCAGCTGCACAGTTCCTGCACTGTATTTGCATTACTACCCGCTCTCAGTAACGAGTTAGTAGTTAAACTTGGCATGTGTACAAAGTGTCTTCATTTCTTAGAAGTCATACAGCTCTGCAACATTTGGTTTACCCAACTTTTAAAACAATTTTTTAAATGCAATTAACTTTTGTGAGAAAAAAAACCCCCAACCTGCTTCTGTGAAATTCCTTCCTATCACTCCATTTTCTCCACTTGTTTTTCCAACAATATCATAATGTATTAAGGTCTGACACCAATTAACAGTAAAAGATGTAAACAGGCAGACTGGTAAATAAAGCGGGACAAAAGTCACCTGAATTTCTAGCACATTAATTCAGTAAATGAACTTCCAATTTATCTGATCAGTTAGGCCTACTAGTGTGAATTCAAACTTATTGACAGGTTTCACTGCATCCTTCCAACTAACATCAGATCTTCTCAGGCATTACCCATATACTGCCAAAACAAAAAACTTTCAGACTATCAAATGCATTCGCTCGCAATAAGGAGTATAGGGTTAGAGTAAAAATAATCATAAGAGATGAAGCTCTACTTTTTAAAGTGTGTGACGGTGTGCATCACTGTTACCTTGAAATATAAATTATGCATTTTTAAAGACTCCCCTTTTTAACAGTTTGTTTTTCATTTTTCAGAAGGGCTTAATAAAGTGCTGGTAAAAAGCCCATGTTAGGAGACAGTCTATGTTGAACTGTGTCAAATCAGAAAACGTATTTTGTGGGACCTCTCAGCACCTACAGGAGGCCTTTTATCAGGTCTGACTTAACCACAAAGGAATTCTCTACACTGTAGTTACTACTAAAAGGCTATACTTGTCTGGTTTGCTTGCACATTTGCAGACTTAAGTCAGAAAAATCTATTTCAAGATAGTGACTTACATCACAAGTTTTCAAGATATTCAATAGCAAGGCAAAAGCAACTAAGACTGGTTTCATACTCCTACTTTCCAGAGGACAGCAGGTTAATGCTCTGCAAGGGCATCACATAAATCATGGTAATTGGCACATAGCTAGGAGGAGAATGCAAACCAGCATACAGTACAAGCATCTCATCTCCAGTAATCCAGCTCATAGAAGGTCAGTGCCATGTCAAGGGCTGCATACATATCCCGCTGAGAGAAGCATTTTGCATAGGTAGTCTTAAAAAGTAAAGCAAGAAAAAACCTGGAAGTTCAAGGAGACAGATCTCCCAGAGTAAGTGCAGTTGTTGGACAGTACTCAAGTATTCACAAGCTGTCAGGATGACTGCATTCCAAGCAATAAGAATTCACATTAAATCCATGCCCTTGTTTCATATGAAAGTTTTTTAAAATGCCAAATTAGTTCCTGTCACAGACAGCATATTCATAGATCAGGATAGCTTTGCAAGTTAAAATACAGTGGTCCTTTTTGGCTTTCCTTTTTGCCTTTTTTTTTTTTTCTTTTAAAGATGCAGTAAATTCTCATACCGAATTCACAAAGAAAAAACAGCTAAACAGTAAACAAGGGATGTCAACTGCATTCCTGTATTACCATATCTTTGCACTCATATTTAATTACACTGGTAAAAAACTTCCTTATTTATCTTGATATAACTAGAATACCTAAACAGCTGGTGACACTGAACCATGCAGACTCACAGCATGCCATCAAATTACTTTATTGTTCACCAGTGAAAATTGCCAGACATGATAATATGATACTTTTCACTCAAAGTGGGTTTTTATTTTAATTAGAACTTTACCAGTCTTATGTAAGAGTTCACTTTTAACAGATTAATTAAAAGAAGCAAATTATATGGCAAAACACAGCAACTAGCTACTTATTTTTAAGAAAACCAGCTTGTCCAATGCTAACCCTCTAATAGGTCCAGTCTACCATCACACAGATTTTGCTCTCAATTAATTGTCTCTGAAAGTTAGGAGCAGAGAGAGCGCGAGTACATGCAGTAGCACCAGTTGCTGGCATGACAGTTGGCTCAAAATCAGGTACATACCAGAACATCTGATCATACACAGAGATGGAATCACCATCTAAAACAGAAAGCAAGCTTTGACAATGAAAATAATTTTCTTGGAAGCAAGGAAATCCTTGAAGGGAACAATGAAACTTGAGAAACATTAATACTGACCTGAAAAAAACTATGAAAAAATTGTTAGGTCAACCCAACATAAAAGTTTAATAGAAAAGAAGATTCTTTGTTTTAAAGAACATAATGGGGAACAATTTACAATCCATTTTCTCCTTAAAAAACAAATAAATTCTAGACAAGTATTGGCACTGTCCTATCATATTTATTTTACTATTCATAATCACACAGATAGTCTGAAGTTTTTATTTTCATATCTTGATATCAATCTAAAAGGCTCACTTTCTCTTGAAATACAGATTAGGTATTTTTAGAAATCTGAAAAAAACCCACATGAGTTACTTTACAAGTTTTTCCATGTTGAATGATTTGGCCTTGAAAAAAGTTTATTTTTTTTCCTGTCTGTCTGTTTTGGGGTTTTTTTTAGGGTTTTCAGAGAAATAATTCAAGGTCAAGGATAGTACACGAGAGCACACACTGAAAATAGATTGCGTATTCCTTAATTAATGCATTGCATTCCAAGTCTAACAAGGAAACTGGAAGCCATTCAGAATTCTCCCTTTCAGGAAGAAATATATAAAAAATAGTTTACTTGTTTCAGTTCTGGAACTTGGAAATATTGGTAGTTATTTCTTAAGGCAAATTGAAACTGGAATCAATGAAGGTATTTTCACAGGACTAGTGGTCTTGGAACTAAGTCAGAAAAAGTCCAGCAAAAAGTCAGACATCATTTGTTTACTCTTCTACCGCAATATTGTGTTAACAAATTCTGGATTACTGGTTTTTAGTCATACATTCCTAACCAAGCCCTGAGATCAGGCTGACTGCATAAGAAACCATGCTTGTTCCTTTCAGCAGATAAACTTCTCCTCAAACAGGCAGAGTTTAACATACCCTTTTCCTCTTGGAAAGAGGTCACTATACATACCAAACAATTTGGTATCACAGAATACCACAAAGTTAATGCAAAACACAGTGTTTGTATCTCAACAAAAGACAGCCTTTGTTTTGTCATGCAACTTAGTACTGTATGCATTACATAAAAAAAAAAAAAATTAATACATCCACATGTCCTACATGTTTAACCAACAATTATATATATATATATACATATATATATACACAGTATGCAGTGAAGACCATCCTGTCTGCTGATAGGCACATTTCAGCTCCCAGCACAAAAATATTTCAGCCAGTTCTGCTAATAAAATACTTTGTGGTTTTATCAACAGGTGTGGTTTTATCAACAGAAAAATGTTTCACATATACACGCAAATAAATGCAATGTGTAGACACACTGGCACTTAAAAAACTAAATCTTGAAGGAAGCGTTGTTTTACTTGTTCTACAACTTCACATTATTTTGAGTAAAAATGGCTAGAGAGATGAAAAAAAAATTAACTTAAACCATCAATTAGAAGGATGTGAAATTTGGTAACTACAATACACATTCCACAGGAATACCTGTTACCAACATGGTCTTGCAAAAGCTCCTTCCTGTGAAAAAAAAAAAAAGGTTTTTTTCCTGGTTTTTAAAGCCATCATCAAATTTTCAGCTTATATTTATAAGGAGCAAAAAGATAAAAAGCAGGGCAATAATCATCTGTAAATCATCTGATGGTAAAGACCCTCTGAGGCAGAATATTTCTTAAAAGAAAAGAGGAGAAAAAAATAAAAGTCTTTAACTTAATTTAAGAAACAATGAAAAACAATGAAAAAATGGGAGTGACAACCATTATTTTATACTTGAGAAATACTACTTTGTTTTTTCTTTAAAAAGCATTTTGCTTACATCCACCAATAACGTAACACCAAGTGGCTTCAGAAAAAACAGCCTGCAGCTCCACAGTTACGATACAGCTCGGTTGAACCTGCTTCAGACAGGGCAGCTTTCTAGCTCACATTCACATTGAATTCTAGAGCTGTGGTAAGTGCCAGCCAATTAATTCCTGACATTATTTTCCTTCCCTAGGAGTCTCTTCCCTCCAACTCACTCCCTTGCCATTCATACCTAAGAGGCATGACTACCGTGATTACAAAGCCTCATGCTGCTGATGTCAGTTATTTGCTTTCAGGACAACACTGCCATGGAAAGGACTGTAAAGCCTTAAAGGAAGATGTGTATGAGCAAGTGGGGTCTATGCAACAAAGACAAACAATTAAAGACAGACAAGGATACTTTATGAGCATTTATGTGACATATCAAGAAACCACTTTAAGTACTTTTAATGCAGATGCACCTACAGCAGTAAAGCCAAGCTCTGCAGCACTACAGCCAAGGCAGTCTCCTCCCAAGCAAGAGGAGTCCTATCAAACAGAGGCAACGGGCTTTTTTTCCTTCTCCTAGAATAGCTGCAGTAAGGGCTCTCACCAGGTCAACTGTGCTACTGAGGGATCACACCTTTTCCTAACCTTGACAGCCACAGCTGTGACAAAAACACTGCACTACATACTAAGTCAGGACTAACCTCAGAAACCAAATACACACTTGGCCATCTAAAACTGTCTGCTCACTTCTAGCATCTTCACCAATTTGGCCAAATGAAACACAGTCAATTTCTTACTTTCCCTTCAGATTGTTGTATTTACTCAAAGTGCTTTCAAGTTTCGAATACAATTTATACTAAAAATACTAGCATTGAAATAAATTAAAAGAATGTATGATAGAAAAGCTCTGGTTTATGCAGTTGAAAACTCCTGCTTTAGAATCCTGCCTTCTAATTTTCTTTTTAAATAAACTAAAAAAGTTGCACACAAGCAAAAGCAACATATAAAAAAGCTATAAAAAAATTAGATGAAAATAGAATTGTGAAACCAACTTTTTTTGAGAAAACTCTTTCAAAATTAAGTGATGCTAACTATTACACTCACAGTATCATTCAACTTCCAAAAAAGCTAGCAGACAACTTTATTGTTTGATTATTAAGAACATTATTTGTTTGTATCACTAATGTGAAATCTTCCTTTTATTTAGGATTTTCTTCTTGTCACACATGAGGTGAAGCTGAGAGGCATGAACTAGAATGATATGAAGATTTTTAGCAGAGCACAGCAAGTTCTCCTGCCTGAAAAGAGTTGACATAATAAAAGTGGCTGAATGTTTATTCCAGGCTAAACTGGAAAAAAAAATTGTAGCATTCAGAAGCAAATCTATCCATGAAATGAGATGTATGCCTCCTTCAGAAATCAAATCCTGCATTCCTGTTTATAGTAATGCTTTGTGTTATAAGTAAGGCTATTAGAATTGGTAATAAAATACACTTAGTCCAATAACTATACTTTTCCATAGTACAATAGTAAACGCTTACAGAGTTTCCATTACTCATACTGCAAAGAACAGAGTTCACGTTTATATGATCACTAACCACGCACCCACATAAAGTGAAAGTTAAGTTTTCCTGAATACTACATATTCAGTCCTATTATATAGAACCAATTCCATTCTCCACCCAGTATAACTCACCCTCTTTGAACTGGCTTTAATAGTTGCCCCTCTTTGCTTCACAAGGACTATCTCAACAGCAAGAGCCAACCTAATGACACAGCTACCTACCCAAATTACATAAAATCTTTCCTACAACAGGAACCAACCTACTGAAGTGTTCCATGACTCCCTCACCAGGCAAGCCAAAGGCCTGTCAGAAAAACTGACATGTTTCACTTCACTGCTTTCCACTACTATTTTTGTGCAGCCTTTCAGAGGAGGCTCACACAAGGTTGCAGAAACAAAACACACCAAACAAAGTTAAAAAAAAAAAAAGCAAATATATTTTCAGTAGGTATAGCACTTGCTTGGAATCTGTTTAAGGGCTCCAGAGGCAGCAGTCAACACTTCAGTTGTACTTACGCATATTTTCTTTCTTCACATTGACCCTTGCCAACATTACTCAATGTCCCCCCTCCCCTTTCAAAGCCATACAAAAAGTTACTTTTTTTTCTTTCAGACCTACTCTCCGAGGCCTATTCCACTGCTGAAAGCAAGTGAAGCAAAGCCCACGCTGGGTGTCTGTCTCCTAGAGAAGACTGCATCTTTTATTTATCACCCTTTGGCTTTATTTTCACAGTGAATTCCTGCTTAAATGTAATCAGCCAAGAAACCCTCCCTATGTGCACTCCTGTCATTCCTCATCACTTGCAAACAGAACCCAGTGCAAGCAAAAGGAGGGGGTAGGAGAGGGGGGAATCTCAGCATTGCCAATCAAAAAAAACCCTACTTCTGGTTTTGTCACTCCTGAGGAACTACCGATGTTCCTCAGACCTTTGGAATGAAAAAGCCAAAAGATAAAACTTCTGAGTAAACTTACTAGATTTAAAAAACAAACCAAGAAAAACAAACAAACAAACAAACAAAAAAAAAAAATTTGGAAGATTAAACTCCTCCTAGAAGAGTATTGGGCCTAGGCACAGGGACACGGCTTCCCTTCGGGAAAAAAAATAGCACGTTTGCAAGATGCCCGCCAAATCAACTCCGCAGCAGGCTGGACGGTACATTTTTTGGAGAGGGAGTGCAGGGGGGAAAGCCCAGCGTACCCCCTCAGCACAAGCCTCCGTCGCTAACAAAAGGCCAGCAGCAGCTTCTATTGTCAGGCTTCCCTTTTACGGGGGAGGAGGAGTGGAAGCGACAGAAAACTGGGAAGGAAAAAAACCCAAACAAAAAGACCCACACACAAACATTAAAATGAGAACAAAGTGGTCGGTTCGCACAAAGAGCATCACGCACCACCGGTTGGCGGGGAGGGGGTGCTATCTGTCGGGGGCGTCTCGCCCCCGCCATTCAGTGAGGGGGGGGCGTGGGGCCCCAGGCAGGCAGGCCCCCAAAAGTGGGGGGTACACACCTCTGCAGCCCTTTAAACACAGGCAGGGAGGAGTTAAACAGGGGCGCCCGCAGCGGGTGAAGAGCAGCGGTAGGCGGCGGGTGTGTGAAGGAGGAAGGGGGTGGCGGGAGGGATATTGTTCCAGGAGGAGGAAGAGCAGCATTTCCCCCTCTCTTGTCTCGAAGCTGTTCATCCCAAAGCGCACACACCCCTCTAAACCCCTCCAGGCGGGGTGGATCGCGCCCCCCTCCCTCCGGTTCACCGCCGCCGCTGCCCTAGAAATGCCTTTGTTCGCAGATCCCTCCCTTCCCAGTACGTCCCCCCTCCCCCCCCCTCCGCAGAGCCATTGCCGGGGGCTCGCACGGTTTTTGTCTTTATTTTGGACGGCGACACAACCCGCCCCCCCCCTTTCCCCGCCAGCCGTCCTTCTGCTGATTCATTTCCACCGGCGGTACCCCCGGGATGGGGGGGGCGGCATCTCCTAGCTATTGTGGCTCGGGGTAAGGCGATGACCCGGATTACCTGGGGTGGGCGCGGGGAGGGGGCAGAGCCAAACGCGATTACACAGGCTGGATTACCAGGAGCGGGCACACCACGGTGGGGGGCGGGAGCAAGTTAAAGGGACAGGCGGGGGAGGCGCGCCCGGCGGCGGGGGATGGGGATGTGGCCGTGTCACGAAGCAAGGGAGCTACTCCGTGTCCTGGGTGCGAGGGGGAGGAGACCGGCGCAGGAAGTTGCCCGGCCCGCATTACAGCCGGGGAGTGAAGGGCTCATACGGGCCGAACTGCGAGCGGCTGCTCCGTGCTCGCGCTGCCCAACATTTCCCCCCATTCCCGGGGTCTGAGGGAAGAGGCGGCCAGGCTCCGGTCGCCGGGGCGTCGGAGGGAAGGCAGGCGTGAGGCGGCTGCCCAAAGGGCAGGCGGGTGACACACAGGGGAAGAGCCGCAGCGGGGGAGGCCGGCGGCACTTTGCCCGACCGGCAGCGGCCCGTCTTCGGAGCGCGGCCCCGGCCGGTGACTCACCGACTTGCAGGACGTTATCGACGCAGCCGCCGTCAAGTAGAGCGATGCCCCTGCGGAAGGGCAGGCGGTTCTCGTCAGCGGCCGCGGCGGCATCCGCGGCCCCGCCAGGCGCCGTGCCGGCACCCCCGGGGACGGTGACAGGGTCCTCTACGCCAGTGTTGAAGGAGGAGTACATGCATATCTCCCTCTCGCTGCGGGGGAAGGACCAGTAGACGATCCTGCGCTGCACCGGCTCCGGAATCCGCTCGAACCGCTCCTCCACCCGCTGGAAGGGCCACTTCTCCGCCACTTTGCGAGCCGCGATATCCAGCAGGGACTCGGGGCTCTGGGTCTTGCCGAGCGGCAGCAGCCCCAAAGCGGCGGCGGCAGCTGCAGAGGAAGGTCCGGCGCAGAGCGCCCCGCTGCCAGGTCCGGTGCTGCCCGCCCGCTGGCCCGGCCTGCACCCCGAGCCATAGCCAGGTCTGCAGCAGAGACGCTTAGCAGGGGGAGGGAGCTGACCGCGCTCCGCCATGATCGCGCCGCTTCTAAGCAGGCAGCGGAAGTGCCCGTACCCTATAACCGGCTCCAGGAAGGCAACGAACGGCCGCGAGCCCCCCCGGACACGCCCCCTCTGCCCTTATATGAGAGTGGGGGCGTGGCCTTATGCAAATTGCCGCCACAAACGTAAATAGAACGGCCTGAGGAAGGGCTCGTTCCGGGCGCTGGCGCGGGGGTGGTGCGCGCCTCACCCCTCTAACACACCCCGTCTCCCTCTCCTTCCGGCCCCCGCCCCCTCGCTGATGTCACGCGCGCAAGCCCGAGCGAGCCGAGTGCGCGTGGTGGGAAAAGGGGGGCGTGGTCGGCGGCTCCCCTTTCTGCCACCATGTAGAGAATGGAATGCGGGGGCGGGGCCGCCGTTGCCTCAACCCGGTCACCTCTGCTGAGAAAGCGGGCTGACGGGCAGGGGAACCGCGCCTCACAGCTGGAAAATACGGTAGCCGCTCAGGCAGGCACCCGCGGCCTCCTCCAGACAGGAGAAAATGCGTCGGCTCCTGCCCCAGAGGCGGGCTAATGTGGGTTTTACCAGGTTTCCCCTCTATTAGGAGCCCTACGGTAGCCGCTGTGGCTCTGGTGCCCGGCGCGTGCTACGGACCAGCGGTTCGCTTCGCTGATAGTGCCACTTGGAAGCCCTTCGGTAGGTCAAGGTGAGGGAGCTAGGGCCCACAGATACCGCGGTGGGACGCAGTTAAGCGCCTTGTGTTCGCCTCGGTATTGCACTGGGGAGGGGGTCGGGGGAGGTGTTTACCTGTGAGCAGCCTGGGGGGGTGGTGAGCCCCTGTGCCGGGAGATTTTTAGCAAGCTGTGGGGTTGCAGCAGCAGGGCGTCAAGTGGCGAGGATTCCTCTTGTGTGTCTCTATTCATTAGAAAGGCAGAAAGAAAAGAAAGAAGGAAAGGGAGGGAGGGAAACAGCACATACTGTTCGGGATCGTACCGACGCCTCAAATTAGATGGCCGCCTTGAAAAGAAAAAAAAGGGGGTGGGCAGAGGCAGTACACACACCACAGTGGCAGGCTGAGGGGGTCAGACTCCTGCGCAGTGGAGATTTTTGGACCCTGTTACAGCCGTGCTGCTAATGTAAAATATTTTGAAGGTACTGTACAATATGGATCCAGGCCAGCAAATAAAGCCGACAGCGTATTTCCTACGGAGAGGGAGACGCTGATTCATTGTTTTAGAACAAGCAATCAACATTTTCCCTTTATCGGATATTTTGGAACTTGAGCTTGGAAACAGCATTTTTGGCGGTGCATAGTTGAAAGCATTACCTGTCCACCTGACTTGGGTTTAACCACGAACTGCACGAATTGCTAACGTGCAGTGCAAGAAACCGCGATTTGGGTGCCTGGTGGCTTCACTCAGGCGGGCTGGTTTACCCAGTTGGACTACATTTTCCATGATGCAATGCAAGCCTTGGGTTGGGCGGTGGGCAGCCGGGTAATGCAGCCGCGCAGCATATAGGGTTGCCCGGAGGCGTGGGTGGCATCGCAGTGGATGCGAACGGGACATCTAGTTTTTGTTTTCCACCAGAACCCCTGACAGGAACAATAGTTTTATTTTCTGAACGGGGGAATTGAAGAGCTTTGCAGAAACTGCTTTTTACGTTGAAAAAAAGAATGAGAAATGGAATGAAACGTACTTGACTTGATGACTGATTTTTAAAGAACCACGGACACCTGAAGAGGGTTTAGAATATGTAAGTACTGACTTTTAGTATGCTAGTAAGCTCTTAGGCAGTAGTACTGATTTGTAATTTCGCAGGTAAGAAAATTGTTTTCTGCTGGTTGTGGATGGGTTTTTATATGAAAACCCGGTTTTCATATAAAAAAAGGTGCGAGGGATTTTTTGGGGTTTTTTTTGTTTGTTTGTTTGTTTGGGTTTTTGTTTGGGTTTTTTGGTTTGTTTGGTTTGGGGTTTTTTGGGTTGTGGGGTTTTTTTTGTTTTTTTTTTTGCCTTTACTACTGTCAGTTGCTCATGCTAGGAAAATGGGTAAAAGTTTTTAACTAAGGAGCTGAAATTGCAAACTACAGACAGAGCTTAAAAACTAGGCTTTGCATAGTTTATTTTTCCTAATATGCTACAAGTTTTTTTCTTTGGAGTCATGAGGGCTACCTCCTGGGTAAGAAGTGAGTGTGGACTGAGGCTTGTATTTCTCAGTATAGACCACACAAAACAGCTGCTATCGAGGTGCCAGTTTCCTAATTTCAGAGATACTGTGCTTGGATACTAACTCTCCTGTTGCTGAATTTAGTTACCTCCTGGACTTACAAACTTAATTCCAAGTTAACTCTCGAGGTGTTAGGAAGCCCAAATGCTGCAGGCCAGATATGAAGATTTAATACTTTATTTAACTATTAGTATGGTACTGATTTTGGTAATTCTGAGAGCCGAGAAATGGAATTGGTAGAAGGTAAAAAAAATTTCATGATTGCATGTGTGTAAGAGCAGAGGAAAATTATTTTATTTTTGACCCATCACTTACTCTTTGGTAATAATTGTTCACATCTCAAAGCGGTTTTTCTTCTGTGTTGTTCTAGTGCTATTTCTGATTTAAACAAATGTCTAGGAAGTCAGTAAAAATGCTCTAAATTGGCTAGTGACTGTTCTTTACCAGGCCTTAGCACCTGCTGCAATAAAAATAACACACTAATGCTTCTGGTACAATTCTTCCTGTCACATTAAAGAAACTTCACAGTAGAAATTGAGAAATAAAAAGAGGGAGAGGAATGCCAGTGAAATACAAAGCATCCATAATAAGCAGAAGTAGCCCCTGTGTCAGTCATCTCAACTTAGTCGTTCTTCAGTCTTTTGAGATCTGGGCAGAAATTATTAAATTTGCTTAAGCAATCCTGGAGAAAATCAGATGGAAGAGCCCACAGATCCACCTATTTTATCCATCTACCACTCAGCAGGAGTAGCTACTTCCCATCAAGTCTGAATATTAATAGCTACTCAGGATGCTAGTGAACCTTTTTTATTTCTGAGCTAGGGAGCCCGTGAAGAGATAATGGCATCTCTTCTCTTGACATTGAGCCATAAGAACTCTGCAGTGATGTAGCATCATAACAGCTTGCAAATTACCATCTGAGTCTGAGGGTCCTTTGTCATGCTGGTATTGCCCCTTCCTGAAGGCAAGTGGAAAGGAAGATCTCTTAACTCTAGGGAAGAAATGAAAATGTGTTAAGCCATACATGAACTGTATTTGAATGCCTAGTTATTTTTTCTTTCAGTGAGGGTTCATCTTGTGAACAATCAAGACTTTACTGAGATGAGCAGTCGTTTCCTCTTTTTCTGCCTCACAGTTCTGGGAAGTCTGTGTTCCAGAGCTATGCAGAGAGAAAGGAATGGCTGCAAAACAGCATCCTGAACTTGGTTAACTTCCTGCATGTAGTCAAAGGATAGTCTATGAGCTGCTTGGAAGGACATCCCTGGCCGCCACTCAGTGAAATTCCTTCTTAATAATGCTCATAATGTTAGGCCACATGCAGTAATTTTTACTCATTCCAGTAAAACGTTCGGGTCTTGAGCTTTCTACCAGTTGTGCTAATTAAAAAAAATAATTCCATGTAGCAAACAATGGTCTAAATGTAGAAAAATGGATGGCAGGCAACCTAATACTGGCCAACACAATTCACCCTGGTGGTTAAAACTTATCTGGAAAGACAAGATTCAGTATTCCTGCATTGAAGCTGAACAAGAATCTGGATTCATGCACTGCATAACATATTCCTGAATGCTG
This sequence comes from Heliangelus exortis, assembly GCF_036169615.1. Taxonomy (NCBI): domain Eukaryota; kingdom Metazoa; phylum Chordata; class Aves; order Apodiformes; family Trochilidae; genus Heliangelus; species Heliangelus exortis. Next base: position 20,599,854 of record NC_092454.1, on the reverse strand, counting down.
GAAGGGCATTCTGGTGGTCAGAGATGAAGAGGAGGGAGCTCAGGAAAGGAAGATAGAAGGTTCTCAGAGTTAGAGAAAAAAAAAAGCAAAACCATGAAAAAAAATGAGGTGACAGCACTAAAATAATAAAATACAAGAAAGACTGATGGACCTACTAGAACAGCTGACTTTACAGTGCCAAACAAGGTCCTTTTCCTCCTGTTTCTTCAAGCCTTCTAGGTAACTAGGATCTTCAGTTCTTGCAAGAAAGATGTAGGTTTTACAGATAATAAATGTATTTTGACCTTCAATGTTTGAAAGCTTGAAATACACTGCTATAGGTAAAGCTAGTGAATATCACTGCCCTTTGCAGTGCAGTGGTTCTGAAAATTGAAATACAGAAAAAATATAGTGATGAGTATCAATGAATTTATCATCATCAGATTGGTTAATGAAGAAAATAGTGTAGTTGGGCAATATCTTCAGTTTTGTTATGTTTTCTTAAAACAGTTTCCTTCACTATGTTCAGAATGTATTTTCCATTTAAGGAGTTATGGAAAGAATATTTACCTTTTACTAGCCTTTTATATCAAATACTCTAGGATAAATATTGCCAGCTTTTTAGAGTCTGTCACTGAATGAGCCGTTTCAAATGCACCTTTTTATTCTAGTTAAATTGTGTGATGATTCCAAAACTGGAGTGAGAAGCTAGAATCTAAAGGCATTTAAGAAAACATATGTAAAATACTGAGTGTGCTGCACCAGTATTCTAAAATAAGGAAAGATGCAAACATCTTAGTTAGAACTATGTCCTCTTGACATTAATTTCTGTCTTCTGCCTTTTTGTGGTTTGATACTTGATGTATGACGTCATTCTGAGATGGAGTGAAGGAGAGGGCATTGTGTATGCGAGTCTCAGAACTGTGTGAATTAATGCTGCTCTGTATTTCCTCAAGGAATGAGCACATTCAGTTTACATATATTGAGAATAGACCCTGGGAATGAGTTATTCTTCCTTATGAGGAGCCTTGTGTTGGGATATCTGTTGGGGCAGTTCTGCTCACTATCAAGTTACTAGGGATAAAAACATCACTCTTACAAATAAAATTATAATGTCCAAGTGAATTCTTAAAATTGAACATGACTAATTGATTTAGAGCATTCAGAATTCCAAAGTTTTGGAATATGTGAGTAAGAGCATGTTACCTTTCTTACAAGTTTTAACTTTCTTAAAATTTGCAAAAGGTCAAAAGCAGAAAATCATGTCTCTGAGAGGAATCTAGATTTAACACCCCTCCGGGCTCGTTGTGATCAACAACCTCCTGTAGATCTGAGTTGCAAAATTCATAAATACTCAGACAATGTTATTCCTGTCATAAGGTTTTGTAAACTATATTTATAAATAATTGTATTTTTCTGATATTGAAGTAAAAGCAAATGTAATGAAAACTTCATGTTTTAAAATAAATTTTGTATAGAATTTTCTCTTTTATAGTATAGTATAAAAGTATAGTATTTTCAGTTCAGAAGTTAATTAGGTGCAAAATATCACTGATCTACATGTCTACCAGCACATGTACAAACATCTCAGCACATGTAATGTACAAAAAATGAGGTGGACTGGTGGGTTAAAAGAAAACATTGGACTGTCTTCTTGTGCATGAGCATCCAGTCCTAACAAACCTTTCTATCTTCTCAGACTTCCTCCATTTAAACAGCAGTTCACTTCAGACTTCCTAACGTTGAGTAAATAACTACTTTGGTATGGCATGCAATATAATAATTCTTGGGCAGGAGCTATGTGTGAAGAAGGTCATGTAAACTTCAGTCTGCTAAGGTCAGGAACAAAAGGCATTACTTAACCAGATTTTCATCTGTGTCAAAGAAACAACATATGCTAAAATACTTAGCAGTCCTTTTCCCAGGTTGATAAGTGCTGGTAGAATACCTTTAAAGAAAAGAAAGTATAAAAAATTCAACTCCCCAAAACCTACTCTTTCCCAGTTCAGCAAACCTGAGTCCAGATTAATTCATGATAGCAAGAGAGCTGTACTTACAAGGAAACAGCTTAAATATACTAAAACCAAGCTTCTGCCTATACAATGTAGAGATACAGTATGTATCAGTAAGACCCTTGCTGTGCTGGTGCCTCCTTGTCTCCACCAGGACAGCCAAGACGGCAGTGCAAGGAAGAGAAAGTGTAGCTCACTGGCCAGCACTTCTTTGGTTATTTGCCAGTCTTTTGTGGATTTCATTTCCTTTGCAAATTATAATTTAGGACCCGCCTGAAGGTTTGGAGGCAGAGAAAATGTATCGATAGCTAGGCAACACTTAAATGATTCTTGTTTTAACAGCTGGTGTTGTTAAATGGGTGCAATGTTTGCTTTCCCTATTTTGGTCACTAGTGACTGCATTTAGCAAGCTAGGGAAACTGAACTGGAGTGTAATTTTTTCTTAACAGTTGATTTAACATCTGTTTCCCACTAGTAATTAAAGTCTAAGTTTACAAGTATTTGAACAATATTCTAAACCTTCCTGTAGCTTTGCTGGGACCGGGACACACAGTCAGAATTTACAGATTTTTTTTTTTCTTCAAATAAATCAGAGACAAATTTACAAGGTAGTGCTCTAAATATGTGCACTTCTGTATAGTTCGGACAACCCGTGATACTTGAGACCAAGATTTTTCTGTATGGCAAACAAATCTGTGCCATCTGGTTAAGCTTAATTTGTTCAAAGAGGACTTAATTTATTCAAAGAGGCACTGAGAAAAAAACTAGTAAACACCCAATGCAAGGGTAAAACATCTTGGAGATTTTCACTTTTTTTTTTTCCCCTCTTCAAATTTCACCTTCAATTTGTATCTTCACAGCAGCATTTGGTGTCAGCTCCGTTGTTAAGCAAAGTGCCATTTGGTGTTTTTGGGGCTGGGTTTAACTAAGTAAAACTCGGGCATGTGAAAATATTTCAAATATTGTAGTCCAAGTGGTGATGAGATGGTTGTGTACTTGCTTTACCACATTATTTCTGCAATGGTGAGTGGAGTGTGAGCTGTGGAATACTGCATCCATTTGGAGAAGAAGCCAGCTTTCAAAATTAAGTACAGTGTACCAACATATATCTTTCACCTTTATTTTAGACCTCAACTTTACGTATTTGCATTGTCTCTTTGCCTTTCTATTTCTTCCTTTCCTTTCCCATATTCCCTTGTCTGCACTTTGGTGCTACTGCTTCATTGTACACTGTACTGCACTGTCCCAACTAACGCTTTGTGGACTCTACATCTGCTTTGCTTTCCTTCTTTAGTATTCTTCGTATCCTGTAGTCTTGGGTATTGTACCAAAGCTTGTATTTTAAGATAAGCCTTGTAATCAAATTCAGAAGGTAGAGATAAGCTCTGGTGAGAGGTCTACAGTAAAATTTTGTCAGAGAAACCAGTACTTTATTCTGCTTCCATAGCTTTGAAGGTTTCACTGAAATCCCTTTCTTGGAGTACAGATTTAGTTGTTTTTTCCTAGTGGCCTGTCACTAAACAACATTAAACATTTGAAGTTGGTTTGAATAACAACATCTAACTTTTGAAATAACTCTGAACAGAAAGGGAGAGCATTCTTCTTTTTCCTCTTGTGCTCTAGGGATTAGAATGGGCTACAATATGCCTCTGCTGCTCTTTGTCACTTGGAATAATGGTGTTACAACGTACTCCTGTATTTCTGGACAGTGCTTTGATCCTCTTGTGAGGGATTAGGAGTTGCAAGAATTTGGCTGTTTCACTACTGAAAAGGAAAGGATTCTGTGATACTTAATACATATCCATGCATCTTCGCTTTGATAAATGAGTCAGGATTCATTGGACAGCTGTCTTACTGCTAGACACTGTCCTCTGCTGGGCTCTCTTGGGGCCCTGCAGAGGGAAAAGATACTGGCTCTGCTTGTGGTGTGGTTCAGACATTCTAGATACTGTGTGTCAGGTGCTGTGCCTGCAAGCTTAGGCAGATGTCACCATCAGTTATCCTGCAGATGTTGTTGTCCATGAGCACGACAACAGAAATCTATTCTGGTGTGTTTGTGTAAAATACAGTGGTTCTAAAAAATGGAGCCTCTAGGCAGGGACAGGTCTCAGTAGAGCATCTGAGTTCATCCAGTTGTAGCGAAATTCCAACATCATGTTATTGCTCCCCAAATGTGGACAGATGAATCTTTCCGGTACCCTAACTCAGAACTGCTTCCCAGTTAGTAATTTCAATCTGTGCTGCTCAGAGGTTTGTTACAGGCAGCACAAAAATCACCTTGTTCATCTGTGCTTTCAGAGGTTTGGAGCAGCAGCGAAGCCTGAGCATGGTTTTCACTGTTCTCAGGGCAGCGACACAGGCACCAGAGCTCTCCATACACACACTTGGACAAACATTACCAAGTTGGTTTGCACTGTACTCTGAGCTTTCAATTTATCTCTGCAAGCATAAAGGCTTTGATTTTTAAACCAAAAGTAAACTGACTGCAGTTGAATAGCTACTTTTGAAGTTCACTAGGAAACGTAGAGATCTTGTCTTTAAAAAGAAAGTGAGAAATCAGTAGGGCATGAGTTAGGAGTGGAAGAACTGAGGAAGAGAAGGGCAAAACTAGCACAAGTGAGATTTGAAAGATGAATGTATAAGCCCAGTCCCTTGCCAACTCCACCCTCCAAGTGACATTTACTGTCAGGGAAATTGGATCCACCCTGGCCTGATTCTGCTATCAGGAAAATCCTCCTAAAATAACTCTGGGCCTTGCAAAATTTGCAATTTTCTCTTTTAATAATTGATGCTGTGGTGACAATCTCCATCTGGTACTTGTGACTTGCAGTCACCAGATCTGCTAAGAGGAAGGAGGCAACATTTTCTCTTTGCTCAAGATCTCTTGCCATGTCTGTAATGATAGTCCTAGGAGTGAAAAATCACTTGGTGAGTTTGAGTGCTTCTTAAAAAGTGATAGTGTCCCCTACAGTGGTTAGTCAGAAATGAAACTGCAATCTCCTCTTGCTCAGATTTTAAGAAGTGTAAATAAAGAGAAACCACTTTAAGGGTATTCAGGGATTTGTCTAAGTTGCGTTATTGCCATTGAACATGGTATTTCATACTGTTTACTAAGTGGAGAGTATAACCATAGCAACATGGGTGATGCGCTGTGTGTGGATCTGCCAACAAGAAATTGAAATTAGCATTCAGAAGGCAACTGCTTGGAAGTATATGTTTCAGTCTACAGTTCCAACTTTCAGAATCTGCACAGTGAACATTATGCAACATTTACTAGTTTGATTCATGCTGATCTCAGCAAGAAAATTTGTGTTGTCATTTGTATAGATCTTATCTTGATGAGTGAAAACATAATGATGTAACTACTAATATCCAGTGGTAATTCTGACTAGCCCCACAAAGAAACATAATTTTGTGTGAAGTGTCCTTTAAAAATACAAGTACTACTAGCCTTTTATGCTCAACTGCAGTGCAAAGATATTTAAAATATTTTCTCAAAGTTTACTTGTTATGACAATTCAAGGACAAGATGAAGGTTCTACTGTCTGCATATAAAGTGTGGGGTGGATGTGTATAAGGAGTAAAGCGTAAAAGGAAATTTTCGATCTGAGTTTGTCCTCTGTTGCTCCAGGTATAAACTGCTGGTAAACTTAGGTTAATAAGCATTTTTTCTTGTGACGTGTGATGCTCTTGCAGAAATCTGTTCCACGGAAAGTTACGGTCTGACAGAATGAAGGTGGACTGAATAACAGGTTGCTGCTTCATGTCTCTCCACAGGTCACTTTTTCTGAAAGAAGCAGAGCCAACTTAACTACACCTTTCTTGATGAGTCCTGCCAGCTGTTGCAAGTAATGCTGATTAAAAGTAATTCACTGGTTACTCTGCTTACACTTTTGTCTGTGGTTATCTTCACTGTTGTTTGGGGTTTTTTTTGTGTCAATCTGTCACTTAGCAGAAAAGAGGTGCTTCTGTAAGTAAGCTTCACAAGTCATTTAAGAGATATGTAGGAAAATACAGAACTGCTTTTAAGTAACTTTCATCTGACTCTGCCCTTTCAACTGATGCTCAGAACAGTGACTTCTCTTTACTGCCTCAACACACCATTTTAGGATAACACATCAACCAGTCTGATGGAGTATTTTATGTAGAGTTACTACTTCTGTGAGTCAATGCTGTTAAATGACAGTTATGTCTGCAAAGAACACAGCATCATTCACATCCCTTGCTGCCCTCATGGCTAGAAGTGGTACATTTAGGGAGTGTTATATTAGCCCTAAGAATCATCTAGATCTATAGAAATTACAGGAATGTAGAACACAAAAAACTTGTATCATTAAATATTTTTTCTGTGTTTGAAGTGTATGGGTAAACACCAAACTTTAAGGTAAGAACCTCACAGTAACTCAGGTCTGTTACCTGTCAGACTTTGGTTTAAAGTAATACATTCAGATTAACTTTAATTTAGTGTTATATTCAAAGTGATTCAACAGCTACCTGGATTGCTACTGTTTGTTTCCAATAGATTTAAAACTTGGAAGGACAGTTCAAAGTAAAGGCAATAAAAAGGGTAGAGAGGACAAATCAGATTATTATTTGCTAGCATCCATGTAGGCAAAAAATACATCTCTGATAGGAAAGGTATGAGAGTATATCAGTAGAACTAATTTTGATCAACCACGGGTATATGAGAAACAGATCTGTCCATAGTTTTATGCAGCAACACACTATATATAGTGTTTACATTATCAAAGTGTTTACATAATACTTACGCTTCTTCCAAACATTTTAATTTACTACCAATTGTTGTATTAATTTAATTAATATGACCTGTTAACTGTAGCAAGACGAACCTCTTTTGGGGCACGGCACTCCAAGGTCCAACCAGGTGTTCCAGCAGAAACTCACGAATAGTGCTCTGAGCCTACTGCTCTCAGGGTTGACCAGCCTGGATCAGTGCTATTACTCCAAAGGCGACTAGCCTCCCCCGTGGGTTCCTCAGGAGTGAGCTTTATTGGCCCCATAATCCTGCTCATGCGCAGTAGGGGCCCGCCCTAATCTGGCACAGGTGGGTTAAACACAAGCTCATGCCCACTACCTGGCAATTAGTGGCACCTAGCTGCCTCATTTCACTACATTAACTAATAGAATATGAGTTACCTGATAGCTGAAAACAAGAGTAAATGGAAGATTCTAAGGAGTTTTTAGCCATGTTTTATTTAATTTTTGTTTTAAATTCCATCAAAGATTGTACAAGATTATTAACAATACTCAAAGATGACCCAAAATATTTGGGACACAACAAGCAACAAAAATAAGTTATTTATGCAGTGCCAGATGACTTTCTTTAATAATTTGAGTGCAAGCAAACAAATATCTTTTTGTTTGTATCAAATGTGGCTGACTATTAAGCAATAAATCTGTGAACACTGAAAGCAGCCTGTGCTTTTTACCTCTACTTTTGGTCTGCCCATCAAATACCAGAGCTCCAGAACAGCAAAGACACCCAAATTTCAAGCTATTTCAGCTCAGTCGAGCAAAGTGTTCCTACAACAAAATGCTGAAGCAAACAGCCTATTGTTACAGAGGAGTCTAAGCCTCCAATTTGTTTACCTGATTTTCCTTGTATATCATATCTCTGATCATCTCTAAAGTATTCAGTTACATTACATGCTTATACAGCTTTATTTTGGCATCTCAGAGTAATGCTAGAATATCCTTGTGCTCCAGATTTACTGTTTTTGAACCTTGAGACAGACTGCTTAAATAGATCTTACACCATACATACAATACTCCTTCTATTACCTTTTCTCTGCTTTGCTTATCCATTTCACATGGATGAGTGTTGTCTGTCATTCAAGACTACACTATCATCTAATCATCAGTAAGTTTGCAGACCATGTTTTCCCCTTATGAAGACAGTCCCCATGACAGACAATCTTTTAGCTCTCTAACTGACCCGGCCTGTGCAAGGCAGCCTTATAAATAGTGGGGCTCAAAAGAAAAAATGTATCTTACTTTTTCTGTGCACTCATTCTTTGTCTCTCCCAGCTTTGCTAATATCAAGTGCTAGAACTATACAAAATTGCTCCATGTAATTTCTGAATAAGTCAATTGGTAACAAATAATGGCATAAAAACATGTTTGCTGATAACTCCTATGGTCTCATCTTCAGTGGTGTTACGGCAAAGTGAATGCTGCTGTTGCCCTTTTTATCTTCAAAAATTTGTTTTGCTGGATGTAAGAACTGAAAATGCTGGTTGGAATTTTTCTTCTGCAAATGAGTTTTTATTTGCGGATTTGGAGGAGGAATGAAGAGGTCCAGAGAGATTTGTTAACAACGAGTGAATTCTTACATATGGTGCTCTGGTCAAAATGCCTCATGTAATCCTTGGTTATACAGGGAGGAATTTCTATTGAGACAACTGTAGCTCAGTGTTTGGCACTGAAATACTTTTTGCTGGAATTGGCTTTGTTTGGTTTAGGATTCATGAAGACTGTTGGTAGACATTGAGAGAAGAGACAGAAAGATCATTGACTGATGTGGTGTGATACAAGGTAGTCTTTCTGTTTGTTTTATCAAACAAATGTATTGACAGTGATCAAAAAAATATTTGCAATGGAATAGAAACTGGAAAAAGTCAAACTAGAACCAAGTGGTACAATTTTCCCTAAATAAAAAGCAGTTAACCATTGGAACAGTTCAATGAAAATTATAATGGGTTTTCCATCTTTGGTAGTTCTAACCTTAAGAGATGTCTTCTGAAAAAGCTGTATTCTAGCTGAACTTAGCAGTACTTCAAGAAATCTGTAAGGACTGTGACAAAACAGATCAGTCCAAATAGTCACAATGGGTGTTCTCACCTTAACTCTAAAGAGGAACAAGGTGATTTTGGTTCTTCCTTCAGCTCTGATATGACCTTACTTGAATATCCATGGTTTTTTGCCTGTGAATGCTAGCCATTGCACTGGAGCTTCAGTGCTTCTGCAGCAGGTTAAGAAAGAGCATAATCATCTATAAATGGTATAGTGTGGCAAAGGATCTAGTTCTAAAGTTGTACAGATATATGCAGCCACACATGGAATCTTAGGACTGTGTTTTCATTTTTTATTGCAGTTTCTGAGCAAGTGACGTCTTTCAAGTGACAGTGTATCTGGTGATTCAGTGCTACTGTATAAGCTTGCAGTCATATACAGAAGGTGAAGTATTAGCAGGTACTAATGCTTGTACTCCTGTATGATTTTAAACACACCAAAAGTATATCCATATTGACACTTGATTTTTTAGCTTGTGCAAAACTTGCAACTTGTGTTTTTGGGCTCATCTTTGTAAAGTGATGTTTTGTCTTTCAAATAAATGAAGTGCAGAAGTAATTAGTAACCTTAGCTTATCATTATTTACAGCAGACAAATTCCCTCTTTGTATATATAAAATTAAAATTATATCCTTTATGTGGCTGACAAATTCCTTTCTATATTTCATAAAAAGTGCAAATATCCTTCACAATGGGTACTTCAGTCTTCTCGCAATCACATTGGCAGAGTGACAGTCTTGACTCTGATGCCTGTGAAGCCTCTCTGACATTAGCCTGAATATGAACTTACGTAAAAGGGACCTTTGTGCAGTGCAAAGAGCTTGAAAACAGAATATAATTTCATAAGAAATTTTAAATAAGTTTGGGAGCGTATTTTAATGGGATCAGCATTTCAAGTAGTACCTAACAAGAACTGGATATTTTGTGTCTCATTTTGCCTTCTGAGGGATCATCTGACTTCTTCTGCCAAGTTGCCTCCAAGCTGAAATCTTCTTTTCTGTTGTCAGCTCCCTTATCTTTTGCCCATATCTGATCTTTTAGTAACTTTGCAGCTGGGCCTCAGGCCCTTAGCTCACTCTGGCTAATGCTAAATAGTCAGGATTGCTCACATGTCTGTTTTCTTCCAAAAACCCTCCCAGAAATCAATAGTCATTTTTTCCTAGGAAAATAATTTTATGAATAAAGCGGATTTGCCTCATGGAAGGTTTTTATGCTTATTTAGCAGTAAAACAGGATGTCGTGTACTCTAGGTGCACAGTGTATCTAGCTATCCAGAACTGGACCCAGCAGAGGCAAATGCAGATAACCTCCTCTTAGGGGCTGACTGATACTTATAACGCCTCTTTTCTTCCTCATAATATTTGGGTAGTTGTCTTCCTTGCTAACACTTAGCAATACATATATACACCTAAATCAGTATAATAACTGAAAATTTTTTGGAGAGGTAACAGTATTTCATTTGAATTTAAATGTCTTGTTTTGAATAAACAGTTATGTTACAGAGCTAAATCAGATGGCTTAACAATAATAGGCAGTATGCTAATGAATTATGTATGCTATCTAAATTTTCTGCCTGCTGATAATTAACAGGTATCATGACACCTTCCACAAACTTCCTGGAATTAAATGCCACATATCAAGCACCAACTTACGTGTAATAGTCCTACACACACACACAAAAAAAAATGTTTCAGTGTTTTATTTAAAACTTACATTTTAAAAATTTCTGTTTCTCTCTTGTTTCCACACTGCTTTGCCATTCAGCCCATTCAGGGTTAAACTAAGAAGATTTCCTTAGTGCTAATTTGTAAGAATCACTTTCTCCATTCTTTTTTGTTTGTTTGCTTGTTTTAATTTTTTAGAAAAATTGGTTATGATAAACCAATGCCAAAGAAAATTCACCTTGTACCTGTTTAACAGAGATGACCTGCCATTTGGATACTTGTAGTACACCAAATGTCTCAGTCTTTGATACCAAGTACCAATCTTCACCAGCAGGTGCATTTTTGTAATTATGCAGTACATGCAATTATGTACTAGCTTTAGCTAGCTAGTAACAGGCTAGTTAGCAAACAAACAAACAAACTAGTGTGTTTACAGAGCTGATTAAATAGTTAGCTCCTTCTTGACCGTTTGCATTTAATCCAGACTAACTTCACCATAACAAGAATTCATTAATTAGGTAGCTCTGCAACTGAACTCATTAGATGTAATGCTTACTGATTAAATTTAACCACTACTGGCTATCTTAGAACATGATTCAGAATTAGTGTTCTGTTCCTTGAAGGAAATTAATTTTGCTAAGAGTTATTTTAATAAACCTGTGATAATAAGACTATAATTAAAATGGAGTCTTTTGGTTACTTTGAAGGGCCTTTTACTTACATTGCCTTAAATAGCCAAATATATATTTTAATCTAAAAAGCTACATTCAGTAAATGCTATGCCTGGTATATGTAAAAGAGCACCACTAGGGTATGCTGTGGAAGAGACCCTCACTCTTTATCGTTGTATCCTTGCCAGTATTCACTACTGGAGAAAGCACATGAAACAAAGTCCCAACAATTACAGAAAGTAATTATGCAAAAAGAAAACTAGATAAATATCACTTTTGTTGCCGTTAACTCTGTCTTCATTTTTCACCTTATTTAGGAATCAAAGTTTATAATCTTATTCTGTAACACACAGAATCACACAGAATGTCTTTGGTTGGAAAAGACCCTCAGGATCATCTAGTCCAACCTTTGACTAAAAACTGTAAGCTCACCATTAAAGCTTGCTTTTTTTTTTTTTTTTTCCTTTGAGAAAGAGAAAAAAGTTTTTAATTTGGGATGGATCATGGGGTGTTGTAAGAACCGTTTCAAAGGACAGTGTATGTAATTATGCTACTAAGGTTTGGCTTTCAACTTTATTCTCCTGACAGTAGCAAAGGTGACAGATCTGAGTAATTCCCTCTTTGTTCCATCTCAGGATCAGAATTGTTGGTAAGAAAACTGTAATTTTATAAATCAAGTAAAATAAATTAAAACTATATAAAAGCTGATTGTGCATAAACCTAGTTTTGAACTGATGCACAAGCTGGTGTTGGAAGAGCTGTTGACGGTCCTTACTTTGACACATTGTCATTAAAAATATTTCCCATTTGATAAACAGGTGATTGTTGTTTTGCACTAGATTCCAGGCCCGCTTCACCTTTGGTTGTTGAAACAACAGGGACATTAATCCATGTAGGCTGCTCCATTCCTTACAGGGTTAGAGTGTCTTAATGCCTTTGTTCTTTCTCGCCTATGTATGTACATTTGAGAAACACTATGCTCCTTCTTTCAGGTTTGAAGATCACCAACATTCACCTAGCTGTGCAATCACTGTAGGAAATTAACAAGTGAGATTGATCTATCCGGTGTAGATGAGAAACAAGTGCTTACTTTATTTGTCCAAACAGAAATATTCTAGTACTATATTTCTCACTCTGTCACTCAGTGTTACCCTTTTGGAGTCCTGCTTTGCCAAAATAACAGTGGGATGCACACAGGATCACAGACTTCTCCTGAAGACCAAATGCACAAATGGTTAATTCTGGAGAAACAGAAAGCACTTATCTAGAGACCAAGGATCTAAGTTCACCACTGGAGCTGG